>NC_051850.1:190173610-190496425 GCF_905115235.1 Hermetia illucens
CGGCCGTGAGAGAATTCGGTATCCCGACGAAATTAATAAGACTGACTAGGCTGACTCTGACCAATGTGCGAGGCCAGATGAAAGCAGCAGAATCACTCTCAAGACCATTCGACATCAACAACGGTCTACGACAAGGGGATGGCCTATCATGCGTCCTCTTTAACCTGGCCCTCGAAAAAGTGATCCGTGATGCTGATGTAAATACAAGAGGTACGATCCTCTTTAAGTCCACCCAACAACTGGCCTATGCTGACGATATCGACATCATGGGAAGAACCACCCGAGACGTACAAACTGCCTTCGTCCAGATCGAGCAGGCGGTGATTGGCGCGAGATCTCGGGCTGAAGATGATCCCACCCGGAAAGTCTATAAGGGCAATATCTATGGTAGAAAAAGAAGACGAGGCAGACCCTGCCTAAGATGGAGCGATGGCGTGGGCCAGGACGCCAGACAGCTTTTAGGGATATCGAATTGGTGGACCTCGGCGCAAAACCGGGATGTCTGGAGTTCCTTATTAAGGCAGGCCTAGACCGGATACCGGTTGTTGCGCCGTTGATGATGATGACTATCGAAAATGCTGTCATGGTTTGTCCTTTAAAATCAGATTGTTAAGCTTCAAACTAACCTTATTAATGTTAACTAACCAAAGTAGGCCTAATATCGAGAAATTCCAGTGAGGCGTCATAAAACACAAGCACTATCACAAAAACACCTTTCGCAATTTATGGTGAACACAATGGGGTAAGTCCACGATGACTTCATGAATTGCATATATCGGAATTGATATTCCACAAAAATCACCAGAAATTAAAAAATTGGGGAAGCGCGAATGGTTTTTGATCTTTGCTTCTTTTTAAAATTTTATTGTCTGTACCACTGACCGATCGAAATAGTCTTCCGAATGTAGACGTGATAAGATATTCCAAGCTTTATTTAAAAGACATTAATCCGAAATTCAGAATTTGAGGTGGCTTTGCGATTCCAGAAACGTTTCTTCCGTCCGAGTGCCTTAGACTTTCTGATATGAATTCCGCATGAATCAGCATCGTCATTAGTTGTTGGTATACATATGGAGTTTCCTTGAATGGCTTTCAATTTCTTTCCGTTCGTTTTTCCTTCAATTCCAAGCAGAAGATATTAAGATACCCAGTCAACCTTGTGGTATCTTCAAGACCGCCAGGAGCGATGAATGTCAGCAGCGATTTCATGCGGATCGGACAGGGTAAAAAGTACATTTAGAAGGCGTAAAGGTACGTCTACCTCAGATACATCGTTTTCAATCTTTTTATATAACCAATTGTTTAAAACATGATATTCCCGTAAGATCGGACACCGACTGGATCAGTACGTCTATAGCGTACATGCGATGGGGTAAAGGAATCTTGGAAACCAGTTGACCAGCAGAACGGTGTCGGCTAATGAACTTTTGCGGTTTTTTGAAAAGATCAGGTTCAATGGTTCACCGATACGGCATCGTCCTTCTTGCAAGGTCTGGAATTATGGGCAGAGAAAAGTGGTTTTAATGATCTGCTGCTGTCTGGGATTATGTCTACTGATGGAAGATTGGAGTCTTCTTATGAGGTTGGAGGTTTTCTGATTATCATGCATGTGGAATCTGATGGTTTTATAGAGGTTGCAGAGACAAAAGAAGTCAAACTAAGTTGGATGTGCATATGAATGGATGGAAGTTTACTATTCATTCATGCGCTTCTACCATATATGATATACACATTATACATATATCGATGAATTAGCAGTTTTGTAAGTTTACACATTAAATTAGGGAGTTAAAGTAAGCACTGGACTTCTCCCTCGACGATTACCTACCTTGTCGAGGTGAGAGAGCTCAGTAAGGAAGATCCTCCAGGAAACGGGAGGTGACACCTGAAGCCAAGCGGTAATCAAAACCCCAAGCCAAGGTGTGACTACCGTGCCGAGGGCTGAATGGTCACAGGGGTTAAGATGTGGCCGTAAACGGTGAACTCTGGGTACCAGGCGACCCCCAGTTTCAACTAGCCTTGTCTCGGCAAAAAGGGGCTCTGCCGAGATTGACTTACTTTCCCCGGAAAAAATTGAGGCCATGGCAGCCAACTATGAAAAAACAAAAAAAACATAAGTAAACACAGTTAAACTTCGATCGTGACGATCCAACTCCAAATGAAGGGACTACCCTGAGCTCATCGATGGAGAACCTGAGTCTAGACTCAAGTGAGAACCAATCCAATTGGGACCCAGTCCTTAACGAAGGAGCCGAAGCAGGACCCTTCTGTCAGCACTCCTGACCCCAGGCTCCAATCGGCGCTACCTGCTGATGCTAAAGTCTTGCCCATGGGTAAGCACCTGTCCACGGACAGCAAACCGCCTTCGGGCAAACAGCCTCCGAGCAAACCGCCTCCGGGCAAACCGCCTGCGGGCAAACCGCCTCCGGGCAACGCACAATCCAAGGTTGAGAGGAAAGGAGCATTCGGGGCACCTGCGGCTAATGGGAAACCGAAGCGGCAGCGGTCCTCAGACGATCCTAACTCTTCGACACAAAAGGCAGCAAAGAGGGCTCGGCCGGTAACGGCTAGGCCTTCATTTGCAGCCAAGGCTATCGAAACCGATGGATGGGTCCTGTATGACGACTCTAATCCATCCGGCTACGATACTGAGCAGTGCGAACAGCTTAGGAGGAAACTCCTCCTAGCTGTAAGGGCTGCGTCCGCGCAAGGCACTAAGCTTTGCTTTGAGTCGGTAAGTGTATACCGTAAAATGTTACGGCTGAACTTTGCCGACGAAGACACGAATGAGTGGCACAGGCAGTACTGCTCCTCCCTTAACGATGTGTGGGAGGGTGCGCGACTAATCTTGAAAAGGGTCTCTGAGCTTCCGACGATCAAAAAGTGCTTTGTCTGGCTTCCAGAAGAAGAGCGAAATGGTGTTGGGGTTCTGGAACAACTTGGTGTACAGAACAATCTCAACACTTCCACCTGGTTGCTGCTAGGTAGCAAAACAGGAGAGAGAGCCGATAGGCCGGGAACTTTTTTCACTAGCGGCGTTCCCGAACCCGATGTTAAGAAGGTTCGGGAAAAATCGGGCTGCCGGCTCTACTATGGGTTGGGGACCGTCACGTTACAAGTGTCGGCTCCTAAAACCATTGAAGGGGACATGCAGCCCTCGACATTTTCATCTGAAACGTAGATGAGGTGCCTCATTTCCCAAATAAATTTGCAACATTGTAAAGCGGCGACTGCACTCATCAGTCGTCGGATCAATAGCTGCAAGACATTTATATACCTCATAAAAGAACCGTGGGTTGTTGGCGGGTAGTCAGTGACCTAAACTTCCAACATGCTGACCTTTTGTATGCCAATGGAAGCGAGCGAGCCCGCACCTGCATGGTAGTCCCTAAAGACTTCCAGGCTAATTTGGTTAACGACCTATGTGATGACGACATCACATCGGCTAAGCTAACCATAAAAAGTCAATAGGGAGATAAGGAGATACTATGGTGCTCTGCATATTTTCCCTACGACGCAGAAGACTTTCCCAGTGGAACATTCATCAGAACTATCCAATATGCCAAAAGTAGAGGCATGGGGGTAATAGCAGGATGTGATGTCAACGCTCACCACATATGCTGGGGAAGTTCGAACATCAATGTAAGAGGATCGAGACTATTGGAGTATCTAGTAGGAGCCGATTTGCAGATCCTAAATGTGGGTAATGAACCCACTTTCTTCAACGTGGTCAGGCGAGAGGTCATCGACATCACGATGGCATCTCCTGACATCGCGTCTCTGATCGGAGAGTGGAGAGTATCAAACGATATCACACTCTCGGATCACAGACGCATTGATTTCGTTATGGGCATGGATCCACCTCCACCCACTCCATTTCGGAATCCGAGGAAGACAGATTGGGTGATGTATTAAATAGAATTGAGCGCCCGAGTCACGATCCCTGGGAAGCGCATTAAATCCATTGCTGGAATTGAGAAGACAGCCGAGATGATCACAACTAGCATGAGAAAAACTTTCGAAGAAAGCTGTCCACTCAAGATGTCAAAGAAGGGTAAAACACCATAGTGGCACTCGTATTTGGCAAAACAGAGGAGAACGACAAGGATGCTACTCAACCGTGCTCTGAAGGGTGAATCAGGCACTAGCTGGAATCGCTATAAAGAGGCACAGAAAGCTCTAAAGAAGAGCAGAAGATCGGCTAAACGATCATCTTGGAGACGCTTTTTCGAAGAGACCAACTCCCTTGAGGCAACCTCAAAGCTGAAGCGGATTCTGGTCAAAGAACGTACCCAGAAACTGGGTTATTTACGTTTACAGAATGGGAAGTACACAGAAAGCGATGAAGAAACGGCAAACCATTTGCTTGAAGTACACTTCCCAGGCAGCATTCAAAATCTAATCTCGGGGCCAACAGGTGCATACAGCCCTCAACCGAGAGATTGGAATCTGGCGCGCAAAGTAAGTGTGATAGAAAGGAGTTTATCCAATAATGCAAATTTCGCCCTCCTACTCCACTGTTCTACGCTACGTAGTTCTAGGGCGACCTAGTCTTCGGTGATCTTGGGATAGTGGGTTCCTTGGGTGGAATTACCGGTAAAGGAGTTATCGCTCCTTTTTAATGAGCGATCCATCCATTTTCACTTCTGATCAACACGGCTAGGGGTATCCGACCAGTACAAGCTCGTCATTAGTTATTGTCTGAGGCTAGGATACTCCAATGACAGGAGCTAGACATGGATTAACGAGAGCTTGCAATTTGGAATGAAACAGCGACCAGTTGCTATTGGTGTTGAGACAGAGACATTTCTAGATTTTGAATAAAATTGTGAGAGTAGATGTCAATGGGTGGAATGACATCAAAGTAGATGCCACCGCCAACAGAAAGGACGCTACTAGATATACAAATTGATCGACGCCTTCGATGTTGTGTCCATTAACGTAAACAGGAAAAGTCTGATAACCAGTCAGACTGAGAACCTGGGTTTTGGTGGTCAATCTGATGAGGTTACTCAAAACCCAGTTGAAACTGTGTTCAGCTTTGTGCTTGAATAGTTTATTGTCAATGACGCTTATGACGAGGTAGTGAAAGTAGCTAAATCTATAAACATTTCATCGTTGTCGTGACAGTAACCAAGGTCATCCCTCTTCATCACATGTCTGAGGAAGGTGTTGTTTGAGCCCACCGTAGCATTCAGATCATCCATAATAATCTCAATGACACCCTTAAGAAGTCATTCTTTAAGTGCATGTAATTGTTCTTTTTCTTCAAAAGTTTACATCGGTGGGTGTGATACTCTATACCCTGGAACTGCAGTCATGATCATGTCAGAAAGCAACTCCAGATCAAGAGAGAGAGAATGTGGCAGTGTTGTTTGCCGGCTAAGGGAACAGATCTCTTTAAAGAGGTGCTTTAAATGCCTAATGTTTGGACACTTCGCGACGACATGCACTAGCGGCATCGATCGGTCCGATCGATGTCGGAGGTGTGGGGAGAAGGGACATATTGCCAAGGAGTGCAATGGAGACCCCAGATGCATTTTTTGCGAAGGAAAGGAGGGACAGGATAACCGACGTATTGCCGGAAGCGGTAAATGCCCGGAATTTAGGAAAGCGTTAACTGCTGTGAAAAAATTAAGCTAATACAAATAAACCTTAATCATTGCAGGGTCGCACAAGATTTGCTAGCGCAGATCACTTACGAATTCGCGATGGAGGTCGCTATCATTAGTGAACCGTACAGAAATCTCTACGGGGGTGTATCACACACACAGATTCGACTGGTGGAGTGGCGATATGGGCGTGCGGTTGTCAAGCCATACAATATAGCATGCGTCAGGCGGCTAGTGGGGGTAGTATGGGCAAAAATAAGCGGTATATTCGTATACAGCTGCTACGCCCCACCGAGCCTCACACTTCCTGAGTTTGAAGAACTGTTAGACGATCTTGTTCACGACGCAAGGGGACGAGGTCCAAAGGTGATAGCCGGTGACTTTAATGCGTGGGCTACTGAGTGGGGCAGCAAAGAGACTAACGCAAGGGGGCGGTGCTTATTAAAAGCATTTGCCCAGTTAGATGTAGTTCTGGCCAACGAAGGCGATGTAAACACTTATCGGAAAGGGGGATCTGGTTTAATTGTAGATTTGACTGATGCGCTGCCATGTGACATGTCCTGGCAAGTTAGCGAGAACTTCACGTACAGCGACCACCAAGCTATCACCTTTGAACTGAGGACGGAACCACAAGGCAGAATACCCGCACTCAGGAGGCCGAAATCCAAAGAACACCAGGATGGTCAGCAAAAGCGATGGATGAGCAAACATTCATGGAAGTGTGGCTAGACCTGCCTAGCAAAGCAGGCACCTCCACTGATAGAGCTCTCCATGTTACACAAAGCATCTCTAAGGCATGTGACGCGTCGATGCCTAGGAGATGCTCATTCTCCACTAGAAGACCCAATTATTGGTAGAATAGTGAGCTTGCCAGTCTTCGATCGATTTGCCATAGAGCCAGATGAACGGCTCAGAGGGCAATAGGAAGAATCGATCAAGGGCAAAAGGAGCATGCCTATAGGGAAGCTCGCAAAAACCTCAAGCTCGCCATCCAGCGGAGTAAGGGGGAATGTTTTAAGGAGCTCTGTTTGGAAGCGGACATAAATCCGTGGGGTAGCGCCTATAAAATCGTGACAGGGTGATTTAGAGGCCGATCATCTCCGCAGATCACGTGCCCTATACTCATGTTAAAAATAATCCAGGAGTTATTTCCCCAACAAGAGGGGGTACTGACACTTTCCAGCGTGCCCTGAAGCTGCTGGAGATCTGCAGTCGAATAGGCGACAGCAAAGCCCCGTATCTGGACGGCATACCGAATAAGGCCCTCAAACTTGCCGTCAAATGTACACCAGATATGTTCACGGAGCTGTTCGAAACGTGCATGTCCGAGGGTATCTTTCCAGCACCGTGGAAGCGGCAAAAGCTGGTGCAGCTGCCTAAGGTTGGCAAACCGCCAGGGGAACCGTTCTCCTATAGACCTATATATCTTCTAGACACTATGGGGAAAATATTGGAGCGGGTTATTTATAACAGACTACTCCCAGTCGTCAAGAGCTAAGGGGGCCTTTCAGATAGGCAGTATGGATTCAGTAAAGCCAGATCAACCATTGCTGCCATCCAAATGGTTACTGGCTTGGCCGAAAATGCAATTCACGGAAGGGGTTGTACCAGCAAATGTTGTGTGGTGGTCACCCTGGATGTGAGGAATGAATTCAACTCGGCCAATTGGAACCTTATACAAAAGTCTCTGGCGGCCATTGGTGTTCCCACCTACTTCGCCGCTATTATAGATAGCTATTTGCATGAGCGAACACTCTGGTATAATACCGATGTTGGACCCAAGGAGTACGTTGTCTCCGCGGGTGTCCCACAGGGCTCTGTACTAGGCCCACTACTGTGGAACATCATGTATAATGATGTACTTAACCTTCCGGTTCCGGAGGAGGCCACGGTGGTGGGTTACGCCGATGATATAGCACTGGTTGTGGTCGCAAAACATCTCGAGGATGCTGAGTTGTACTCAAGCGAAGCAATCAGTGTTGTTAAGGCTTGGTTAGAGGAAAAAAAGACGGAAAGGGTCTCATCACTAAGCGCCGGAAAAGAAATTACGCCTCGAATCGTATCATCACTTCCAAGCTGGCCATCAAATGATAGACGGAGGACTTAATTCTAAGCAGCACATAGAGAGAATTTGTGTTTATTACTGCTAGGATTGACTGTAATACTTAATATTGGAGAAAACAGAAACTAAGAAAAGAAGATTTAAGTAAAGAGAGCGAGAATATTCTATGTATCTGGGTTGTCCACGTGGATGTCAGAAAACTTCCCGATAAATTTAAAAAGAGGTAACAGCACTAAAAGAACAATAGCGCAGAATAAATCATCAGTCCTGCCAAAAGAAACCCAAATTACACGGTAGCGGAGTAAGAATATTCGAATCTTCTAAGTCAAACAAACTTTTTAAAAGAACAGAATGGTATACCTAGCAACCATTACAAGCTTGGTGCGTGGGCAATAATTTCGATGTGTTCGATGCTGTGTATCCTATAGCAGTGGGACTCGCATAAAGGCAAATGCAAAAATTCATTACGTAATCAAGGATGAAAATTAAAACTGGAGGTTGAAAGGATGATGCCCAGCTTCCTTGGTGACCACACCATTCAAAGATCATGGTTCCATCGGAAAATTTGTGAATCCGTAATATAAGGAGATGTGTGACGTTTTAGGTACAAGGTGAACTGTATTATTTAATGGTTATCACTAACAAATGCTGGTGCTCCGAGGTGGCGGGGAGGAAGACGGGACGGTAACCCTGTCGGCTGAACCAAAACCAAGTGGCCGAGGAGAACCTCCACGTGGTGGCACCGGGAAACGCTGTATCGCATTGGCTTGCCGGCCGTGATGCAGTAGGCGAATGCTCCAAGGCTTAATTAGGACGATCAGACCCGAGTCTGCACGGGGACTCGTCTGAAGTGGTAATTGGTAACGAAACCTCACCAGGGGTATACTGGTACCATGGGAACCGGGGTAGCCTCTGGACTCATATATAATACTTCGGGAGAATTCCTGTCGTATATGAGTACAGCTCGGTTGTTTGTGGTTGGCCCCCTAGTGGGAGCTTCCTGGGGGCTGTGGTGATGCTCAAGCGAGAAGAGACCTTTGGGCCTAGGCGTGGTGTTGCGTTTCAACACGGGTGCCGTACTCCTTAGTTCGGTAGAGATTTAGGTAATTCTTGCATCCACCAGTATGAATGCTAAGCCATGCACTTGGTATAGACTGATTGTGGTCGCAAAATCAATCCGTGTCTTAAGAAGACCGTAGGATTAAGTCTCCACGACAAGTACCTACGTTAAACACCCAAGGACTTAACTAACAAATGCTAGATATCAACTAACTAACAAATGCTAGATATCAGGATGTGTAGTAGGTGTAGGTATTAAAAAGCCAGGTATGCGGTGGGAGAACAGTGGAGACAGACTTACTTGATTGTTTCAACTGAAGCCGCTGTCGCCAAATCAAGACAGTTGTGAGCAAGATATCCAGATCCAGGGTATCCCCACGAAACTTATAAGACTGACTAGACTGACCCTGACCAATGTGTGAGGCCAGATAAAAGCAGCAGGATCACTCTCAAGACCATTCGACATCAACAACGGTCTACGACAAGGGGATGCCCCATCATGCGTCCTCTTTAATCTGGCCCTCAAGAAAGTGATTCGTGATGCTGATGTAAATGCAAGAGGTACGATCCTCTTTAAGTCCACCCAACTACTGGCCTATGCTGACGATATCGACATCATGGGAAGAACCACTCGAGACGTACAAACTGCCTTCATCCAGATCGAGTAGGCGGCGCGAGATCTTAGGCTGCACATCAATGAAGGCAAGACTAAATATATGGTGGCAACGTCAGCACCGAAAACCAACCAACCAACAACATCAAACCGTACTGGTCAAACAGGAAGAATAAGGATAGGAGAATACAACTTTGAGACCGTTGACAATGTCTCCTATCTAGGGTCGAAAATCACAACCGATAACAGCTACGATGCGGAAATCCGCGCATGGTTGTTGTCAGCCAACAGAGCCTCTTTCAACTTACAAGAACTGTTCCGCTCGAAATGTCTCACCATAGGGTCAAAGCTCTTACTGTACAAGACTATGATCTTGCCAGTCCTCATGTATTCCTCGGAGGCATGGGTTCTTAGCAAGAAGATTTGCGAACTCTTGGCCGTGTTCGAGAGAAGAATCCTCCGAAGAATTTTTGGCCCCCTACATGAGGATGGACGATTCCGTAGCCTACGTAACGACGAAATCTATGAGCGATACCATGACCGTCCGGTTGTGGATAAAATCCGGCTCAATAGGTTACGGTGGGCGGGTCACTTAATTCGTATGGATGAGGATGATCTAGCCCGGAAAGCCTATAAGGGAAATATCTATGGTAGAAAAAGAAGACGGGGCAAACCCTGCCTAAGATGGAACGATGGCGTAGGTCAGGACGCTAGACAGCTTTTAGGGATATCGAATTGGTGGACCTCGGCGCAAAACCGGGATGTCTGGAGTTCCTTATTAAGGCAGGCCTAGACCGGATACCGGTTGTTGGAAAAGGAAATATTTTTTTCGCATTGGATGAGTTCTTTGATTGTCCAGAATGCGCCCCCCAATATGAGGGCAGGACCACCAGGACCATCTGGGCTTTCGCCCAGTAGGAAGATTGGGGTTCGAAAATAATTTCTAAAGGTGAACCAAAATGGAATTTCCGTGATTTTAATCTAGAATAGTTATCATGGTAGGCGGTTGGACTCGTAGTAGAAAAGCGTGGTTTGTAAGAAAATCTATCTATATCATAAATTTCAGGGAATATCGAATTAAAAATGTTTTATGAAAAATGGCTGTTAATCAGTAGCAGATTATTCAATGTTTGTCTAACATTTCTTTTTAAAAATAAATCTTTACTCATTAGAAAATTAAAATCTTAATTTAGAAACATAAGTTAATCTCGCTGATTGTCATAATGAATCGTATCAAATAGAAATTAGCAGGTGGCATAGTATAATGTAATTTCAGATAAGCAGCTATCAGAAACAACATCATGGGGAATTCCTGACGTAGATAAATGCGGTAGCTATTTTATGGAAGTTAATCCATTTTTATATATATCGTGTATGTTGACCACGAAGCTCAATCGTGTTATATGCATGTATTCAAACATGTAGTACATACTACAAACTTGGAACTTTGCTTCTTACTCGAAAAAAATGCATTCTTCATAATTTCAATTTAATACCTCATTAAAGAGTGAAGATAATATTTGCTAAATATTTATTCGTTTACTGCTTTTACTAATCTTATATCATATTGCGACATTGCTTGCAATTACAAAGTTGTTTGTCATGATATTTGCAGCATTTAAGCTGCAAGGAATGGTTTACGATCAGTACAGCCTGAAATAGCTACGTATCTATATATTTACGAATATCTTTGCATGAAAATGAATAGAAATAATTGGATCGACAACACTTATTCAGGTAAGTAACCCTAGCTAGGAGGAGTGTTTCCCGCCCAGTGGAAGGGGCAGAAGTTGGTGTTGCTACCGAAGTCTCGACAACAACCCGACGTGCCCTCTTCATATCGCCCTATTCGTCTCTTAGACACCATGGGGAAGATGTTGGAGAGGGTGATATACAACAGGCTGCTCCCGTTCATCGAGCTTGTGGGTGGTCTTTCAGAGAGGCAATATGGGTTTCGGCGAGCCCGTTCTACGGTCGATGCAGTAGCAAAGGTCGTGGAATTGGCTCGAAATGCAATGGTCATGGGCAAATGTTGTGCTCTGGTGACGTTGGACGTCAAAAATGGTTTTAACTCAGCCAACTCGGGCTGGATTAAGGGCGCTTTGGCCAAACTGGGTGTTCCTAGCTACTTGGCTCGGCTCATCGAGAGTTACTTTTCGGACAGACTTCTCTGGTACGAAACGGACGACGGATCGAAGGAGTACATTGTGACAGCAGGTGTGCCTCAAGGTTCTGTATTGGGACCGCTGCTGTGGAACATAATGCACGACGGAGTGCTTGGCCTTCGCGTGCCGGAGGAGACAACGCTGATTGGTTTTGCGGACGACCTGGCGGTAGTTGCAATTGCAAAGCATCCCGAGGACGTGGAGCTTTATGCAAATGAAGCCATTCATACCATCAAGTCATGGTTACGAATGGCCAAGCTGGACCTGGCGGACGAAAAGACGGAGGCGGTCCTCATTACCAACCGTAGGAAGAACAACACGGTTACCATCCAGGTTGGTAATCGTGAGGTCGTCTCAAAATCGGTTGTAAAATACCTGGGGGTGATGATCGATGCCAAACTGAGTTTCAAGGGACACTTGGATTGTGCGCGAGAGAAGGCAGCAAATGCCAGCTCATCCCTTGCAAGGATGATGCCTAACGTGGGAGGCCGAAGTATAGTCGCAGGCTACTCATCGCGGGAGTAGTGAGGTCGATCCTGCTATACGCGGCCCCTGTCTGGGCGGGAGCGTTGAACCACGCTGTCAACCGGAGGAAGATAAGTTCGGCATACCGGGCGATTGCGCTAAGGGTGTGCAGCGCATTTAGGATGGCGTCGACGGAGGCAGTGTGTGTCATCGCAGGAATGATCCCTATAGATCTTCTAGCGGACGAGGCGCACTTGCTCTACGAAAAACAGAAGGCAAATCCAGCCGAGGTGAATGCGGATTTCCGAAAAGCCATCAGGAGAGAGTTGTGTGGCAAGTGGCAACAACGATGGGATAACTCCGACAAGGGCCGGTGGACCCATACATTGATCCCGTGTATCGAGAAATGGGTCAACCGAAAGCACGGAAAATTGAATTACCACCTGACACAGTTCCTTACAGGACACGGTGGCTATAGGAAGTACTTGCATCGCTTTGAGTTGGACGAGTCTCCCAACTGTCCTGAATGCGGTGCTACACCCGAGGACCCGGAGCACGTTATGTTCCATTGTCCCAGATTTCTGCAGCAGAAAAGGAGGTTGAACAGCATCTTAGGGGCGGACATCGAGCCCTCCAACCTGGTAGAAGAGATGCTGAAGTCGGAGGAAAACTGGATGGCGGTAAATGAGGCAGTAGCCGTGGTGCAGACAAAACTCCTGGAGTTGGATCGAGCTCGGAAGGCGGCTCGACGGAGACGTGACATGGACGAGCTGGTATAGCGAATCAGAGCCTCCCCCGCGAAGTAATACTTCACGGTGGTCCCGCGGGGAGGGGCGGAAGAGTGGGGGTGGTTTTAGTGGGTGCGAATCCCACACACTGCTGCAACCTGGCGCAGCAGCGTCTTTCTAAGATTTCCACCTCCATCCATAAAAAAAAAAGTAACCCTAGCTATGATCTTTCCAATATCACAAGGTGAGACGCTAGTATTGGCGGCGCGTACTTTACCAATTTATTTACCCTTACAGATAGCATGCTGATGATTGCTATTTGACTACTGTCGTGTGCGTTTCGCAAGTTTGTTATTGAGTTAACACTTTCGTTTGGAATTTGAAATTGTGCACGAGGTTCTTCCATATATGTTTCATTGTAAACTCGTTGAGGTCCCTGCACATCATAGGTGCTTCGTAGGTTAGCTGCATCTTCCTTTCCTGAGTATCTACCTACCAAATTTTGGGGGTTGGACATCTTTTTGTCCTTCGTTTTCTGGAGTTCTTTAACGAGTTCTCTCCTCTGCGTAGACAAGGTTCTCCTTGCTCTTCACACGTCTTCCGGATGAGGTTTTTTCTTTCTTCATTTCCATTATGTTCTGGAACATTAAACTTTTCCGATACTGCCTGTTTAGAGCTTCTGGACTTTTTTGTTGGTCTTTATCTGAGTGTTCATTCGATGATTTTAATACCAATGCTCTCATATTAGATTGTTGCAAATGAAATGGCCGTTTTTGTACAAAAATTTGAAATGACTGTAAAGCTTACAAAAATTTATTTATTTAATCAAAATAGGTGCCACTCGATTCAAAACACTTTTCCCAGCGAGATTCAAGAGCATTTATGCCAGTTTCGTAGAAGTCCAATTTTCAGGGGTTGATAAATTCATTGAAGGCAATTTTGATGACCTCTTCTTTCCTCAATTGTTATTCCGCCAAAAGATTATCGAAATGCTTAAAAAAGTGGTAGTCGGTTGGCGAAAAGTCCGGTGAATATGATGGATGAGGTTAAGTCTCATACTGCAATTGGTTCAACGTTTGAACCGTTGTTCTGGAAACATGAGGTCGTGCATTGTCGTGAAGGAGTATCACACCATCGCTGTTGACTAATCTCGGCCGTTGAATACTCAACTTTTGGGGCATTCCCTCGAGTTGGGCACAGTATTTCTGAACACTTATCATTTCTCCAGGTGCCAAGAAAGAATAGTGGATAACTCCAGCTGTAGATCACCAAACAGTCTCTATTATCTTCTTCGGATGGAGGCTCGGTTTCGGCATGTGCTTCGGTGGCTCATCAGCATCAGCCATTGTGCTGATCGGCGGCGATTCAGCGACGATTGTCGTATAATATCCACTTTTCATCACATGTCACTATTCTGTGCCAAAAGGGATCGCTTCTGTTGCAAGAGAGTAAAGAACTGCAAATTTCCATTCAAATCGCCATGTTTTGCTCCGTAAGGGCATACGGAACCCATTTGTCGAGCTTTTCACCTTTCCAAGTTGTTGCAAGTGCCGGGAAACTGTCGAATAGTGTACGCCCAGTTTCTCTGCAATATCTCTGGTAGACTGGCGTGTGTCGGATTCGACTAGCAAACGCAGCTCGTCCTTGTCAATCGATGGTTCTTAATGTCCACGTGGCCCACTTTGAAGGTTTATGTCCCCTGACCGGAATTTTTCGAACCACCGCCGTGTGGTTCGTTCGCTTACCGTATCAGCTCCAAATGCGCTGTTAATATTTTTGATCTCTTCCGCCGCTTTATGACCGAGTTTGAACTCATACAGAAAAAGTATACGTTCTTGGCTCTTTTCCATCCTTTTTTTCCTTTCTATTCCCTGTTATCCCAACGATGGTCAAAACTGAAATGACTCCTTGATTAAGTGTAGGAGTATGTATACTTCAATATTCAACACCAACAACGCCAACTGGTGATGGTTTGATACACCCAAATCTTTATTAACTTCACTTGATTGCCAAAACGGCCATTTCATATGCAACAACCTAATAGTTGGAGTTTGCGGAGGTCCTCCCACTCGGTCGTTGAGCTTAGCTCGCCCGTGGCTTCTTTAATGTGTTACTCATCTTGTTGACTGCCGCTATGAATTCCTGGAGTTTTGTCCAATTGAACAAAAGCAACTAGTTGAGATGATAATTCTACAAAAAGTGTGGAATGTAGTAGGTTAAATCATACATGTGTTCAGGATGGGTTTTGGAAGATAGAGCACATAAAAAAGCGGTAGGCGGCGACAGGGCCGCAATCCGTCCACATGCTGACAAATAAACTACAAGGAACTACAAGGATGAACATCTATGGATCCATGGAAGATATCCTAAATTGGAATGATGCTGAATAAAGGTAAGCAGCTGGTAGGTCATTAATTAATTTAAAATCAGCAATCATCAATGAGTGATAGTGAGACTGATCACCTCCGATACCGAACTAATTACCGAGAAGTTCTGTGTAGTGTGTGGAAACTTGCTACTGCGCTGGTCAGGGAAGCAGGAAATGCTGCAGAATGCCATGATTTCAGGGGTGTACACCCATCACTAAAGAGCTTGCATGGGGTAACACATCATTCGATGGTCCTGTGAAGCACGTTAATGGTCGACTTCTCTTTTTCAATGAAGAGGTAGAAAGAACCCTTCACCACGGCTCTTAACCGTATCACATCCCGTGAGATCCTCCTCTTGTGGATGAAAAGGCTAATTACCGAGTTATTTATTGCTGTACTGCAGCTATTGCAGATTTGACATTTCCTCTTATACGGAAAGGCCTTTCCAAGAGAGTGGAAGCAGGGGATGATCGTTAAGATTCCACACGTTTTGAGTGTGAAAATTAAGGAGGTGTCTGCATGCTCCCTACCCTTGCAAAGATAATAACTAAAATTATCCTGGAATGCATTAAAGAACATTCCGAAAGTTTGATCGATGAAGAGCAGGCTGGTTTTCGCTCTCCAGATCCTCCAACGCATTGATCACATCAGCACCCTAGAGATCATCTTAGAACAGTGCACGTAGTTTAGAACATCGCTTCACCCGCTCTTCATCGATTTCGAGAAAGCTTTCGATAGCGCCCTGTTCGCGCTTTCAAAAGCGTCTTTGGAGTGTTTCTCCCCCCCCCCTTCCCTTCGTGTAGAGCATTACGGCTATTATCAGAATGACATCTGAAGCTACAAAATGTCACGTTCTGCAAAGTGGAGTCCGTCAGGGCTGCATCTTTTAACCGATATTATTTCTTCTTGTTATTGATGCCATACGTCCTTTGCCTGGAAAATGACGATGGCATCTTTCCTCAAATCCTTACGCTGAGGACATCTGTTTGCGTGAAAATTGGTGGTTTTTTGCTTTTAAATATTTCTTTGAGAAACACTTTTATATTTGATTATCTGTTATATACCTTTCTTTTTACTGTCAAAATGAACAGTGCAACATTTTCTGTGTTTTTGGGAAACTTCTTAGGACCTCAACCCTGAGAATCCTTTTCAAAAAATATTATTTCTTCTTTACAATGAAAGCAATGCATTCCTTTTCAAAACATGCAAATTGTCTATTCGTGTCAACAGCTTGAAATTGACGAATCCATCGTCCATGGTCGCTTGATCGCCTTTATACTTGGCAATAGCATGCATTAAGGGGGGGCGGGGGCGTAGAGTTAAGGGTTTGCACTTTCAAAAAATCGATGCTTATTGTTAAATATTTGAAGAATATTTTCCCAAAATTTTAAATCGATCTGAGCCAAACTTTAGAAGTTATTGTCTAGTTAATCTCCTGTCCTTTCTGTAGCTCTGGGAGGGGCGGACGCTAGGAAAGCTGTCGAGCAGGTATACTGCTTATTCACTTCTATCGTTGTAGTCTATTGTGTTTCGAAAAATTTAATTCCGCTACGCTTACGAGAATTCACTCGTCAAGATTGGTCTGAACTCCGAAGCAGATGGTAAGCAACTAAAAAGGCGGCCGAAACAACGGAGGCTTGAGGCTTGGATGAGGATTTAAAAGCCTCATGACTACATCCAGATCAGGCATTTGATAGAACCAAAAGGCCAAACCGATCAGGACGAGCCGATCCTGCTTGTGAATGGGACAAAGGCTGAAGAAAAAGAAGAAGATTTCTCACAGTTTACATCCAATTTCAAAACTAGGCCCTATTTTATAAAGTACCTTCTAATTAAAGCCTTTCAGTTGATGCCCTATGTGGCCAGAGAAAATTCTCGTATATGGACATATATTCATAAGTCAAGATCATGCGAGCCTCTTCGTAGCATATTCCTGAATCATTTGATTGGAGTTTTTGAATCAGCTCACTTTGAAAAGTTATGACCAGCGAGTCAACATTAACTTCTGCTTCAAATTGAGAAAAATAGCAAAGGAAATGCAGGAAATGATGGTGTAAGCTTACAAGCGGAATAGTATGAGTAGAAAACTGGTATTCGATTGGTTTGTATGTTTTATGGATATCAAAGAATCCATGGAGGAAGAACTGCAATTGGGTAGGCCATCCACAAGCAGGAAAATAGTGAACGTGAGCAAGTTCTACTAGTAAAGTAAAGAAACGATGGAACGGAATCGCTTGATAACTTTTTTTAAACAAAAGAGAATGAAGAAAGACATAAAATGAGCCAGTTAAACATACTCGGCGGAAATATCCCCCTCCTTGCGACATATTATGGCCAAAGAAGGAATGATCAAGCAGAAATCACACGCTCAGAGGGTTATTAGGCATCGACAAAATTCTAAGAAACGAGGATTTCCCACGCACCTAAATAAGGTAAACCAAACTCTTAGTCAACAGTGAAAAGATCATTTAAAAGAAGCTAAATTAGCAGAACAGTGCCGAAAAACTCACATCACTTCTAAGGACGTAAGGCACATCGTGGAACAAAGTCATAAAATGGAGGAGGTATCTTAATGGTGTTCAAAGGAGTTAAACATAACAAATTGAACCCTTACGAGAGCTTTTCCATCGGAAAGAGCATAAAGAGCACCGTCTGGACACAGATATGAGTAAAGCGCACTCATGTCTGTTTTCAATGATGCCCCAGAGGAGATAATTAAATTAGAATATAATTAAGGATTAGCATTTTCAGCTTCTTGACAGAGGAAAACCTTGAAAGAGTAGTAGCATCGATCAAAGCGTGGATTGTTAGCGCATTCATTCTAAACACGAAAAACGAAATCTGTGTTTATGGAATTTTTTGGATATCAGTTTATGAAGAAGTGCAGCATCTCAGCTAATATATTAATTTACAAACAATCAAACAATTTTCCGACATATCAACAGTTCTATATACATAAATGAACTTCAAAAAGATAATTGTATATTCTACTTCTCCAACTAATTATAATTGCTGACAATTTAGTTTTTTTTTTGATATTTTAATCAAAAGTAATGTATGAATGAATCAAACCATTTCACACACACTAATTTTGAAAAAATAAAAAAATTAATTTGAAAAATTATCAAAATTGATTATACTGAGAAAGTCACCATGTTAGAAACTATAAATTTCTAATTTTTTGCAATAACTTAAAACTTGAACGTCACTCAAATCAAAAAAATTTTGAGACGTAAGCATGGGTCTAAATTCTAAATCTGTTGCTAGGCAAAATCTAATTAATATTTCATTTTTTTTTTTAAGAATGAGTTTAGGAACCTGAAAGCGGAACGTTTAGTATCCATCATGAGTCATTGGCAAGGAATTTATTTAACATTTCTTTTAAGATACTGGTATATTTCTCGCTCTGAATATTTGTCATAGCTTTTGTTCGTTTTAAATTGAAACCATCACCTACCTTCATTTTGATCTTCTTTTTTTAATGCAGAAACTTGAGAACGTTGGCCGGAATGGATTCAACTTTTCTTTAAAATTCACACAACTTGAATAATTCAAATAACTTCCTCCGGATTAAAGTTTTCTCAGAATGATTGAATCACAACAATTGAAAACAAATGTTTAAAAAAATATTGTTAATACTTCACAAAACTTTTTCACACGCACGCACTATGGGGATTAGGAATTAAAATAATAAATAAATTTGAGTATAATACACGCTTTCAATAGGATCTTACACCACCATTTCATATTAGCTAAAAATTTTAAATGACCTAAAAAGATGGATTGCTTCCTCTTTTATATACTACGTGTAATACTTATTGTGTTGGAACTATGTTTGCGGAATTTCTTGAAACTTCTTATAAAACTGACTTTTTACTCCCCAAAAGATACATCTATCTGCCTCACAATATGTTTCCAATCGTACAGAATGTGAACGGCTGGAGAAATATCGATCGGCCGAAAAGAGTGAGGGTGGTGGTGGGGCAGGGACTTTGGATTTTATCAACCCAACTGGGCCATATAGTTTCTGTGATATTGAACATAAACGCGTGCCAAACTTAAGAGTGAACGGAGAGCGCACAGAAAGTGAATGAAGATGAAGATGCAAGATCTGCATTGCAACAGAGATACTTCTGAAACACAGATCTGCAGTTTGTTTGGGAGTATTATCGCGATTAGTTTTCCGGATAGTACGACTGTTTCAGTTCGTGATTCATTTGTGCAATAAATATCGGTGTGGAGAGTATAAATTCATGAATTGATATTGTTAATATTTGTTCAGTGTCATAGTCTAGTTTCATATATGAAAATAATGAATAGTTTTTGATGGTACTTATAGAATATGCTTACGGCGAAAATGCAGTGAATTACATCAAACGCCACGTGTTACGCAGTACAATATTGAATAAGGTCAAGTGGGTGCACGCACGAATTTTAGGCTGGAATATATTTAGACATGTTCACGAAGGCTCAATCTTTTGGTTAATTAAATAAAATATTATTAAAGCTATGCGAATTTTTTATTTTTTATATTTATATAATACAATTCCCCTTCATTCTGTTCATTGCGAATATTACTAAACCTTGTTGAATAAATAAATCAATAAATAAAATATGCAAATTACATTTCTTGTTTTATTTGTTCGGAAAAATTTTCCTTCAAAAGCATACAAAATTCCTGAGTAGGAAAGAAAGTTACTGGCTTAAATCGTTTGTTTTTACACAGTCCTTCAACCTTTAATTAGGTTTGTGGTTGCTAAGGGAAAAATTTAAATGAAATTAAATTTCAAATTTAAATATTTCTTTAACTGGTCCAAGTTCAAGAAAAAAATCAAAGTAAACTTGTGGGTTATTGCGATCTAAGCAAACAGTGGTAGTTGCGTTATTTGTACGAAAGACAATTGGCGCTCTACAATTGTATAATATATACCTTTGCGGATAATTTAGAAATATATAATACATGTAATAGAAGCTTGGTATAAAAGTGTATACATATTTAGAATAGCTGTTAGAGAATCCATCGTGATAATTTTGAAATTTGATGGATTCTAAAGATTTCAGAAAGTTCTTTTTTCATAATAGTGAGTGGTTTGAGTTGTATGTAATAGACATAATTGAAAATTTCGTCGAGAATATAATGGGCTTTTGGTTTGAATTAAGAGGTGGTTAGTTAACCAAAATGTTAAGTGAAAGATTGATTTGGAACATAATTTCCTTTATTGGCTAAGATAAAACATTAAGAAAGGGGACAGTTGGTCCCTGAAATACATATTTGTGTGCTTCAAATTACAATTAACCAATGAAGCAAACTATTTTATAAATTATTTTTTTATTTGTAATGAGTTTTCGATGCAGATTTTTTTTCAGATGCTACCTTTAGTCTTGTAATTATAAGCCACCTGTGAGATTTGAACCACGACTTCCCGTACGACAGCCTAGTGTTATGTTTGGTTAAAAGTACATAGAGAAACGAATAATAATTTGGGATGGCTATCTCTTTAGGTCCCTAGTTTAGGTCCCAGGGCGAAACGTGGATTGGTACCCACGATGGAGCATAAAACCAGGGAAACACCTGCTAAACCAACACCAACAGCTCTACTACCAAACCCTATCTCCACCTCTATGTGGTGACCGCTGGGAGCTCTTTCTTGACGAAAAGCTGCAGACGGAGAAGGATGAAGGCGAGTCTCCCGCGCCTAAAAACAGGACAAATTGTACCAACTGGTCCTCCAGGTTGGGGGTTGGGTAGGGCTGACAAATCTACACGGAAAACAACCTGTTATGAAGTCACAACAGGAACCTCGGACTGAACCTACAGCGACTACAATCATCCACAACGTAATCTTCTTTTTCGGCTATTACTCCAGAACTTGAAAGATTTCATCCTACATACTCAGAAGTTAGCTCCACCCCTCCTTTCGAAAAATCACTAGTTTGGAAAGTCAGTTTGTTTGGAAAGTTAGTGTGCAGAATTAGTTTTGAGGTAAGATATGTCTCTGAAGGCTAGAAAATACTGTTTTAGTTGCTTTCTTAGATGTGGCGTAAGCGTTCGGAAGTTTTTGGTGAAAAGGACTGATTTGCAAAATGAAGCAGTTATTGAATGTTTCCTCTTGGAGCGTGAATTTACAGTAAATTATATACACATACTATATGTCTCGGGATTATAACATTCTGAGTAGAGTTGCGTTAAAAAATCTACAAATTCATTTAGGATGAATTAAAAACAGGTTTACCAGGCGGAGGAATGAAAGAAATTTCGCTTTGTCAAAAATTGTTTGTTATATACCTGGATAGACTACCTAGAAAGAGACAAGAGCAACTGAAGCTGAAAGTATGTATTGGCATCTAAATAAAAGTTCTAAACAAGGCCTTCAATATAAACCCTTTCTCTGTAAAGTTTGCCTAATGCTAATCTGGACTTCAAATTCAATATCTAGCTATTACAAAAAAGCTCAATTCAGTAATGGTACACCTTGGTAGGCGAGAGAGATTAACACATCGCAAAGGCTGAAAATTCTTCTTCTTTTTCTTCAGCCTTTGTCCCGTTCACAAGCGGGGTCGGCTCGTCGTGATCGGCTTCGCCATTTGGCTCTATCGAATGCCTGATCTGGGTGCAATCTCGAGGCTTTCAAATCCCCGTCCAGCGTATCAAGCCACCGTTGCTTAGGTCTGCCTTTTGGTCGTTTACCATCGACTTCGATGTTCAGACCAATCTTTGCAAGTGAATTCTCGTTTGCACGAATTGCGTGACCATACCATCGAAGATACCTCTCGCGCAACTTTTCCACGATCGGTGCAACCCCATAACGATCGCGGATATCCTCATTTCGGATGTGATCTAAACGTGTGACGCCACTAGTCCAACGTAGCATCTTCGTCTCCATTACCGCAAGACGCCGTTCATTCTCTTTTATGGTCGGCCAACACTCAGAACCATAGAGAGCGACTGGACGGACGACATTGCGGTAAATTTTAGATTTGAGACGTTCGTTGATACGTCGATCACAAAGGACACCAGTTGTGGAACGCCACTTCATCCAGGTTGCGTTAATGCGTGAAGCAATTTCATAACGCAGCTCTCCATTGGCTGATAGCGTTGACCCGAGGTATTTAAATCGCTCAGTTCTGGGCAGATCACTGCCGCTGACAGTGATTGTGCCTGTTTCATGGGGATCGGTCGTCAAAAATTCAGTTTTGTTTAAATTCAATCTGAGACAAATGAGAAAAACTCAATCTCTCAAAACCCTTAGCCAAGAGCAAGCCACAAAATTAAACATTTCAGAAAGGAAGTAAGCAATTGAAATAAAACGTCAAATAAATACTTCATAATTTCACTATCCAAACAATAATTCTATATTACTGATGAGGAATACTTCAATTGCTTTTTACCAAAAGATTTCGAATCGAAAAAAAGGTTGTGTTTCTCCACTGAGAAATCCTAACCAGAGCCAACATGAAACTGATATAAAGAGACATCAAAGAGAAAGAGCTGAATTTTCACAATACCTCTTACTTGATATCTTCTCTGCATCTACCGCGTTGATTAACTCAAAAGTGTAGGCCAACCTGTATTACAAAAAGGATTTTACTTCACACAACAAAATATACCGCTTGGCTTCGGACATCTGTCGATGAGATCATCTCCACCTGCAGCCTGCACCATGAGTACCCGGCAAAGGAGAAAGCCCCACTGTTTGTCAACAGGGTCCCCCGTATTGAGCATTCAGTGCCCTCACAGTATTTTAAGGTACGTTATTGGAAAAATTTGGCTTCTTCGTATTCTCAGATTTCGAAAAAGTACAACCTGTTAAACGCTTACAAGAAAGAGATACTTTTGACACCAATCATCACTTCTATGAAATTTCTTCGCACCATTCCGATTTCGAAATTTATTGTCTGAGTTGGCCTCTTTTGAAAGGCGACAAGAAGCCAATCACTGTCATCTGAATAACCAAAAAATCCCTAGGCGCCTCAAATAGGTGACGAACATAGCACGTGTCAATAAAGACCATCATGTTGTTACTACATCTATTCGAATGAAGGGTTATAAATGCGGTTTAGATGGGTGAGGACCAATTTGTGAGCTAAAAACTTTGTAAACCAGCTTGTTCGTGAAAAGTTATTCACATCGCGGATAGAGGATCATGCTGGAACTATGAAAAGGACACCCTCTCACAAGTATTCGAAAATTATTTCCTAATAGGAAAGTACAGTAGATATTATATGGTTACCTGGCATTAGGTGGAAAGTGGAAGATTTAAAGAAAATTTGACCACATCGAGAAAAAATCTGAGAGAAATCTTGTAATGTTTATTGCACATTCATCTTTTGTCAATATAGATAAACAGAATAAGAATTTCAAAAGTTTATCCTTGGAAACCGTAGAGAATATCAAAATCAATTTCCCGGATGGAATGCTAGATGCAAATGGAACTCATGCGCTTTCCTATATAACTCACAATAAAAGAAACAGATTTTTAAAGCTCTCTCTAATTTCAGAGAAAGTGTTTTGGGCAAGGAGAGCTGCATTACTAGAAAAAAAAACACAGGTAACGAATAAACGAAATAAATGTTGCAATTAAAGCTTCAAATTGCTGAGATAAGTCAGCGCATATCAAACTCACAATTATCTGATATGAAAGAGTCTGCTAAATAAGTAAGGAAAATCAGAGAACGATTAGTATGACCGAGTTACTAACAGCCACGGTTGATAAACAGACACAAAAGTTTGGGGAAGTAAGGGATTAGGCGATAATAGAAATTGAAAAAAACGACTTTTTCTGTTTTGTTGAAAAGGGCTCTGAGGCCTTAAAAATGACACACTCAAGAGCTAAAATGGGAAAAATGTCTAAATATAAGCTCTAATTCACGTTTTGGCTAATAATAAGTTTATGAGATGTACAATTGAGGGATACTTTAGTTCTTAAAATTTGCTTGTTTTCCCCGACACGCAACAGCCTACCCTTAAAGGAAGTTTTTTTATTTGATTGCCAATCCAGAAAAATATGGTAACAGTAAAACCTAGATAAAGCCTGGTTATCGGGAAAGATGCAAATTTCTAAAGTTTTATATATGATTGGCTGTTATCTCAAGCTTGTCTGAGAAATGCATGAGCTGAATGTTGGATGTTCGTAGGTGAGCCATAACGAGAGGTATGTACACCGTAACAATCTTAGAATGTTAGTCAGCTAGTAACGCTCTGTTTTCATCATCATCAACGGCGCAACAACCGGTATCCGGTCTAGGCCTGCCTTAATAAGGAACTCCAGACATCCCGGTTTTGCGCCGAGGTCCACCAATTCGATATCCCTAAAAGCTGTCTGGCGTCCTGGCCCACGCCATCGCTCCATCTTAGGCAGGGTCTGCCTCGTCTTCTTTTCCTACCATAGATATTGCCCTTATAGACTTTCCGGGTGGGATCATCCTCATCCATACGGATTAAGTGACCCGCCCACCGTAACCTATTGAGCCGGATTTTATCCACAACCGAACGGTCATGGTATCGCTCATAGATTTCGTCATTGTGTAGGCTACGGAATCGTCCATCCTCATGTAGGGGGCCAAAAATTCTTCGGAGGATTCTTCTCTCGAACGCGGCCAAGAGTTCGCAATTTTTCTTGCTGAGAACCCAAGTTTCCGAGGAATACATGAGGACTGGCCAGATCATAGTCTTGTACAGTAAGAGCTTTGACCCTATGGTGAGACGTTTCGAGCGGAACAGTCTTTGTAAGCTGAAATAGGCTCTGTTGGCTGACAACAACCGTGCGCGGATTTCATCATCGTAGTTGTTATCGGTTGTGATTTTCGACCCTAGATAGGAGAAATTGTCAACGGTCTCAAAGTTGTATTCCCCTATCTTTATTCTTGTTCGTGCTTGTGTTTGACCAGTGCGGTTTGATGTTGTTGGTTGATTCGTCTTCGGTGCTGACTTGCCACCATGTATTTTGTCTTGCCTTCATTGATGTGCAGCCCAAGATCTCGCGCCGCCTGCTCGATATGGATGAAGGCAGTTTGTACATCTCGGGTCGTTCTTCCCATGATGTCGATATCGTCAGCATAGGCCAGTAGTTGGGTGGACTTGAAGAGGATCGTACCTCTTGCATTCACCTCAGCATCACGGATCACCTTCTCGAGGGCCAGGTTAAAGAGGACGCATGATAGCGCATCCCCTTGTCATAGACCGTTGTTGATGTCGAATGGTCTTGAGAGTGATCCTGCTGCTTTTATCTGGCCTCGCACATTGGTCAGGGTCAGCCTAGTCAGTCTTATTAATTTCGTCAGGATACCGAATTCTCTCATGGCCGTGTACAGTTTTACCCTGGCTATGCTATCATAGGCGGCTTTAAAGTCGATGAAAAGATGGTGCAACTGTTGTCCATATTCCAACAGTTTTTCCATCGCTTGCCGCAGAGAGAAAATCTGATCTGTTGCTGATTTGCCTGGAGTGAAGCCTCTTTGGTATGGGCCAATGATGTTCTGGGCGTATGGGGCTATCCGGCCTAGCAAGATAGTCGAGAATATCTTATAGATGGTACTCAGCAACGTGATACCTCTATAATTGCTGCACTGTGTGATATCTCCCTTTTTATGTATGAGACAGATTATGCCTCGCTGCCAATCGTCAGGCATTGATTCGCTGTCCCATACCTTGAGCACAAGTTGATGAACCACTTGGTGTAACTGGTCGCCTCCATATTTAACCAATTCGGCTGTAATTCCATCGGCTCCTGGCGACTTATGATTTTTTAGCCAATGAATTGCACGGACTGTTTCTCCTAAAGTTGGTGGTGGCAGTATTTGTCCGTCGTCTTCAGTTGGCGGGACCTCCAACTCGCCGATGTTCTGGTTGTTCAGTAGCTCATCAAAGTACTCAACCCATCGCTCTAATATGCCCATTCTGTCGGAAATCAGATTTCCCTCTTTGTCTCGGCAGGATGAGCATCGAGGTGTATAAGGCTTCATCCTGCTGACTTGTTGGTAAAACTTCCGCGCCTGGTGCGGTTGCTCCCTGTACTTTTCTAGTTCACAGACTTGTTGGTTCTGCCAGGCTTCCTTTTTCCGTCTGTGAAGTCGCTTCTCCGCTCGACGGAGTTCGTGATAAGTCTCTGCGCGTGCCCGCGTTCTTTGAGAATGCAACATTACTCGGTATGCGGCATTCTTCCGTTCCGTTGCTAGCTTACATTCATCGTCAAACTAGCCGTTCCGACTCCTTTTGCGGCTGGGGCCAAGTATATTTGTGGCCGTATCCATGATAACGTTCTTCAGGTGGTTGTGAAGATCATTAGTTGATGCTTCATCTCCAGGTCCTCTATTGACTGCGGTTGTTGCGGCATCCATTTCCCTCTTATAGGTGTCGCGGAGGGTTGTGTTGTGGATGGCTTCAGTGTTCACTCTCACCTGATTGTTAGAGGGGATTCTAGGTGGTGTTGTTATTCGAGCTCGGAGCACCATGCCAACGAGATAGTGATCCGAGTCTATATTGGCCCTCCTATATGTTCTGACATTGATCAAGGCTGAGAGGTGGCGGCGTTCGATCAACACGTGGTCAATTTGGTTGAAAGTGGTCCCGTCTGGAGAGGCCCATGTATGTTTGTGGACCGCTTTCCGCGCAAACCAGGTACTTCCAACAACCATTTCGTGTGACCCTGCTAATTGAATAGTCCGCAGTCCGTTATCATTTGTATTTTCGTGTAAGCTATGGGAGCCAACGTATCGCCTGAATACGGGCTCCTTCCCTACTTGGCTGTTAAAATCCCCAAGTATGATTTTGATATCATATCTGGGACAGGCTTCGAGGGTTCTTTCTACTGCCTCGTAGAAGGTATCCTTCTCCGACTCTGCAGTCTCCTCTGTAGGGGCGTGAACGTTTATGAGGCTTATATTTCTAAACTTGCCTCGCAAGCGCAGAGTGCATAGCCGTTCGCTTATACTTTCAAAGCCGATAACAGCAGGTTTCATTTTTTGGCTGATTAAGAAACCTACTCCGAGCACATGGTTTACTGGATGGCCGCTATAATATATGGTGTAGTGGCTCTTCTCCAGGAAACCGGTCCCTGTCCATCGCATCTCTTGCAACGCTGTTACATCAGCCCTATATTGGGACAGGGTATCGGCTAGCTGTTTATCAGCTTCATCTCTGTACAGGGAGCGCACGTTCCATGAGAAAATGCGCAAATCGTTGTTCCTTTGTCGTTGCCGGGTCCGTCGTTTTAAAATCCGTCCTATTCGAGGCTCCTGTTGTGGCTTCGTAACAGGTTGTTTTCCGTGTAGGGTTGTCAGCCCTACCCAACCCCCAACCTGGAGGACCAGTTGGTACAATTTGTCCCGTTTTTAGGCGCGGGAGACTCGCCTTCATCCTTCTCCGTCTGCAGCTTTTCGTCAAGAAAGAGCTCCCAGCGGTCACCACGTGGAGGTGGAGATAGGGTTTGGTAGTAGAGCTGTTGGTGTTGGTTCAGCAGGCATTTCCCAGGTTTTATGCTCCATCGTGGGTACCAATCCACGTTTCGCCCCGGGACCTATACTACCCTTTGACCACCTCTGTTTTCGCTCACTGTTTATCCTGAAGTTGTGGTGAGTATTTTGTCACAGTGTTACTTACTCAACAATTTATTGGGGAATACCATAAGACCCTGTTCTGTGTGTGCATCAAAACTTAAAGCAATTAAAAGTAAGCAAGACTTCTAAAATTTTCGTGGTAGTTCCGGTTGGATTGAGATGTTAGGCTAGTAACGGAGTTAGAAAAAATCAACCCCGATAGGAAACCCAATATTGGTAATTGGGTTTCCTTGGCAATAATTTAATAACTGAGCACTGAAGAAGGAAGTGAATAGCTTCCGAAAAACGTATTTGCGGCAAGAAAAAAACTGTTTTTTTCATTCTATCTCATACTGACAATGCTAATGCAGGGAAACACAATAAATCTTTGATTTGGCCCTTTCTGTGTTACAGCAGCGAGAGGGATGGTTTATAAGTCAGAGAATTTTAGGCCTAATGTGGGTGAGATGGTGGGGTGAGATGCCAAATGAAATACAACAGCGGGTTACACCTATTACACGATGAAGTTGAATTCATATTAGGATTCTAAAACTCCAAAGAAGAGGTCGTGTAGAACGTATGGACGTCGAAAGGATTCCCATGTGTGAGGTAAGAGCTATACGAACCCCAGGAAAACCGCGAAACAGAAGGGAGGGATATGGTCACTTGACCAAGGAGAATTGAGATAGAAATTTCGGAAGATCAAGGACCGATATGGGACTTTCTGAAGCTTCTACCTTTGAAGCTTTTACCTTTGTTTTACTCTGCTCTGATCATTACGAATGGGGAATTTATTATGATACTTCACCCTCTAACTTATTATGCACTGCGCCAATTAATTTAATTAATTTAATTGTTAATTCGTCTCTGTGTAATGACTTAATAGGCACAGTGTATATTACCTATTGACCCAACTATTTCGAATCATATTTAATGATAGAATAAAAGAATAGATATTCATTAACATAGATACTGCGTAGTTGCAATCATTGCCTCGAGTAGTAAACACTAAATAATAACATGGATTAGATACTACTGTGCACTATGCACGTACTAATAACACAACTCTTCATAGCTTTTATAACGTAAAGTCTATCTAAATTTTGGATATTTCCGCGTAGTAAAATTTGAAATATGTGAATATTTTGAAATTATGTGCGCTGATGTTTATTCGTGCCCGTTGAATCAAAACGTGTTTTTGAAAACAATTTCCATAGGGCTTGCATTCATTATTAAGATGACAAAATTTGAAACATAACTGAAATTATTAACGTTTAATGTTTTCATTCATATAAACTAAAGCCGTATTTAGATCCATTTGTCGTCTGTCAATCAATCTTCCTAGATGTCTGTGGTAAATAACTTTTTCTTTTTCCGTAGAATATTCCGAACTATTCTGGAATATTTATTAAAGGACCATTAGTATGGATTAATACTTCCCTTTTCGACGATAGTTTAAAGAAAACGTAGGTTCAAAATGGAGCCAATACAGCGGTCTCTAGAATCTTCATAGAATATATAGTCGAACCTCGATAACTACAATAATTCACAATTCAATTCACAAATTCTGTATAGTGCCCACTCGTTAATTCGAAATTGACCCCCCACCCCCCCTTAATTTGAACTTTTCGAAGTGATGTTTACCCTTGGGACCCTCGGGTTCCGCTAATTGTTTTCCCTTTCAGATAAGTCATTTTTCTGTTAGTCCGTCCATAGTTTCCCGTCAAAATGGGTCCCCAATTCCATCATTCACGTTATCTAAAATTCTCAAAAACAAAGCGATCATTTTGGGAAGCAGATTGCATGACAAGCGCAAGCGGGCCAGAGACGGGTTTCCACTTTTAGAGGACTCCTTTATCAAGTGGTTTAGACAATGTAGATGTCAAAATTTACCTGTTGGAGGGTCTTTAATAACGTCAAAATCTCTTGAATACGCTTCACAATTGGAAATTTCTCTTTCAAAGCAAGCAAAGTATGACTGACCAATTTCCAAACTCGATACGACATTTTTTTCAAAGTGTCAATGAGGATGTTTGTTGGAATGGAAAGTCAAACTAAAGAATTTCATACAAAATTATGCACCATATTTTCAATACAGATGAGACAGGTCCTTTCTTTAAATGTCTTTGCACATTAACAACTTAAAATGAAAAATGTTACGGGGGAAGTGCTTTCCAAGAAACTTAATGGATTGTCGCGCCAGCGATTACTATTATTAATGTATTATCTCAAATTGTAGCAATAATAATTTTGGTGCTTTTCAAGATATTTAAAAAAGAATAACTATTCGAACGACCAGAAATGAAAAGTAATTTCACATTTGATTTGGATAAATAGTAATTTCTTCACCCTGACCGCGATACGCAAAACTACGAAACAATATAATTTAGGTGATGTGCTAGTATGATGATTACAATTGTCAGTCTCCTCAAAACGAACATAAATATGAAATCAAATATTGAAAGACTTTTTGGGGCTGCCAAAAAAGTAGACGTTTTAGTTACAGAGTTTTGAATTCGATCGATAATTTGCAGTTAGTCGGTGTTTTAGTCTCTTGGAAATGATTTTACTTTTGCGATTTATACTATTTTATTTCACATGCATAAAACATGTCTTTGTGGCCTTTAGATTTGCGAAAGTGGGTGAATATCCATCTACGGTAATGCTGCCATGTGATTTTTTAGAAATTTTATTAATTTTATTTTGGCCAGCGACTATCTAGAACAGTAATTTCGAAACGACTTTGCTCCTATTTAAATTTCAATACGCTCAAAACAAAACCAAACTCATTTTTGCGGTGGATCATTGGTAGACACCATCCATGCAATTACAGCTGCGTGCTGCCTATATCCGATCAAAGATAACACCTCTGGAGTCAGTTATTGTCATTTGTGAAACAAATCTTGAACTAAAAGAATTTTCTTAAAGTTTGAGATCATGGGTGGAGACATTTATTTATACGAAAGTGTAGGCTTTGTGGCGGCAACGCGGCAACGCTTTGGTTTCACTGTCATCATTCACGAACTTTTCAACCCCAAAACTAAAACGCATAACGTTGCCCTCATGCGCGTAAATTGAACTATTTTTAAGAGTTACATGTTTTACTAATGGTGATTTTTTCCAGCTTACAAATAGCGTGAAGCCTTCTTTTGCCTTGAGCCATGTAAGTCGACAGGGAGGTCCAACTCTTTCTGGAATTGTTTGTCAAATTGTTGGTTGGGGATCGAGAAATAATATGAAAGTGTGTTTAATATAATATGGTCTTGAATAGCTAGACACATTTACGTGAATAAGTAAAATGTGAAAATGCACCCTAAAAACATCTCTAGATGAGTATCTTCTAGAGCTTATCTAGAGTATCTTCTAGATGAGTTTAGCAATAATAAAATTACTCAAACTTAGATCTAATTTGTATCAACATTAGTGAAATTTAGCAGGATCGAGAAATACTGTTTGTCAGGAGAAGTCAAAATTTGTTGGGAGTATCTTAACATAGTTTCGCTAGAGTCATGTTAATTTTAGCAAAATATCATTTGTCTTTAAGATTTTATAATCGGTTATTTTATAATCGGTAATAGTTTTAATATATTTCCCAAAAAGGACAAATAGTGTACCTAGCAGGCTATACTCTAAAATTTTTAACAACGTTACCATCAAGACTATAATACTATATTGTTCACGTCCAAGTTTCATAGTTTCCAATCTTTTATTAATTTTTTGCATACAGTAGACAGATCGAGTAATCATTTCTTTAATAAGTCTTTCTTTCAAGAAAACTTTTTTTTTTTAACAAAAACCGCTAAGTGGATACACATATTAAATTTAAGAACAGCAGATCTTTTCAACACAGAAAAGGAATTAATTTACAGCAAGGCTTACTACTGAGATGACTTCTTAAAAAATCTGTCGCTAATTTAGGGCTCATCTTCATTATTGTCGAACAAATTGATGGTAACAGACGTAGTCGTGGCCTATTCTAATGTAGATATTCATAACCAAAATGAACTTTGTTTAACAATTAAACTGACTGGAAAATCTTGTCGAAAATGCACAACAATACCCAAATTATGCCAGGTAATTTTCTCAAATATGTACCTGAACAAGATATAAGAACAATATGTCAAAATATTGTATACGTTAAATCTGGCCAAGAAGGAATTACGTTGCTGCTTGCCAACAACATGGATGGGACGGAAAAACTGAAACCCTTAGTTCTGGGTAAGGCGAAAATCCCTCGATGCTTCAAAAGTATCAAGACTTTTTCTACTTTTTAGGAAGCAAATAAAAAAGCGTGGATGACTACAGAGATACCAATGATTGGCTTCTAAAATTTGATAACGATTTCAAAAAACAAAACAGAAATATCCTCCTTTTTCTGGATAATTGAACCGTCCATAATAACCCACCCAAGTTACAAAACATAAAATTGATTTTTTCCCCAACGAACATGACTTCTAAATTACGATAAAACTCCTAAATTAAGGAATAATTCAAAATGTGAAAACTATTATAGAAAAAAAGTTGTCAGAATTATTCTGGACGGTATTCAAAATAATGAAACCGTAAACATCTCTGTACTAACAGCAATGATGACGATTGATAAAGCGTTGAAGAACACCATGCAGTCTACCTTATCAAACTGCTTCATGAAATGCGGTTTCATCAGGGATTCACAGATTCCATAGGAGGTGCAGGCAATTGAAAGAACAGAAAAGGATGTCACAGACACAGATGATATACACTTGACAGCTGCTTGCTGAAATATACACGGATTTGACTTTCGATGAATAGACACATTTTGACGATGATGTAGCCGTTGGCGGCTTGTGGTCTGACATCGACATATTAGCCAGTGTTACAGAAAATGAGGAAGACGATGTTGACAAATTTGAGTCCAGACCATCTGCATCATCAAGTAAGGCTACGAAATTATTGGAGATATTTCGAAATTTCTTTTTGAAAAATGATGTAGACGATAATCGTCATGTTCGAAAATTCTTTAGATCGTACACAGCAAGCTTGAATATTTTTTAAAGACTAATTAAAGCTAGGCTTGCACATAATAACATACGTAAATCCCCACTTGTATTTAAAAATCCATTACTTTAATTAATACACTTTATATGTTATAATTAATTGCCCTGTATTAATAAAGCTTTAAAATACATTTGTGTATTTGTTATCTTAGAAAGTTGTTCGTCTTGATAATTCAAACTTTTCGGTGGTTCCTTGGATTTAGAATTATCGAGAGTCAACTATATAAATAATGACCATTTTTCTATAGAAAACTCTACAACTCTATAATGCAGACCATTTCGATATTAAATAGAGTTCATAATAAGATTTTTATTACATCCTTTTTTTTCGGAAATAGGGTAGGTGAATGCGTTTACGCAAAGAGTGTTGGACTCCCGCAACAGTACGCTGGCGAACTACCAACTAAACACCTCCCTGTCATCAGAGAACTAGCCTGGAACCGTTTGACACATTACTTCGGGCTAGCCCTCCCGCTCTCCCAGCTTTGGGAGCCTTCAAGTCAGGGAATTCCTTTCACCAACGGGAGGGGAGAGGAAGAAGGGAGTTTTTGTTAGTTCAGAGAACCCCTTACCGTCCGATCCATCCGCCGGTCGAGTTCAATCTTCTTCGTAATAAGAAGAGCCCGAACATAATGCGCAATACGATTCCAGCTGCCAGCGCTCTTCAGCATCTCTCGCACAATTTTGTCTGGAGAGAGCTCCCCTGCGTCTGCATAAAGCTGCTGGCGAAGGCCGTCCCACCTCTCGCAAGAGAAAAACGTGTGTTCAGCGTCATCCGCCACTCCATTGCAGAACACACAATCAGGAGATCGCGCCTTTCCAATCCTGTGCAGGTAAGACTGAAAACCTCCATGCCCACTTAGAAGTTGGGTAAGGAAGTAATCAATCTCACCGTGCGTTCTGTTCAACCATGGGTCTAATTTGTCGATGAGCCGCGCAGTCCACTTGCCCCTTGGCTCATTTTGCCAAGAAAGTTGCCACTCGCTAAGGGTGCGTTGACGTTCTTCACGGGCAACCACTTCTCTTAAGTTTTCGCCCTTACGGCGATAGATAGCTTTGCGCTCCTTGGCAAGGAGGGCAACGGGGATCACTCCCGCAATCACCATCACAGCCGGTTCGGAGACGGTGCGATAAGCAGACGCTACTCACAAAGCTTCCCGCCTCTGCACTTGAGCGAGGCGTTTACGATGCACCTCCTTGTCAAGGGCATCAGTCCATACCTCCGCACCATAGAAAGGAACGGACTGCGTTGCTCTCATGAGAAGACGTCTCCTAGTTGATATAGGGCCCCCGACATTCGCCATTTGCCGACTGAAGGCCGCGACTCCAGCTGCAGCTCTGTCCACTGCTGCTTTGATTTGCTCGAAGAAGCTCATCTTCGAGTCGAGCATTAAACCAAGGTATTTAATCGCTGGTCTTGACTTTATAATCAACTCCTTGATCGATATGGGACGCAGGGTCGGAATTCTTCTTCTGGCCAGGATGACTACTTCGGTTTTTTCCAGCGCAAGGTTGAAACCGTGAGCAGTCATCCATCCGCTTACCCGTCGCATCAATATGCCAAGTCTGCTTTGCGCTTGTTGAACAGTGCGTCCGACAACAAGTACCGCAACGTCGTCTGCATAACCGACCAGGCGCGACTCTTTGGGCATATCGAGTCTCAGCAGACTATCGTAGGAAGCGTTCCAGAGGTCCGGCCCCTGTGCTACTCCCGACGTGATTTCCATCCTCCTCTGGCCCTCTAGCGTCTCATAGAGCAGGGAGCGGTCTTTCAGATAATCCCTCAATATTCGCAAGAGATAGCTTGGCACGTGAAAGGAGTTCTCTAGTGTGCCTAGCATATCTGTCCATCTTACGGAATTGAAGGCATTTCTGACATCAAGCGTTATGAGGAGCACTATCCGTCGAGATTGGCGGTTGTGTGCCCCGGCTCGATTAAACGCATCTACGACCTCCATAACAGCATCCACTGTAGATTTCCCTGTTCTAAACCCGAACTGCCTTGCGGATAAGTCCCCGGCAGCACGGATCGCTTCAGCGAGTCTACCCTTGATGAGCTTCTCGAGCACTTTTCCGGCTGCGTCAAGCATACACAGCGGTCGGTATGCAGACGGGAGCTCCGGGTCTCCTTTACCCTTACTAATCAATGCGAGTCTGGCCACTTTCCAGCGACATGGAAAAACGCCCTCCTTCAAGCACGCGTTGAACACTTCAAGCAGCAATTCTGGCCGTTGGCGGAACACCAGTTTGTAAACTTCCGCCGGGATGCCATCAGGACCTGGCGCCTTCCTATTTTTCATAGTGAGAACCGCTTCTTCGAGCTCTCTCATTGTGAAAAGGGGGCAGTCCACAACGCTTTCCGCGCCATTTACATCAACCCGTACAGGGTGTCTGGGAAACAATGCCTGCACAATGCGGTCCATCTGGTCGGTGCTCAGTATGCAGGCCTTCCGCAGAGCCCCGATTTTCCGAGTGACAAGCTTATAGTCAAGTCCCCACGGGTCCTCATTCACCTCATTAACAAGATTCTGCCAGCCGCGAGCTTTACTTTTATTTATAGCGCTGCGGAGTCTCCTTTTTGCTGATTTATATTGTGCCTTTATGGCACATGCCTCCTCATTGGCGTGCAAAAGTTGTGCGAAACGGCGGAGCTTATGACACTCCTTCTGTAGGTCGGCAATTTCTGCCGTCCACAAGTACATAGAAGGCTTGTCGCGCATGGGGCCTCTCCGGGGCATGGAAGCCTTACACGCCATCGTTATCAGATTCATCACTGAACTTACGACGCTGCGACACTACCCCCCCCCCCCTCCCCCTCCCCCGGAGTGCTCCCAGCGGGGCCCTACCTGCTCCAAGAGCTTCGACGAACTTTCCGATGTTCACCCTCGCGACGTTCCACACGCAAGGGGAACGTCGTATTGGTGCTCGCCGGCAAGTAGTACCAAACACTTCGAACGCAATGTACTGATGATCACTTGCCGATAAGTCTTCTAGGACTCGCCACCCGTCCACCGGTGATGCCAGAAATTCCGACGCAAAAGTGATGTCAGGAATGCTACCTTCACAACCTGGGCGCCGAAAAGTTGGCGTGGATTCGATGTTTGAAATCACGAGCCCGGTTCCCGCCGCCATTTCCAGAATCCGTTTCCTTCTGGAGTCTGATTGAGGCATGCCCCATTCTAGAGCCCTGGCATTAAAATCACCGCCAACCAGGATTCGTCCCCCCGTGTTCGAAACGGCGTCCTCCAGGGCATCAAGCCGGCGCCGAGAGTCGTCTCATTTGGCGTCAGGTAAACGCTAAAAAACGTTATCCCTAAACACCGGATCCAGACAAATCCGTCCCCCCGGCCTTCGGCAAGAACACAAAGTCGAACGTTGTCCCGAACCCAGATGGCAGTGGTGCCCGATAAGGCGAGATACCATGAGGACGGGTCCTTGTTTCGGTATTGCTCGCTAATCAGCACTAGATCACTTTACTTCCGCAGCGAACTGTGCCAGCAACTGGTGAGCGGTTGCACTCCGGTGCATGTTAATTTGCAAAATGCGGATCATGGCGTTCGCACCCTAGCCCTCTCCAATTCCATCCTGAAGATCGGACTCCGTCCCGAGCCCGCAGTGTGTGCGACGCTTTCGCCAGACGCGCCACGATCCCTGCAGAGAACACAACTTTCGCTTTCCTTGCAAGTCTTCACTTGATGACCCACTTGGCAGCATCTCCGGCATGCTGTTCTCCTGTTCGGACCCTTGCAAGCTGCTGACGTGTGTCCATAGTCGAGACACCTGTAGCCCTTGGTGGGGACTATCCGCATTCGTATCCTGCATACTACCCATCCTTACATCCTTAAATTAAGCTCAAAAACACAGCAAATTATGCAAAAGTTTAACTTTCGGTGCAAGTTACTTGGCTTTTAAATCTATCCAAAAAATGTAACCGTATTTCTGTTTAATGTTGCGAAATAAAAGTAATTATGAAAAACACTGCTCATGGACCATTCTTTACATTTTAATTTGAAATCTCTTTTGGATTCGAAACATTCATAAAACCAATGACTTTTCTTGAGACAACTACAACACCTTTTGAAATTTAAGACTCTTAACTCTCAATCCCCGGTTAATCAGCGAATTATCTAATACGTTCCAAAAAGGAAATAATGAAGGAAACATTCAAGTTCATAACTTTTTTGCTGACTAGATTATCTCAAATGTTTATCATATGGATATCAATGGTGTACATACTATATGTATGTAGGCAGGCTCGATGGATGTGGCATGAGATTCGAATGATCAGATAACTTTGCTTAGATAAGAAAGTAGGTGAAGAATATGCGTAGCGGAAATCTCATATCTTTCTTCTGACGAGGAGCGTCGCATTGTATGTATCATATATTGTCGGTTGTTTTTTGTTTGTCATGTTTATGATTGTTTTGTAGACATGCCACTGCACACTATTAGCTTTTGGTTACTTTCTGCCCCAATAAGATAATATTTAGAGGGATCCAGGAAAAGTTTCGCGCAATTGCAATAATTAAAGCGTTAGGGGCTTGCTCGGACTTTTTGCTATCGCTGCTACAAAGTTCAATTCTTTTCCTAAGTATGTTCCTTGTTGATAACTTTGTGCAACAATGGAAATCATCATCATCATCAACCGCGTAACAATCGGTATTCGGTCTACGCCTGCCTTAATTAGGAACTCCAGACATCCCGGTTTTGCGCCGAGGTCCACCAATTCGATATCCCTAAAAGCTGTCTGGCGTCCTGACCTACGCCATCGCTCCATCTTAGGCAGGGTCTGCCTCGTCTTCTTTTTCTATCATAGAAATTGCCCTTATAGATTTTCCGGGTGGCATCATCCTCATCCATACGGATTAAGTGACCCGCCCACCGTAACCTATTGAGCTGGATTTTATCCACAACCGGACGGTCATGGTATCGCTCATAGATTTCGTCATTATGTAGGCTACGGAATCGTCCATCCTCAGGTAGGGGGCCAACAATTCTTCGGAGGATTCTTCTCTAGAATGCGGCCAAGAGTTTGCAATTCTTCTTGCTAAGAACCGAAGTCTCCGAGGAATACATGAGGACTGGCAAGATCATAGTCTTGTACAGTAAGAGCTTTGATCCTATGGTGGGACGTTTCGAGCGGAACACTCTTTTCTTTTATCTGGGCTCACACATTGGTCAGGGTCAGCCTAGTCAGTCTTATTAGTTCCGTCGGGATACCGAATTCTCTCATGGCCGTGTACAGTTTTCCCCTGGCTACGCTATCATAGACGGCTTTAAATTCGATGAATAGATGGTGCAACTGTTGTCCATACTCCAACAGTTTTTCCATCGCTTTCCGCACAGAGAAAATCTGATTTGTTGCTGATTTGCCTGGAGTGAAGCCTCTTTGGTATGGGCCAATGATGTTCTGGGCGTATGGGGCCTAGCAAGATAGCGGACAATATCTTATAGATGGTACTCAGTAACGTGATACCTCTATAATTGATGCACTGTGTGATATCTCCCTTTTTATGTATGAGACAGATAATGCCTCGTTGCCAATCGTCAGGCATTGATTCGCTGTCCCATACCTTGAGCACAAGTTGATGAACCACTTGGTGTAACTGGTCGCCTCCATATTTAACCAATTCGTCTGTAATTCCATCGGCTCCAGGCGACTTATGATTTTTTAGCCGATGAATTGCACGGACTGTTTCTCCTAAACTTGGTGGTGGCAGTATTTGTCCGTCGTCTTCAGTTGGCGGGACCTCCAACTCGCCGATGTTCTGGTTGTTCAGTAGTTCATCAAAGTACTCAACCCATCGCTCTAATATGCCCATTCTGTCGGAAATCAGATTTTCCTCTTTTTCTCGGCAGGATGAGCATCGAGGTATATAAGGCTTCATCCTGCTGACTTGTTGGTAAAACTTCCGCGCCTGGTACGGTTGCTCCCTTTACTTTTCTAATTCACAGACTTGTTGGTTCTCGCAGGCTGCCTTTTTCCGGCTGTGAAGTCGCTTCTCCGTTGGACGGAGTTCGTGATAAGTCTCTGCGGCATTCTTCCGTTCCGTTACTAGTTTACATTCATCGTCAAACCAGTCGTTCGAACTCCTTTTGCGGCTGGGGCCAAGTATGCTTGTGGCCGTATCCATGATAACGTTCTTCAGGTGGTTGTGAAGATCATTTGTTGATGCTTCATCTCCAGGTCCTCTGTTGACTGCGGTTATTGCAGCATCCATTTCTCTCTTATAGGTGTCGCGGAGGGTTGTGTGGTGGATGGCTTCAGTGTTCACTCTTACCTGATTGTCAGAGGGGATTCTAGGTGGTATTGTTATTCGAGCTTGGAGCACCATCCCAGATATAGTGATCCGAGTCTATATTGGCCCCCCTATATGTTCTGACATTCATCAAGGCTAAGAGGTGGCGGCGTTCGATCAACACGTGGTCAATTTGGTTGAAAGTGGCCCCGTCTGGAGAGGCCCACGTATGTTTGTGGACCGCTTTCCGCGCAAACCAGGTACTTCCAACAATCATTTCGTGTGACCCTGCTAATTGAATAACCCGCAGTCCATTATCATTTGTGTTTTCGGGTAAGCTATGGGAGCCAACGTATCCCCTGAATACGGGCTCCTTCCCTACTTGGCTGTTAAAATCCCCAAGTATGATTTTGATATCATATCTGGGACAGGCTTCGAGGGTTCGTTCTACTGCCTCGTAGAAGGTATCCTTCTCCGACTCTGCAGTCTCCTCTGTAGGGGCGTGAACGTTAATGAGGCTTATATATCTAAACTTGCCTCGCATGCGCAGAGTGCATAGCCGTTCGCTTATGTTTTCAAAGCCGATAACAGCAGGTTTCATTTTTTGGCTGACTAAGAAACCTACTCCGAGCACATGGTTTACTGGATGACCGCTATGGTGTAGTGGCTCTTCTCCAGGAAACCGGTTCCTGTCCATCGCATCTCTTGTAATGCTGCTATAACAGCCCTATATTGGGACAGGGTATCGGCTAGCTTGTCATCAGCTTCATCTCTGTACAGGGAGCGCACGTTCCATGAGAAAATGCGCAGATCGTTGATCCGTTGTCGTTGCCGGGTCCGTCGTTTTAAAGTCCATCCTGTCCGAGGCTCCTTTCGTGGCTCCGTAACTTCGGTTTTCCGTGTAGGGTTGTCAGCCCTATCCAACCCCCAACCTGGAGGACCAGTTGGTACAGTTTGTCCCGTTTTTAGGCGCCGGAGACTCGACTTCATCCTTCTCCGTCTGCAGCTTTTCGTTACGAAAGAGCTCCCAGCGGTCACCACGTGGAGGTGGAGATAGGGTTTGGTAGTAGAGCTGTTGGTGTTGGTTCAGCAGGCATTTTCCAGGTTTTATGCTCCATCGTGGGTACCAATCCATGTTTCGCCCTGGGACCTATACTACCCTTTGACCACCTTTGACCAACAATGGAAATACATACATAAAATACGATATCGAGAGGATGACGTTCAACCAACAGTTTAATCTGCAGTTTGAACTGATGAAGCTAATAATTTGAGTCAACTGATTTATCTCTTTTTCATAGAAAAAGAACAGTACGTACACCCACCAACTAATTCTAAATTAATTTTATAGACTTCGCTTGTTCTTTGACGCCTTACAAGCTAATGTGAATCATCGTCTATAAATCTTGGTTTCATACTGGATCCTGTCTTGAAGAACATCTTGAGTGGCGACTGACCGCCCGGATTAGGTGAGTAAGAATTTGTTCTTGAATAGTTAATTAAGTGGCAGAAATTCCATGAAGCGAATTTATACCCAAAAGTGTCTATGGTAACTCATTTCCATGATGAAGAATATTTTCTAACAGATTTGTATCGTGGAATAGCTGACCTTCCTTTTTTAATGGACTCGCCTCGAGATCAATGCTGGGGTAACAGTAACGTGTTAGTGACGGCACCAGAGTGGTTCACATGTGGCTTTTGAGAAGTTGTGACGAAACTCAATTGTTGCTGGAAATTTGTCTTCATTCAGAATCTACGAGTTCAAGATCTCGTTGTTGACCAAAAAAGATATGTAGGATGGTCATCAGTTTGCTAGTAGGTCTTCTAGTTCTTTAAGCTATTCTTGGAAATGTAGGAGCCAGAAAAAAAGTTTTATGAATGAAATAGAAAAAAATTAGAGAAGATTAGGGTGCATTGGTTCGTATTTTTTGTATAAATTTTTTTTTCAGGTAATTGTTTAAGTTGCTTCAGTTAATCAATAAAGACTTACTTTGATTTGGGAGTAAACTTCCTCTTGGCAGTTGTGAAGTTGCGAGAAGTGTTATAAGTATTAGGATTATACATAAATGGGGAATGAATGAACAGATTAGTGACCAAATACCATTGCATCCGAATCAAAAATTGAACGCATTGTAATCGGCGACTGGCTTTGATTGGTTATGGCCAATTACTCGCGCAAGGCTATCCGAAAATATAAAGATACGTACCAGATCGCAAATTCCATGAATTCCAAGTGAACTTCGAAAAGTTAATAATAAGAAAAACTGCGTACCTAGCCAGAAGACTCGAAGCCATAGGCGGCGATTAAGGGAATTAAGAGAGGCAAAAAGGATTCCATTTTCGTCAGATGCCTCAAAAAAGTTCTAAAACTGGCGCGGCCTGTAAGGTTTCGTGCCCAACCAACTTCGCTATCTTGAGCCTAACATCATAGGAAATGATTCTTATTGCGTCAAATCTATTTAATATCTGCCTGTGAGTGAAAAAGTTAAAGACATACCGCCAGCTCCGCCATCTGACTAGATCAGACTTTTACTCATTAAAACCACCTTTTTCTCCTTCGCTTACCCCGCGGAATTGTCATTACCTTATTACATGACGGGGCAGGATCAGTTGTTGGTAGTTATGTTGGTATTAATTATCTTTCCTGGAAATTTTTGAAATTCTGAACCCAGTATACGCCACGATATTCTCTGTGACAGCAGCGTCTCGGCAACCGCTTCCATTTTTGCCATATGCGTGACAAATTTCGAGTGTTTGGGAATTAAATTAGGTCGTAGTTAACTTCGACGATAGGTATGAGGTCTCTTGAATGGGGCAGCCGGATAACTAATGTCAGGGGACGTGTTCTCCTCGAAGCATTCGCGGAGCTGGACGTGGTACTGGCGAATGTTGGGTCTTCGTACACTTTCCGGGGAAGGGGCCTGGGGTCTATAGTGGACCTGACATACGTGAGTGCCACTTTAGCCAGTACAATCGCCTGGCATGTCAGTGAGGACTAAACTCACAGCGACCACCAGGCAATCTGCATAGAGATCAAGGGCGGATCGAGCTCGAAAAAGAGTTTTCGTAAAATGCCGGGTGGTATGCCTGGCTGAACAGTGAAGGCGTTCGAGAGGGACATGTTTTCCGCGGTGCTCAAATCCGACATATCCCTGAATGGTACGGCTGGAGAGAAAGTCACCCAGATCACTCGATGGGTGACGGAAGCATGCGATGCTACTATGCCCAGAAGGCGATTGCTCCCCAATAGGCAACCCAACTACTGGTGGAACAACGAAATCGCAAGTTTGCGAGCCGCATGTTTTCGGGCAAGGAGGCTTTGCCAGAGGCTCAGGGGAAAACCCGGTGGCGACGGTCGAGAGGAGGCACACAAGCAATTGCGTGGCCGCCTAAAAGAAGCCATTCGGAGGAGCAAAAAGAACTGCTTCAAACAGCTGTGCGACCATACCGACATAAACCCTTGGGGCGAGGCTTACAGAGTGGTGATGAAAAGGCTGCGGAAATCACCCCAGGTGTCCTGTCCGCGCCTCCTGAAACAGATTGTTACCACTCTGTCCCCTCACCATGAAAATAGGGGAAGGCAAATTTTTGTCCAGCCAAATGTCGGCATAATAATGTAACTGTGGAGAAGCTGCGGGAAATATGTGGTAGGTTCGGTGACAACAAGGCTCCAAGTTGCGATGGCATCCCCAACCGAGCTTTGAAACTGGCAGTGAAGACTAGGCCCGACCTTTTCGCCAACACCTTCGAGGCGTGCCTAAAAGGAGGAATATTCCCTGCCCAGTGGAAAAAGCAAAAGTTGGTGTTGCTTCCGAAGCCTGGCAAGCAACCTGGAAACCCAGCGTCTTATCGTCCTATCTGCCTGTTGGATACAATGGGGAAGATGATGGAGAGAGTCATCTACAACAGACTCCTGCCCACAGTCGAAGCCAGCAATGGTTTGTCGGAACGCCAGTTTGGTTTCCGACGCGCCCACTCTACGGTGGACGCAATTGGCATGGTGGTAAACCTGGCAAAAGGTGCACTGATTTCTGGCGGCTGCTGTGGCGTGGTGGCGTTGGATGTCAAAAACGCATTCAATTCGGCCAACTGGAATAGAATTAAAGGGGCGTTGGCTGACATAGGTGTCCCCGGATACTTAGCGAATTTGGTGGAAAACTACCTCTCAGAGAGGACTCTCTGGTACGGGACGGATGAGGGCCCCAAAGAGTACATTGTCGCAGCCGGAGTACCACAGGGATCGGTACTTGGTCCCCTGTTGTGGAATATCATGTATAAAGGGGTGCTTGCTCTTCCCGTCCCAGAGGGGACTACGATTGTCGGCTTTGCTGATGACCTAGCTGTGGTTGTTGCAGCAAAACACCCAGAAGATGTGGAGGTTTACCCAACAGAAACAGTGAGAGCGGTAAAGTCCTGGCTAGAAAAGGCCGGGCTGACCTTGGCGGACGCGAAAACGGAAGCGGTCTTAATAACGAAACGCAGGAAAAATAACACTGTAAAAGTGGAGGTCGGTGGACATACGGTCGTATCAAAACCGGCTATCAAATACCTGGGGGTAATAATTGATACCAAATTGAGTTTTAGGGAACACCTAGAATATGCATGCCAAAAGGTAGCCAGTGCCACCACGGCACTTGCAAAAATGTTGCCAAATATTGGTGGGCCGAAACATTGGCGGAGGTTGGTGCTAGCCGGAGTGGTGCGCTCCATTCTGCTCTACTCGTCGCCTGTGTGGGCAGAGGCGCTTGCAAACTCTCAGAGACGGAAGCAGGTTAACTCGGTTTACCGGCGGATGGCTTTGAGGGTTTGCAGTGCTTTTAGAACCACATCAGATGAGGCAGTATTGGTGGTGGCAGGCATGATCCCGGTTGACATTCTGGCCAAAGAAATGAGTGTCCTGTACAATGCAAGACATATGGAGGGGCATGCACAGCGTAGAAATGCGGCAAGGTCAGAGTCGCTTGATCTCTGGCAACGCAGATGGGACGAGTCTGCGAAAGGTCGGTGGACGCACAGGCTCATTCCCAACATTGGGGTGTGGCTTGAGCGAAAACATGGGGAGACCAACTACCACATTACCCAGTTCCTCATGCGACACGGTGGTTGCTACAGGCAGTATCTGCACCGCTTTGGGTTGGATGATTCTCCGAACTGTCCCAGATGCGATAGCATACCGGAGGATCCAGAGCATGTGATGTTTCACTGCCCACGATTTGCGATGGAAAGAAGGAGCTTAAACCAGGTGCCGGGCAGGAGCGGGACCCCGGAGAGCTTGGTTACTGAGATGCTGGAGTCCGAGCAGAAGTGGCTTGCGGTTGGCTCCGCAATCATCCAAATGCAGGAGGAGTTGCAGAAGGAACAAAGAAGGAGGAAAGCTGCAAATAGGAGAAGGATGAGTGCCTAAGAGTAAACCTACCCCGCGAAGTAATACCTCAATGGTGGTCCCGCGGGGCTGGGGCTGGAGAGACCGGGGTGGTTTTTAGTGGGTGTGAATCCCACACGCGCCAGCTGTAGTTCCGCCGTTTGGGCGGCGGAGCTGCGGCGACGTGTCTTTCTAAGATTTTCCACCTCCGTTTACGCACAAAGAAAAAAAGGTATGAGGTCTGCCGTTTGAATCATAAGAGCATTGACGCTCGTTCGTCAAAGTGCCCTTGGGAACGACGTCTGATATATAACATGTTACTTCGTCAGATGCATAGTCGGTATGGAAATGAAAGATATGCTTTGAAGTTTAGTTTCTATTCAACCATAACTTCCAGGTATTTGCGCACTAGTTGCGATTTCCGATTTAATTACACCGAATTGTATAGTCTCGTGAGGTTCTCCATTCCCTTGACATGTTGTACTACGGTAGTGATTTTGATATCGTCTGCAAAGTGAATGCTGACATCTCTTTAGAGAGCTGTGACGCAAAAATGTCGGTATACAGTACCCGCAGGAGAGAACAGGGAACCGATGCTTGTGGAACCTCGCAGGTTGTCTGATATGTTTCAAATCCACTGTCCGAATCGTAATCCAACTAGCTTCTTCAAAGGGACGGTAAGCACCAGACTTTTGGGAACGCCTAATTTGATTAAAAGTTCAATTATTCTGCTCCATATCGCACAATTAAAGGCACCATCGTTACCGTAGTGAGGGCATTGAAATCTCGGCTTTCGAAATCCGAACTACCTGTCTCAGAGATCATCCTCGATTTTTGCGATAAACGTAAGTCTATTGTAAATAAACACGTTCGAATAGTTTGCCCAAGCTCCTGTTTCGAGCATGCTGCAAATGTTTGTACAAACCAATTTGGGCGTGACAGTCTGTTATTCAGGATACTATCTAAGTCTGGGGTACTTTCCTTCGCGGTCTGATGGACTGATTTCATGGTTATGTCGGAAATTTCAGTGGAATTTGTCTGAACAGTGATAGATGTTCTTCATTCGGAACTGGGAAAAGAATGGTAATGATGTCCCACACCATATCAGGATTGGTGACGGCCCGTGACTTTTACGCTTAAATGATGACCACCTTGTAGGCACCTCACTTCACCACATAAATCGAAATTCACTTCTTTATATAATCTTTTGAAGTGATTAGTTTTGTTACTAGAAATGCCTGGATGCAATTTTTTCATCTCTTGGCTTCTTCGATTTATAAATTCTAACAAAAATTGAGCATTCGTTTCTTGAATACAATGTGGCTTGGTATGAAGAGTCACATGCTCTCTGTATCTTTACAAAAATATAGTTTCTCGAAAATCTGATTCTACTTCTTTACTCGAATGCACCAATTTTCAACCCAAGTGTTAGCCAGCTATTATTATTGGGTTGTTAAGTTCTCGTGATTTTACCAGGACTTAACCACCACCCCCCCTGAAGTACCCTACTTATTGGTCTAACCCCATGGTCCCCTTCGGACAGGAATTGATTTGGAGACCTCAATCAGAGCCCTGCTGTGGTTGGCACAGCGGTGCCAGTCTACACTGAGTACAGGTTCAGTATTCATATCGATGGATGCAAGTTCTACCTACCACCGGCTCCTACCACAGCTAAGAAGGACCGCGCCCAAGCTGCACAACGTAATAACTCAGTCTTGAGCAGACAAGGAGCTCTGTCTGCCGTGTGAGCACAATCACAGCCACCATGAAATTCCCACAGGGATTCATCTTTGACATGCGGACTCGGAGGGTTATCCTGGTTCGGTCTTTCCACCATTAATTGGTTGGTATTGTTACCAGCGTAGCTTAGAAAAATTTTCCGTACCGTATGATACTTAATCATAATTTGACAGTGGTAATTAATTTAGGAAAAATATTTTTATACTTTAAATACCAAGTTTGCACATGCTTGTTCTAATATTATCATTGTAGTTATAAATAAGGCAAAGTTTTTATCAATTATTCTGCGAACCCTTGCGTTAGCTGGTAGAGAACGGCGGTGGAGCCCCCTCCCCCTAATTGTAGGTAGTTTAGTGCCGAGCTTTGTGGTGCCTTTTCTTTGGTAATGTATGCTCAGGGTTCATTATACGCCCCAGAGCAAAGAGGCCAAATCCTTTGATATTTGTCGCGAGGCTGCTCTTTTCCATTTATCGTCGGTTGTGCTTTTTGGGCTGCATTTTCTCACATTTATTGCTCCGATAGGACTGAGGACTATGAAAGTACTGAACCAGCTCAAATTGACTGAGATTAACTTGTATCAATCTTATTTTCAGTTTTTGAAAATACGCTTCAGTTGCCTCCAGAACTTTTCGAGAAAATTGCACGCCTCCTTAACTGTTTGTTGGAGGTTATGCCAAAATAGAGTACTCCGATAGAGACAAATGTCGATGAAAGTTTACAGGTTTCGACTGGCAGCAGTGGTTATTTTCTGCATGCTTCTCTTATATTGCAGCATAGATGGAACAGAATAAAACGCAATATCCTCCGTCCAGTCGCTCTCTATGGTTCTGAGTGTTGGCCAACCATAAAAGACAATGAACGGCGTCTTGCGGTAATGGAGACGAAGATGCTACGTTGGACTAGTGGCGTCACACATTTAGATCACATCCGAAATGAGGATATCCGCGATCATTATCGAAAAGTTGCGAGAGAGGCGTCTTCGATGGTATGGTCACGCAATTCGTGCAAACGAGAATTCACTTGCCAAGATTGGTCTGAACATCGAAGTCGATGGTAAACGACCAAAAGGCAGACCTAAGCAACGGTGGCTTGATACGCTGGATGGGGATTTGAAAGCCTCGAGATTGCACCCAGATCAGGCATTCAATAGAGCCAAATGGCGAAACCGATCACGACGAGCCGACCCCGCTTGTGAACGGGACAAAGGCTGAAGAAAAATAAGATGGAACAGAATAAAACACTGTCGCGGAACAACCTCACTTTGATGTTGGTATTAAGACACCCCTCTTTTCAAATACAATATACAAACTGTTTAATACCTTATATCTGATGTCATGTTATGATTCCACATCAACCGTCAAGTTAGCATGAAGACCGACAAAGATAAGAAGAAAAAATAGAATTGGTGATAAAATGCAAATTTGTTGGATTGCCTCATCTGTACTCCAGATACATTCTGCACCGATGCCCTGCGAAAATTTAAAAATAGAACAAATCTTATACCGTAAAGGAAATAATAATCTTGGTTGGTTCTTCCGAAATGTTTCACTTGGACTGTGTCGAACTAGAAGTTATTTTTAAGGTTTTGTATAAACACAAAACCTTATTAAAATCGGTTTACCGTCTGTCTGGCTTTTTTTATACGTTGGAAGGTGGAAAGGTTCAAAACCTACCGCTGGCTCCTGCCATACGGTTATGTGAGATTTTTACTCACTAAAACCACCTCCTTCTCCTTCGCTTACCCCGCGGGACTGCCATTTCGGTATTACATCGCGGGGTAGGATCAGTTATGAACTGCGACTTCTGTCGTTATTTGTCACTTTCCTCCGAAGCTCCTCCCTCCTCAGTAGATTGTGGATCGCCTTCAATACTTTTTCCACCGCCCTCCAAGATGTTTCAGAGGCTAGCATGTAGTCCACGATATTCTCGGGTGTCAACCGTGTCGCGGCGTCAATTTCCGCCTCCGCTCTGCGTGCAGCGAACCGCGGGCAGTTAAAAACAGCATGCTCCGCATCTTCCGGAATCATCACGCATGTTGGGCAATACGGGGAGTCATCACGCCCGAAGCGATAAAGATATGCACGGTACCCTCCGTGTCCGCTTAGGAATTGAGTTAGGTGGTAACTAACCTCACCGTGTCTTCGCTTGATCCATTTAGAGACATCTGGAATAATCCTGTGTGTCCAGCGTCCTTTAGGTGAATCATCCCACCTTTTCTGCCATTCCAAAATAGAATCACTTCGCGCCAATTGCCGACGATTGGTATAAGACTCACCGATTGCATATGATGGGTCATACAGGCGTCGACCCTCATTCGTCAAGATGTCGATGGGGATCATGCCGGCTATGACACAAGCTGCTTCATCTGAAGTTGTACGGTAAGCGCATGACGTACGTAATACGCTCAATCGGTATGGGGCTGCGATTTTTCTTCTGTTTACTTCCACTTTCAAAGACGATGCCCAGACTGGAGCTGCATAAAGCAAGATGGAGCTAACAACTCTCGAGATCAGGAGCCGACGACTTTGCCTAGGACTACCTATATTTGGAAACATTCTTGCCAACAATGTAGCCACTCTGGCTAAATTTTCAAGATGAGACTTGAATTTCAGTCTTTGGTCAACCATAATTCCTAGGTATTTAAGCGATGGCTGCGACTGTATTATGTGGTCTCCAATCCTGATCTTTATCGACGTCTGCTTCCTTCGCTTTGTAATCAAAACTACCTCGGTTTTATGCTCCGCGAGTGTCAGACCAGCTTCCTCTAGCTAAGACCTGATTTCAAAAATTGCCTCGTTTGTGAGTACCTCGATCTCATCAATGTCTTGTGCGACGATAGTTACTCCGATATCGTCTGCGAAGCCAATAAGTGTCACTCCTTTGGGTAGTTGCAACTTTAGAATTCCGTCATACATTATTATCCACAGGAGAGGACCGAGGACTGATCCTTGTGGAACCCCGCAGGTTGTTGTATACGTTTTAGGTCCATCATCCGAATCGTAACACAATATCCTCTCCCGGAGAAATTCCATGACTATGTGCACCAGATATTTAGGAGCGCCCAATTTGGTTAAAGCCGCAATTATTTTGTTCCATTTTGCCGTATTAAAGGCATTCTTCACATCGAGAGTAACTACCGCGCAAGATTTATTGGCTTCCATTGCTTTCTCCGCAATTTCCGTCACCGTGCTGATGGCATTGACAGTAGATCTTGCCTTTCGGAATCCGAACTGCCTGTCTGAGAGACCACCCTCCCTTTCTGTGATTGGTACAAGCCTATTGAAGATGATCCGTTCGAAAAGTTTGCTGATGCCGTTTAGCAGGCATATAGGTCTATAAGACGAAGATTCACCCAAAGGTTTATTTGGCTTCGGGATTAGCACAAGCTTCTGTTTCCGCCACTCTTCCGGGAAAATCCCATCTTTGAGGCACGTGGTAAATGTTTCAGAGAACCACCTTGGAACTGTCTTGACGGCCACTGTCAGTGCTTTATTCCGAATGCCGTCTAAACCTGGGGCTTTATTTTCGGCAACCTTCTTCTCGGCTTCCAGGACTTCTTTCGTGCTTACCTCGGGAATTTCACCGGGATCTACCTGGACAGTGGGTAGGTTCGACTCACTTGAAACGTATGGGAAGAAAGTGCTAATGATTTCCCGCAGCAAATCAGAGTTGGTGATCGGCGGTGAGCGCTTTCCCTTGATTGTTCCCATAACTGCCTTGTATGCATCTCCCCATGGGTCGAAGTCCGCTTCCTTGCATAATCTCTTGAAGTGTTCAGTTTTACTTCTAGAGATGGCTGCTTGCAATGCTTTCCTCGCCTTCTTATATTGGTTGTGCAACTCTTCAGACTCAGACCGGTTTCTGCTACACCGTCTGCCTGTCTGTCTGTCTATCCGTCTGTCTGTCTGTCCGTCACACGCATTTTTCTCGGAGGCGGTTATAGCGATTGACACCAAATTTGGTAGAAAGGTGGGAACTGTGAACGCTCACACATATAGTGAGTTACATCCTTTTACGGTGAATTTAAGGGGGTGTCCCCATTCATGCAAAAGGGAGGTGTAAAATTTTTTGTCATCAAATATAGTCACGTGGGGTATCAAATTAAAGGTCTCAATTAGTACTTTTGGAAGTCGGTCTCAGTTTTGACATTTCTTGGAAACGTGGGCAGTGTGGGGGGTTGAAAGTGATCATTTCTTTAAGGGGGCCATTCTCAGAAACTACCAAACCGACAAATCTGAAAAAAATCAGGAGGCTGCCACTATATGGTGCCTTGGCTCCGAAATAACTTTCATACCGATATCTGTTCAAAGAAAGTTAATAATAGTATATTACTATAATTTTTTGGAATTGGCTGGAAACCCCCCTTAAATTCATCCTAGCGGCACGTGATGTAGGCTATAATGTAGAGCATGATCATACCAAGTTTGATGGAAATCGCACTATTACTAACAAATTTATAATACGTCGAAGTTGTTGCTTCTTTGAAAATTGAAGACTATCAATGTCAATATCACCCGAAATTGGACATATGCATATATTACGTGCTACGTCCTAAGAAATACACAAAACCTTTCGTACCTGAAGCGTCCAGCTTCCGGTTTCCCGACTTGTTTTATGACTGTTCATTTGTTCAAATGTTCTTCATAGAAATTAGTAAAAAATGTCTTTACTGTCAACCAATTTTTCAATGGTAATTTCAGCACTTAACACGATGTTTCATAAAGTGAAATGTGCTGAAGGAGAATATTATTAGCATTGGGAACAGAATTCTTTACGCCGCTTTGACTAAGTTCCACCATTGTGCTGCACGCATTCGCAGACAGTCATCAGCATCCAACGACCATTCTCACATCTTCAACCAGTCCGCGGCAGTCAATCTGATCTCCTTTTTATTGCTTTTTGGTTCTTATTATATTAAATTGTGGCTCCAGTTCAAAAACCATCAGAATCTAACGATTCGGACTCTATACTTAGATGCAAGCAGTACGACTATGTATATACACATGTGTGTTACGTAGCTGGAGTTTTCTTTGAATCGTCACAGCGGCCTCGTGTATTAAATGCCAAACGGAAATGCCTTGGAAGGCTTATCTGCAAGCCACAGACATGATTCAGACCATCGTTTGTGGACTTCCGATATATAAATACACATGAATATGTAAGTAAATTCAGTGTTTTTTATACATATGCACATACATATAAGCATTTAAGATGTACCTGTTCAATTTTTCTTAGTAGCATCGTGATCATTTCACGGAATATTTAAGGATTCTCAGGTGAGTAAGACCGTTCCCTTGTTGAGGTACAAGATAAAGATCACGTACTCTTTGTTATCGAAAGTGGCAACTTCTGCGTGGAACCTGTAATTCATCCGTAATCAAGGAGTTTTCGATTTCTGATGAAATATTGAGTGGATTTTTTGTTAGAAAGAACCAAAATGGCAATGACTTCTTCGGCGGATTCTTGTGAAAAGGGTAAAGTATATCGACCTATGTCTGATGAAATTTATGTATTTTCAAAGGGATAATGGTGTAAACCAATTTCGCAGAGAATTAGTCATATTGCAATATTGCAGGTAATTCAGACGCTATTGGTTTCATGAGAAATTCGTCTGGGGATGATTCTTTGAACGGCAAGAGATTCGCTGTTGGTACTTTAGTAAGAAATTAATTCAAATTTAAAAGAAGGACCTTGTATATAGGTGAATCGATATGCATATACGAATAGACATTCTAGGGTTTATAGAAATTGATATGCCAGCTTCGTCATTCAATATTAAGTACGAAATGTGTGGAGAGAAAAATTTAATTGAGGATATTTAAAGGGGGTATGTGCAAAATATTTTCACTCACAAACTGGAGGAAGGATGAACTTATTATATTGCATAAAGGTTAGCATCGACATCAAAAGTATAGTGGTTGAAGAATATTTGATTTGAATCACTTACTTAGGTTTTCAGAAGCAATGTCGTGATACTTAAGTAGCCTTCGGGACGGCAGAATACCAATGACCCACTCATTATACCAGGAATGTACGCAAGAATTTGTCTAGGGATACCTTCGAGTTTATTTTCATCATCATCATCTACGGCGCAACAACCGGTATCCGGTCTAGGCCTGCCTTAATAAGGAACTGCAGACATCCCGGTTTTGGGCCGAGGTCCACCAATTCGATATCTCTAAAAGCTGTCTGGCGTCCTGGCCTACGCCATTGCTCCATCTCAGGCAGGATTTGTCTCGTCTTCTTTTTCTACCATAGACTTTCCGGGTGGGATCATCCTCATTGAGCCGGATTTTATCCACAACCGTACGGTAGCGCTCATAGATTTCGTTGTTATGTAGGCTACGGAATCGTCCATCCTCATGTAGGGGGCCAAAAATTCTTCGGAGGATTCTTCTCTCGAAGGCGGCCAAGAGTTCGCAATTTTTCTCGCTAAGAACCCAAGTTTCCGAGGAATACATGAGGACTGGCAAGATCATTGTCTTGTACAGTAAGAGCTTTGACCCTATGGTGAGACGTTTCGAGCGGAACAGTCTTTGTAAGCTGAAATAGGCTCTGTTGGCTGACAACAATCGTGCGCAGATTTCATCATCGTAGTTGTTATCGGTTGTGATTTTCGACCCTACATAGGAGAAATTGTCAACGGTTTCAAAGTTGTATTCTCCTATCCTTATTCTTCTTCGTGTTTGACCAGTGCGGTTTGATGTTTTTGGTTGGGTCGTCTTCGGTGCTGACGTTACCACCATGTACTTTGTCTTGCCTTCATTGATGTGCAGCCCAAGATCTCGCCCCGATTGCCGCCTGCTCGATCTGGATGAAGGCAGTTTGTACGTCTCGGGTGGTTCTTCCCATGATGTCGATATCGTCAGCATAGGCCAGTAGTTGGGTGGACTTAAAGAGGATCGAACCTCTTGCATTTACCTCAGCATCACGAATCACTTTCTCGCGGGCCAGATTAAAGAGGACGCATGATCCCCTTGTCGTAGACCGTTGTTGATGTTGAATGATCTTGAGAGTGATCCTGCTGCTTTTATCTGGCCTCGCACATTGGTCAGGGTCAGCCTAGTCAGTCTTATTAATTTCGTCCGGCTACCGAATTCTCTCATGGCCGTGTACAGTTTTACCCTGACTATGCTATCATAGGCGGCTTTAAAATCGATGAACAGATGGTGCAACTGTTGTCCATATTCTAACAGTTTTTCCATCGCTTGCCGCACCGAGAAAATCTGATCTGTTGCTGATTTGCCTGGAGTGAAGCCTCTTTGGTATGCGCCAATGATGTTCTGGGCATATGGGGCTATCCAGCCTAGCAAGATAGCGGAGAATATCTTATAGATGGTACTCAGCAACGTGATACCTCTATAATTGCTGCACTGTGTGATATCTCCCTTTTAATGTATGAGACAGATAATGCCTCGTTGCCAATCGTCAGGCATTGATTCGCTGTCCCATACCTTGAGCACAAGTTGATGAACCACTTGGTGATCGCCTCCATATTTAACCAATTCGGCTGTAATTCCATCGGCTCCTGGCGACTTATGATTTTTTAGCCGATGAATTGCACGGACTGTTTCTCCTAAACTTGGTGGTGGCAGTATTTGTCCGTCGTATTCAGTTGGCGGGACCTCTAACTCGCCGATGTTCTGGTTGTACAGTACCTCATCAAAGTACTCAACCCATCACTCTAATATGCCCATTCTGTCGGAAATCAGATTTCCCTCTTTGTCTCGGCAGGATGAACATCGAGGTGTATAAGGCTTCATCCTGCTGACTTGTTGGTAAAACTTGCGCGCCTGGTGCGGTTGCTCCCTGTATTTTTCTAGTTCACAGACTTGTTGCTTCTCCCAGGCTTTCTTTTTCCGTCTGTGAAGTCGCTTCTCCGCTCGACGGAGTTCGTGATAAGTCTCTGCGCATGCCCGCGTTCTTTGAGAATGCACCAGTACTTGGTATGCAGCATTCTTCTGTTCCGTTGCTAGCTTACACTCATCGTCAAACCAACCGGCCCGACTCCTCTTGCGGCTGGGACCAAGTATGTTTGTGGCCGTAGCCATGATAACGTTCTTGAGGGGGTTGTGAAGATCATTTGTTGATGCTTCATCTCCATTTCCTCCGCGGTTATTGCGGCACCCATTTCCCTCTTATAGGTGTCGCGGAGGGCTGTGTTATGGATGGCTTCAGTGTTAACTCTCACCTGATTGTCAGAGGAGATTCTAGGTGGTGTTGTTATTCGAGCTGTGAGCACCATGCCAACGAGATAGTGATCCGAGTCTATATGGGCCCCCCTATATGTTCTGATATTCATCAAGGCTGAGAGGTGGCGGCGTTCGATCAACACGTGGTCAATTTGGTTGAAAGTGGTCCCGTCTGGAGAGGCTCACGTATGTTTGTGGACCGCTTTCCGCGCAAACCAGGTACTTCCAACAACCATTTCGTGTGACCCTGCTAATTGAATAATCCACAGTCCGTTATCATTTGTATTGTATCGCCTGAGTACGGGCTCCTTCGCTTATGTTTCTAAAGCCGATGACAGCAGGTTTCATTTTTTGGCTGACTAAGAAACCTACTCCGAGTACATGGTTTACTGGATGGCCGCTATAATATATGGTGTAGCGACTCTTCTCCAGGAAACCGGTCCTTGCCCAACGCATTTCCTGTAACGCTGTTAAATCAGCCCTACAATATAGGGTATCGGCTAGTTGCTTGGCAGCTTCTTCTCTGTCCAGGAAGCACACGTTCCATGAGAAAATGCGGAAATCGTTATTCCGTTGTCGTTGCCGGGTTCGTCGTTGTATAATCCGTCCAGCCCGAGGCTCCTGTTGTGGCTTCGTAACAAGTTGTTTTCCGTGTAGGATTGTCAGCCCTACCCAACCCCCAACCTGGAGGACCAGTTGGTAGAATTTGTTCCGTTTTTAGGCGCGGGAGACTCGCCTTCATCCTTCTCCGTCTGCAGCTTTTCGTAAAGAAAGAGCTCCCAGCGATCACCACGTGGAGGTGGAGATAGGGTTTGGTAGTAGAGCTGTTGGTGTTGTTTCAGCAGGCATTTCCCAGGTTTTATGCTCCATCGTGGGTACCAATCCACGTTTCGCGCTGAGACCTATACTATTCTTTGACCACCTGAGTTTATTTTACAAGAGCAAAATCTGGTTAATAGGATTTATGTTTTGTATCATAGATGAGCTGATCCAATGAATTCCGAACCGCCTCAGAATCAATGAACAACCGAACCAATACATGATGTTGATGAAGTAGTTCGTACAGATCTTGAGTAAATGTCCTTTTCGTTCCCCTATTTATTGTTTGATGTCAATCAAGTTGTTAATTATTGTGATAAATTTGGATGGATGGTGTACGTGATTATTAATAAAAAGAGTTTAAAATTTAAATTAAATTAAATTTTATTAATAATATAAAAACATATTAATATTAGTAACAACTTTACTTAATTAATACAATATAATTTAAAAGAATGTTGTCAAAAAAGTTTTTCTGACTTGTGTGTTGCTTGACGGTTATGAGCAGCGAACCGCCGACGGGTGACGGGTTAGACCGGCCTCCACCATAAGACCTAGGGTCACTCGGATCGGTCGTGGAATCTTCAACGAGGAGGATCCAGATCTCAAAAGAGCTAAAATAAGGATAGCCAACCTTGAAAGAAGAAATGGCGAGCTGGCGAAGACATTCGAAGATCTTAGAAATCATATGTCAATATTGATAGAGAAAAATGGAAAGCTTATGGAGCAGCTAACGGCTGGGGAGGTGAGCCCTCCATCTCTAAAGGTAGCCAGGAAAAAAGTGAAGCTTTCTTCGAATATTTCTGTAGCCATGGAGGAGCCGGACTGTCTTGAGGGCGAACAAGTTTGCGACAGCGAATCTGTCCGTATGGAGGACATAGAAAACGAGCATGCTGACGGTACGAGAGACATTAACAACGATGGCGCTGTAAATGTCCCAGAAGAGCATGCTGGTTGCAGGTAACAAGTGCGGCAATTATAGCCCTGAAGAAGGAAAACTGGTTGAGTTGTATCAAAAAAATTAAGAAAGAAAATCAAAAATGTTGAAAAAATTACAACTGATGAAAAGAATAACACAAGTAGACTGAAAATTTAAAAAATGGTCGGACGCCACAATGAGCGCCCGAAATAAAGAAAAGGGGAAAGGGTTCCCCCATTAATGTCTATGAATTAGGTGGTAGAGATTTAGCCACTCTACTTAATGGGAGCGGGGGGCTCTCGAATTTTATTATCAAAAAGACGGGGGCGAGAGAGTTTAAATCAAATATAAAAAATAGAGGATTACGAGAAAGCACCGGAGGTCTTCGAGCAAACGAAGGTTCCTTACTTCAACCATAACCAAAAGGAAGAGAAAGTAGAAACCTTCTTTCTGAAAGGCTCGGATGCGGAGGAAGAGTCCGATGAGGTGTTCAAAGTGCTCCGGAAGACGAGAACTGAGATCAAGCTCCTCTCAGTGTTGTGTTAGTACGAGCCGATCCGTTCTGGAAAAACGAATTCTACCACACTTCCTCGTGCAGATAAGTCGGAGAGCCGGGGAAGCGATCTCATCGGCATCAGGTCGCTTAATTACCAGGCAATTCGTATTGAGCGCCTGCTGAAGGAGCGAAATATCCTAGTGCCGAAGATGCTAGCGCTATGGTCAATCGGCAGTGAACTGACAAATGACCCTACGGTGTGTTAAGTGGAGGGAACGCCATGTCGAAACTCAGTGTTCGCTGACTGAAGCAGAGGGCAAAGAAAAAACCTTCTATGTCAGCGGAGCGCATCCAGCTTCGTACCGGCGATGTCTTGCATAATAATAATAATAATTGTTGGCGCAACAATCCATATTGGATCAGGGCCTTGAAGTGTGTTAGAGCACTTCACTCAAGATCGTAACTGTACACTCCAGTAGTACGCTGTAGCAGACAATGTGGTCATCATTGCGCTTCGTCCGAGATTATTACCCTGATTTGACTCAGGTACTCATTCACAGCTGAGTCGACTGGTATCCGACATCAAATGACGATACAAATCCCACTGCCACGAGTGAGATTTGAACCTTGTGCTCTAACCACTCAGCTATTCGGACAGTAGGTTGTCTTGTATACCGCAATATTAAGGCCACAAGGCAGTAGGCGCCGAGATCGGTCGAAAGGACGAAGGCGTCAGCGGTGTTGAACGGTACCGTCCCTTCGGCATCAATTGTCCCGGGGATCCCGTTTGCAGAAGTAGTCCGACAAGAGGGAACTAAGGAGCCCCAACTTGTACTTGCATCTTGCAAGTGGCGGGATGAACACCATCCTCAATAAAATACTAATCATTTGTGAAAATATGCAGCATACACTACACATATACAATAAAAAATAAACATTTATACAAACAGCATGCCGGTCGCTAGGTCTGTAATCGTAGCGGTTCCACTGGATGGTCTCCTAATCATCGTGATTAATTGTGAATTCTATCGGGGGAATCCAGGAGCGGAGCTCCTTAATTTTACTGCTAGGGCCTGACATTGTCTTGACTTTAGAAACTCACCTCAGTCCGAGGCATTCCATAACATTCAAGGATAGACGAAATTGTGATGGGGGAGGTGGTACCGGAATACTTGTGGGTCGCATTATCGTTTCAGGCATATTAATAGGTCTAAATTTGAAACCCTTGAATGTATGGAAGTCTCTGAGGAGGAGGGAATTTATACATTCTGTCAATCTGTGCAGTGGGAAACAATCGAGCCAAAATATTCGTTTTGAGAATGATGGGGTCCTAAGTCCGCATCAACTTAATACTGGACCGGACCAAATCGAGCCAAGCTCAAGGAGGAATTCCATTCTCTGTTTATGATACTCGAACTGAACAGGCTGCATAATTATTATATTATAGCCGGTGATTTGAGTGCTAAGCATACCTCGTGGCTAAACGCCACAAACAATCCCAGAGAGGTATTCCTCAAATCTTGGATAGAGTAATACCAGATAGAGTATAAATGCGAATTATACGGGTCAGATAGTCTGAATTTGTGCATTGCTGACGCACGCCTGAACTTTAATTTTAGGAATCCTCAACGGAAACTACAGACTCCTTCCTTCCTTCTGATAGCGACCATAATGCTATTTTTATTGAGGTTCTGTTTGATGGACGAAGAGTTCGCCTTCTACCGATAGATAGCGATAGAAGTTTATTCGGGGATATCGATAGGAATGCCCACCTTTTGATGGGGAAAAAGATAGTACAATTGCGCCGGGTGATAGGAACTTGAGCAACGAGGAAATACTTCAGTATCTTTTCAAGCTGGAGAACTTGACGCTGGATACAATTGAACAAGTGGTCTCTAGGATCAAATCTCGCAATAATATAGAAAGATTTGAAACTGCAGCCATAAAACGGCTCAAAAAGTGAAAAGCCTTCTGCTCACTCGCGCCAACCAAATCTGTCGGAGATATGGAGCAAATCGGTTGACGGAGTGTCTGTTTGTGTGTCACATGCACTTTTCCCGAAAATGACTACATCGCTTCAATCGAAATTCGGTGGACATATGGGAAATATAAAATCACACGCATGCATAGATGAATTTATATCAAGTTTAAAGAGGACTCCCCACACATCCTTCTGCATGTATGGGGAGTACTCTTTAAACTCGCAGTGTACATTTTTCTTCATCAAAGGAATGGTTTTAATTAGTACTCCAACTGGAGTCCTTTGCGATCAATGTGTCTACCAACGCTTTAACTGTTACTCTTTATTTCCCGATTATTGACGACACTAAAGGGAATGGACGTTGCTCCGCAGCCAATGAAATACGCTACGCTACGCTACGATCATGCCGAAAATTAAGATATTCACGATAGATTTGGCGTTGTGTTGTGAAGAAACTAGGAAAAAGGTATCTTCGACGGTATTTTCATGAAATTTGCTAGCTAAGATTGGCTTGAACATATACGTGGGAAGTTATTCAAAGGGTAACCAAACCAGTAATATATAGAACCTCCAGATTCCACCCGCATGAAGCTTATGACTGAGAGATTCAGATGAGCCGACGGGAAAGATCGACATACTTTGAAAATTTACTATATTTTGTTTGTTATCATCAAACCAAGAGATAAGGTGCTGGACTTTTGACTGTTCGGTTTGCGGCGTGTATTCTCAATTTTGCCGTGGTTGATAACAAACTTTCGTAATCAGCGATCGAAAACGTCTTACATTTCTTCTTGCACTCCAGACAAGTGGTGCTCAAGGTGGCGTTGAGGAAGACGGGGTAGCAACCCTGTCGACCAAACCAAAACCAAGTGGCTGTGGGGAACCTCCTCGTGGTGGCACAGGGAAACGCTATATTCCGATGACGTAGACGAATGCTTCATGGCCTATGTAGGGCGTTCAGACCAAAGTCTGCACAGGGGCTCATCCGAACTGGTTACGGTTACGAAACTTTGCCAGAGGTATACTGCCACCATGGGAACAGGGATAACCCTTAAATTCACATGTTTCCGGAGGATGTTAATTCAGCTCGGTTGTTTGCGATTGGCCCCCTGGTGGGAGCTTCACGGGGGTTTTTGTTTACGTTCAAGCAAACAAGAGACCTTCGGGCCTCAAACGTGGTGTTGCGGTTCAACACGGATGCTACACTCCAAACTTCGCTAGAGATTTAGATAGGTCTTGTATCCGCCAGTATGAATAACCTCAGCCACGTACTTAATATAGACTGCTACCGTTATGCGTGCCTCAGCGGTGCTCTGATTGTGGTCACAAAATCAATCTGTGTCTTAAGAGGACCGCGTACAGGTACTCATGTTAAACCCATAGAGACGTAACAGACAAGTGATATTAATAATAATTGATATTAACATCAACACTAGACAATGATGTTGCACTATACCAAGCAATTCCGATTTGTTATTCACCACAATTCCATCAATGAAATTCAAAAGATGGATAGATTAATGGACCAGGAAAGAAACAGTCAAGCACCTTCTTAGTTTCATACAAAACCTTAAAAGTTTGAACTGTGAATAAGCGTGAAATATATGATACAAGTTGTTGAATTTTACAAATGTAATGACAAAGCAAGATAATCAGATGAAGATGATTAAAACATCATCAGATGCATAATAACGTTTGATAATACGATTTTGACAATGATATTTCACTATTGATTGATTGTTTTCTCTGTTTATTTTTGTTTTTTTTTTTTCTTTTTACATTATCATTCAAAATAACGAATAACTGGGAAAGTCTATGATGTAATGATACGGTTACAGCTATATGATATTTGTATTCAGGAATTCCGAGGTATCTAAAACACTACTTGGAAAGAGCTGGTAGCGGATTTTGTTTTTGCTGGAATGATATTAATCGACCAGTCAGTTCGTTGGAATTTCTGTATACATAATTCATTTTCCTGGGTGACTCAAAGTCTGTTTGTGAATTCTGTGTGGGGAGCCCATTCTTTATCGTCCCACTTGCCATTGGGGCCCGGTCGTCTGGATTGGTTTGGTTACGTCGGTTGGAAGCTTAGTCTTGATGGAATCTAAAGGTTTTCAAATGATCACCTAATGTATAAAGCCACCGCTGTTTCAGTCAACAGACCCTATGTCTTTTCCAATCAACTTGGATGTTCGGATCAGTCTTATCTATGAATTCCTGTCAGCATAAATAACATAACTAAATTATAGAAAACCCGCCTCTCAAAATTTAATTCCCATTATATAGCAATATTAGTTTGACCTGGGGTTTCGAAAAATCAAAGAAACATGCCTCTACCTATCTGAAGCCCTGATACGCTTAAGTACTCCCAAAGCAGTGCCAATCCGGGGAAGAATAACCGGGAATAACTCTCACTATCTCCTTAATCTGAGTCTACGTCCATGTGTAACTTTTCAGCTGAACCACATAAAGCATGATTACACCAATTAAACGATTTTTCAAGACAATGTGACAATTGAGAATGATGTTGTATGTTTGAAAACATTGATTTGTGTTAATGCCATGTTCCTTCATCCAACATACACTAACGAGAAGAAAAACATTTTTATAGGGGGATGAAGACTTTGACTGTAATTTGAGTCATTGACTGTCAAGCGCGAACAGGTAGATAAGTAGTTGTGAGGGCACTAATTGAAGTAGAATTAGTACATAGCTTCGCTGACATTGAAACCTTCAAAAAAATTGGGTTATAGTTGATTGTTGAGCACCTCTGTTGACCTTCTCAGCTAGGGCAGGTAGGTAGGTATCTGTGGCACTCCGAGGAGTCCAATTAGCGTGGTGGTGTGCTTTTTTGACTTCAAAAACTTCTAAGTTCATGACTGATGTGGGAAGATTAATAGGGAGCTGAACGCAGCTGGTTGAAATCTTTGGAGCCTCTTCTCTCCGGCCTGCAATCAGAGATCTCTTTGAGCCCCCCAAAAAATAGTTTACGTGGTTTCGTAGCCTGGCTCTAGTTAGAGCTGGGCAACCGTCAAGAAATGAATGAGGTTTTCTCCCTTTTCCCCGCAACTTCCGCAATGTATTTGCGTCTGGCCTACAAGCTGTCGCAATCAATTTTTGTTAAAGGAGGGCCAAATCCACCCCAGCTTGACGAAGATGGTGAGCCTTCGCCAATGAGTGTTAAGAATGTGAGTAGATCTCACCACACCAACTATATCCCTCCCTCCCTAATAACTCGACACACCCTTCCCTTCCTCTATCCACTTTCATGTACACCTGTGGGGCCCTCCAATTTAACCTTTCTAGAAATCACTTAGATCGCACTCTTGACCTTGTCCTCTCTAACCTTCCTGTACGTTATCTTTCCCAATCCGTTCATGCTCCGTCTTACGTTGCCCCTGACGCCCATCATCCTGCTCTCGAGTTCGATGTTCAGATATCCCGACTCCACTCTTCTGTCGCTCGCAAGCCTACCAAGTTCAACTTTCGTAAGGCGAACTTCGAAGGTCTGAACTCAGCCCTGGCGTCAATCAACTGGGTCCCCCTGCTCTCTCCATTTACATGTCACCAAGCACTCAACACTTTCTATACCATTTTATCTGAACTTCTTCCTTGTTACGTTACCTCCTCTCCTAAGTGCTTACGCTCTTATCCCGTCTGGTTCACCACTGAAATTCACAAAAAACTACGTCAAAAACAGACTGCGAGAAAGAAGTTCCTGTCTTCTAGAAACGTTGCTGACTTAGTTTTTTTCAAATCCCTTCGTTCCTCGGTCAAATCTTTAATACGTAAGTCCAGACACGAATATTTGTCCAGCGTGGAAGACTCATTAAAGCGCGGAAATTTGAAACCTTTCTGGTCCCACATTCGCAACTCCCGCTGCCCTGCCCAGTTATCCCCTCCGTCCATTAAATTCTCTGGCTTCTCAGCTAACTCCCCCCAACGATCTTGTGATTTACTCTGCCGCTACTTTTCGTCAGTATATGTTCCTCCCCCTTCCTCCGATTCCCTCCCGATAGTAGATGTAGCCTGCCCCGCATCGCCTACCATTCCTCTACTTACCCCTGTCCTTGTCGAATACCTGATTGGCGAACTTGATGCCAAGGTCGGACCTGGCCACGATGGTCTTCCAAACCTCTTTTTGCTTAAAACTGGTAATCTCCCTTCCCCTATCTCTTATTTTCAACAAAAGCCTTGAAGAGAATCATTTTCCCAGCTTGTGGAAAGAGGCTCTCATTATCCCCATTCACAAAAGTGGCGATCGTTCGCTTGCCGAGAATTACCGTCCCATCTCCCTCCTCTCCTCCTGTTCCAAAATCCTGAAAAGATATGTCAGCGACTGGTTGTCCGCCCACTTTGGCCATCACATAGTGAAAGAACAGCACGGCTTCGTTAAATGTAGGTCCACTGCCTCCAACCTGCTTGACTTTACCAACTTTGTCGCCAAATGTCTAAATTCACGGCAAGAATTGCATACCATTTACACTGACTTCGCGAAAGCCTTCGACACTGTAAATCACAAGATACTTCTATCCAAACTCTCGTCCCTAAACGTTCCCATACCACTTGTTTTATGGCTTGCCTCTTACCTTTCCAACCGATCCTGCCGCGTCTCTTTTGACGGCTGTACTTCCCGCTCCTTCTCCCCCTCTTCTGGCTGCCCACAGGGGTCTATTCTGGGTCCTTTGCTATTTTTATTTTTTATTAACGACCTTCCTCCCCTCCTTACTTGTCCCTGTTTGCTCTATACAGACGGCCTTAAGCTGTTCTCCGCTATATCGTCGCCTATAGACTGTGTTTCCCTTCATAATAACCTGGACACTCTGGTTCGTTGGTGCTCGACTAATGGTTCAGCGCTAAACGTCAGAAAGTGTCACTCTATGTGCTACTCCCTAAAATCTTCACCCACTTCTTTCTCATACTCGCTTGACGGACATTCCTTATCCTGCTTAAATTCCACTCAAGACCTCGGAGTCACTTTCGACAATAAGCTCCGCTTTGACACCCATTGCCTCGATGTCATCAATCGAGCAGCAAAATTGTCAGGCTTTATTCTTCGCTCCTCCTCTGATTTTGACTCCATTCAACCCTCCTTAGCTCTCTTCAATTCCGTGGTGAGGAATACCCTCGAGTATTGCTCCGTGATCTGGTCACCCACTCGTAACTGTGATTGTCTTGCCCTTGAAAATGTGCAACGTAAATTCACCCGTTCTCTCTTCTTTAAGAAAAGCTTCCCTCGTGTGGATTATCCCTCTCGCCTCCGCTTTCTAAACCTTCCCTTCCTACAACAGCGTAGATCCTATCTGGATCTATGCACATTCTTTAAACTTTCCTCGGGCCTGATGGTCTGCTCCGCCGCTGACGAGATCACCTGCCGTCCTGCGTCTTATGACACACGTAACGCAGATATTTTCAACGTGCCCTTCGCGGAGCTCGAAGTCTATTTTCATCCCCCCATTTAGAGCTCGGACTATATTCCAGCCATCGACAGGCTTTCAGTATCGCCAATACTTCTGCCTAGAATACACTAATGACTCCTAGAAGATCATCACATCCATCGGGGAAGAACACTATGTCATAAGCCTCGCAATACATTGAAAAGTCCACTGCAAAATTACCGTTGAAGTGCGGGTTGCGTATTGCATAATCCGTTGGGAATTATCCTCAGCCGAAGATCCCACTTCCTTACAAAGGTCCTCTTGCAGGCTTAAAATACTATGCAGGCCACCTTAACCCTCATTTGTATGTTCAACCTTGGATTTTACTTAGGACCCAGAATCACATTCAGATACTTTACATTAAAGGAAAACAGCGACCTTATATGTTGAACTATTATGTTGACTGGTGCATGTCGCTAACCGAATGCTGACCGAAATGATGCTATCTGAAGTATGTCCTTAGAGTAACTTTATCACTTGACACTTTTGCGTTTTTCTGAAGGCCTGCATCGTTAAAAACATATCTTTCTCTCCTTCCATGTTTGTTTCAATTTTTTAGTTTCTCTTCCTATAATTAATCTTTATCCACCGATTCCCCTCCCATTATAGAAATTATTATGATAAACTGGACATTGGGAATGGTGAGAGAGATGTGTATCTACACATCGCACAGGATACCGAACACTACTGCTGCATTAATGACAGAAGAGTTCTTTGCTCAAGGACCGCAATGGGCAGCGGGCGAAAATGCTCCAAGCAGAATTCAACGGAAATATTTTCTTCTGTCTGTGGCTTCGTAACGAGTTGTTTTCCGTGTAGCGTTTTCAGCCCCACCCAACCCCCAATCTGGAGGACCAGTTGGTACAATTTGTCCCGTTTTTAGGCACGGGAGACTCGCCTTCATCCTTCTCCGTCTGCAGCTTTTCATTAAGAAAGAGCTCCCAGCGGTCACCACGTGGAGGTGGAGATAGGGTTTGGTAGTAGAGCTGTTCCATGGTCGATCCTGCCCTTTTGGCCTCTGTCACCTCCCCGATTTTTGGGGGATCTTGATAGGCATCCCACCCAATGTGCTCTGATGTATGATCTCCAGCACATTTCGAGAATGCCCTTCACCACATTAGAATGTCTAACGGCGGGCTTCCTGGCTCCTTCATCCTTGATTTACCCGGGATTTTGCCACTCTTTGTTTCAAATTTATCTTTCTTAGAAGGATTCCCCTTTTGTAGGCTGATTTCCTTTGATTCCTTCATAATCCATTTCGCTGTTGAAGGCTTTGGTCTATCCTTAGCCTCTTTTGGTCTTTTTTCAGAAAGCGCAGATACCATTCAGCTCCTGCACCGCTGAAACCTATCTCCTTCCTGACGTCTCAGAGAGTGGCTTCTGACGTATTTTTTGTTTTTGGCCCTTGTCTTCAAATGTCCTTGACATTTGTTGGTTACTATTAAGTTGAGCTTGGCTACACTGCCTAACTCAACGTCTTCCTCCTTGGATGTAACCTTATTGATAAACGAACACGGTGAAATTTCTTTTCCTGCAGGGGGAAGAATACTAACGATTACATCAACGTCATTTCTATTCATAAGGATTGAGTACAAATCCTCAGCCCAAACCCTATGTTACTTGAAAGTTTTGCCTGCAAGGCCCCAAATAAGACGTGGGCGGAAGTCATGGCTCTCCTGAAGTCGACACTTGCTTTTTTTTCAATACACGGCGGTGTTAAAAAATCTTAGAAAAATACATCCATTCCAGCTCTCCTGTGTGAACGTCTAAGCTGGCATGGATGTAGTGTGGGATTCGTACCCCCATTTCACTCCTGCCTTCGCCCCACGGGACCACCATTTAGGCATTACTTTGCGGGGCGGGCTTGCCTTCCGTAGGCCTTCATCTTTCCAACTCTGTAGTCTTACACTTCTTTGCTACCTTCAGCAGCTCCATTCTGGCCTTAGGGTATAGCTTTTCCATTTTTTGCGCTCTTCTTTCGCGTACTTCTCCCAGGAGTTGGGTCTGTATCGGCACAATTGTGTGGATGACCGAAGTCCAGTTTGCCTGCAACTTGAACATTTCCCGGATTAAGTTTTGGGGGTTCACGACTTCCCTGGAATCTTGGGCACTCAAACAGCACATGCTCCGGGTCTTCTGGGATCCCACACTGTGATCGTGATGAATGCCATGTTGAGCTCTGACAACACCTCGGACAAGAGATGGAAAAGGACGGTAGCGATCGATAATGGATACAGCTGGTACTGCCTGGTCATTGGTGCAACATTATGCCAGCACAGAGCCTGTCGCAAAGTCCGTTGGGCTTCAATTTACCAACACTGTACAAGCAATCTAATTGACCAATTTGCGATCAGTAGCAAACTTAGGAGTTGTCTTCTTTGCAACCCCTGAAGTTCAACATCAACCACTTGTATGATCCAGGTGTCGCTTGATAGTGAGATAGTGATCTTGTTGATCGAACGGCAGATACACTGAGTAATCCCCTAAGAATATTGATGAGTTTTGGACTTGCAATTAAAAACGCTCTTACTTGGGGATTACCCAGGTCGTTGGCTATGTCCAGAAAGGGTGTCACGAGAAGTGGCTGGCTGCGGAATCGTGAAAGCAGATCGATGAACAAACCTCCATTGACAGCTATGAGTGATGCGAGTGTGTATTTATATTAAATATAACGTACTTAAACTCCAATGCCAAGGGAAATCCCTAGAAGTTCAACATAATGTGCATTCCTTAACCTTACCAAATCCAGTGAAGTTCCTCCTCTTGTCGAAGAAACCGCTAGTACCCGCAATATACGAATATCGACTGTTCCTCCAAGGAGAAGGGAAATCATCTCCGCTATCAATGCACTTAAATGGATTAAACCGCCGGGCTTGTCTGATGTGCATCTGTCAGCACGAAGCAATCAGATGACAGAATTTGGGGAAAACAAGAATACAACATTCTGGCTCAGTGAACCTATTCTTAACAACTGTATTTGCGACATTGTTCAAGCAACCATGATCCAAGCCGGGTATGATTTGCGGGAATACCTAGTGTCAGAAAAATTTGCGCGCGGTGACAATTGCTTTACTGCGATCCGAAGTATGACAGGTACATCAAAACTCCTCTCTTAATGTCTCATAAGAGAGCTTTATTCGAACAACTTGTCCAAAAGTGGAGTGATCGTCTTATGCAGCATGGGCTCAATCAGAACAAAATAAAGTTTTTGGCGACCGACCCCAATGAAATAGACACTATAACTGTTAGTGACGTCAACTGCCGGGAACTCAATGTTTTAAATATCTCGAATAATGCTCTGAGGCAACGTTGAACTGCGTGATGAAATTGCTCCAGGCATCAGGGCAACTTGGAAGAAGTGGTTTTCCACAACTGGAGCGCTTTGTAATGCATGTTATCCGCATTTCGCCCTCTATGGTTCTGAGGGCTGGCAGACTATCAAAGACAATGAACGGTGCTTTGTGGTAATGGAGATAAAGTTATTGCGTTGGAGCAATTGCGTAACACGCTATAGTCACGTCCGAAATGGGGACATACTCTATATATGGGGTTGCACCCATCATGGATCAAAGGCGAAGCACCTTCGATTTTATGGCCATATGATTCGCGATGTCGAGAACTCACTTGCTATGATTGGTCTGAGCATCGAAGTCGATGGGATACGACCAAAAGGCGATGCCTTGATACGCTAGATGTAGCAGCCTCTAGATTCCCCCCAAATCTCTATTATAACCGAGGAAACAGAACAGTACAGAAAGGACCAAAGGCTAAGGACCATTATACAAGCTGCCAAACCAAATAGACCATATACAACAAACATTTTTTTCAAATGCATTTAATGCTCAATTTAAAATTACATTCACAAATATTCCTCCTAAAACTAATTCAATAAAATTAAGTATATCAAATCACAAATTTGATTTCCTTACACTTTACACCATACGTAAATGCATGGCATGCATAGTAAAGTGCAGTAATGCACAAATTAGCTGTAAAACTAAGAAACTGCAGCGCACCATAATACTGACGAACCTAATTTAAATATTTGAATAAATATTGTCTTATTTCCCTTTCAACTACTTTGTAGTTTTTTTTAACGATCACATAAATATTATAAAACTTAATTTAAGATAATAATATTACTTTCTGCTAGCTAAACATATGTCTAGAGGCGAGCACTTATGCGTGCAGCAATAAGTGATTCCAATTGTTGCACTATTCGCGCGTTTGCTTCGGTAGTTCATGCCCACGAATTTTTTGGAATGCCAGTCTATCACGTGATATTTTGGTTTTTCGATTCGTTGACTTAAGATTTTGGCATATTTGTGGTCGATAATGAGGTACCCTCCTTCGGGAAAGTCTCGGCGTCTTACTTTCACTCCCTTGCTTGGATGTCGCAAGTTATTCACAACTGTACAAAAAATACGGAAAACTTGGGTTATTTTTTAAAATCAATATTTCAAAATATAAATATAATATTAATTTGACTAAAAATATTCATCTTGTCCACAATGAATACTGTGCTCTGGTAACCCTATAGCTTTAGCAATGAGACAGGCAAGAAATGACAGACAGCATGGCCGAAGTAGGATTTGAATCCACAGCACGTGATCAAATGACTGACATTCAACCAAATCAATCATTGCAACATTAATGAGGATAAAATTTATATCTTATAATCACTTACAGCTACTTTACAAAAGTAAACATTGTCGAATCAAGAATATTACTATACAAGTCGGGAAACCGAAAGCTTGACGCTTCAGGTATAAAAGGTTTTGTGTTTCCCTATGTGAGGAGCATAACGTAGAGATATTGAAATCGCTCAGTTCTGGGCAGGTTACTGCTATTGCCAGAACTGAGCAATTTAAATATCTCGAGTCAATGCTCTCAGCCAATGGAGAATTGCGTAATGAAATTACTTCACGCAGTAACGCAACCTGGCATTCCACAACTGGTATTCCCTGTGATCGACGTATCAGCGCACGACCCAAACCTAAAATTTACTGCAATGTCGTCCGTCTGCCGCTCTCTATTTCTGAGTGTTGGCCGACTATAAAAGATAATGAACGGCGTGTTGCGGTAATGGGGATGAGCGGCGAGTGCACGACAGCTCCGTGTCACATGACTAAAATATTCAATGCCCCCTATTTTTTAGAAATCGATTTAAATAAATCATTTGATGGAAACCCCTGTATTGATAATAGTCAACCTCATACGCTTCACACTTTGAGTTTATTATTTACAAATGCCAAGAATGTAAACTACATCAAATACGTTAATGGCCTGATTTCCATGAAAGTTAGCACATATATAGGAAATATCATCCTCTATGCTGGTGCAAAATTCGGAAGTCCTAGGATGAATTTAAGGGGGGTTTTTCAGTAAATTTCTAAAAATAAGTAATATACTATTAGTAAGTTTATTTGAGCAGATATCGGAATGGGACATATTTTGAGGCCTAGATTTCATCTAAGCGCACCACTCTGATTTTTTTTCGGATTTTTAGGTTGAGTGGTTTCCGAAAATGAGTCCTGTCTCACTTTAAGTGCGTACATTTTGATTCCTTACTCACGGACTTTGCAATTAACTCCAAAACTAATATCAGTTTCGAAAAGTACAAATCGAAACCTTTCATTTGATATCCTACAAGAACTATATCTGGTGAAAAAAAATTTTGAATCCCCCCTTTGCATGTATGGGGAGCCCCCCTTTAAACTCCACCGAAATTTATGCCACTCGCTGTATGCGTGGGATTTCATAGTTCCCATCTGTCCACCAAATTTCGTTAGGATCTGTTTAGCCGTTTTGGAGAAAAGTGCGTGTGACAGACAAACGGACAGACAGACAGACATTGAATCCTGTAAGGAGTGGCCAGATCTCCCATTAGGCACGACCCCAGCTGGCAGATTGGGGCAGACCTATTGATGTGTAAATATGTGTTCATGCACTTTTCTTTTCTGACTGTTCATGGGCTAGTGTTTGCTCATCTTTGGTGCGTGATCAGATCGTTGGATGACAAAAACCGTAATAACACCCACCGCATATGTTCAAGATGCGCAACAGCAGGAGGTGTTCCTGGAACAGGGAAGAGATCCATTCAGAAGAAGCTCGTCAACTTTAAGATTTCCACCAATGCCAAAGACGATGAAGGATAAAGTACAGGCAAGACCAATAAACGCCAAAAGTGAAAGAGCGTATAAAGGAGTAACCCTGCCGGGGCTTATAGGGAGCAGTGTCCCGATTCCGAGAAATTACCCTTCACCCAGCTTGGGGCAAAAATAGTTGAGCTGTCCGAGTTTATCAAGGACAAGCACAACGTGCACCAAGCCATAAAGAATATGGTTAGGGCTATTAGAGTCTTCTATAATAGATCGCAGATGGAGGAAAACAATAATAAGGATACGTCGAACCCCGCTGTGCCAACAGTATTACAAGCGACCCAAGTGACGCCTAATCGTACTATTATCGAATCACAGCGAAATAAAAGAGTACGTGAAAGAGAGAGGGATCCTATAAATATTCAGCAGGCGCCTAAAAAAAAAAAGCTCAGAAGCAGGAAAGAGTACAGTGAATGTAGGAAACTCGACAAGCGTAGCGAAGCCCAAGACGAACGAAAACGATGGATGGACTAAAGTTACCAACAAAAAATTGAAATGAAAAGCAAAAGTGTGAACTCGTCCAGATGCAATTGTTATCTCCAGTAAGGGCAATCTGTACTACGCGTAGATACTCAAAAAGGTCAAATCAGATCCCGACCTAAAAGATCTGAGCGGAAATGGGAACAGAATCCGAACAACCCAGAAAGGAGATCTCATGTTCGAGCTGAAAAGATCCAGCGTGGGCAAAGCTGATGACTTTCGCACTCAAGTGAAAAACTCACTTGGGGAGAATGCCGCAGTGCGTGCCCAAAAGTATGAGATCTATATACAATATAAGGATCTCAATGAAGTCACATCGGAAGGCGAAATTTGTACTGCTCTGAAGGAGCAATTCAAGTTGAAAGAACTTACAGAGGAGTCTGTTGTGGGCCTACGAAAAGCCTATGGTGACACTCAAAGAGGTTCTTTAAATGCCTCATGTTTGGGCACTTCGCGAATGCATGCACCAGCAGCATTGATCGATCCGATCGATGCAGGAGGTGTGGGGAGAAAGGCCAAGGAGAGTGCAATAGGGACCCCAAATGCCTATTGTGTGAAGCAAAAGAGGGACAGGATAACCGGCATATTGCCGGAAGTAGTAAATGTCCCGAATTTAGGAAGGCGCTCACTGCAATAAGAAAATGAGGTTTATTCAAATAAACTTCAATCATTGCAGGGTCGCTCAAGATTTACTTGAGCAGACCACGTACGAATCTGAGATGGAAATCGCCATCATAAGTGAGCCGTACAGAAACCGTCACGGTGGCGTATGGGTCACAGATTCGACTGGTGGAGCGGCGATATGGGCTTGTCGTCGACAGGCCATACAATGTACTGCAAGTCAGGCAGCCAGTGGCTTTGTGTGGCGAAAATGCTGTGCCCCACCAAGTTTGACACTGTCTGAATTCGAGCAAATGCTTGATAATCTTGTTCTCGACGCAAGGGGACGAAGTCCAAAGGTGATTGCTGGTGATTTCAATGCTTGGGCCCTAGAGTGGGGTAGCAGAGAATCAAATGCTAGGGGGCGCAGTTTATTAGAAGCTTTTGCGCGGATGGACATAGTTTTGGCCAACGAAGGTTCTGTAGACACCTTTCAGAAAGGGGGGTCAGGCTCGGACCTGACCTTTGTCAGCCCTGCGCTGGCACGTGGTATGTCCTGGAGCATCAGCGAACGCTACACCCACAGCGATCACCAGGCAATCTTCTTTGAGACATGTGTCGAGCCTCGGGCCAAAGAGCTATCATGCCCGAAACCAAAAAAGATTTCAGGCTGGTCTGCAAAATCTTTGGATGAGCAGACCTTCATAGAGGTGTGGTTGGATCAACCTGATAAATCAGACGCCTCTACGGAAAGAGCCGTCCATGTGGCTCAATGCATCGCCAAAGCATGTGACCTAGGAAGTGCTCATTCCCCCGTAGAAGACCAAACTACTGGTGGAATGATGAACTGACCGGTTTTCGATCAGCCTGCCACCGAGCCAGAAGAGCGACTCAGAGGGCGGTAGGTAGAGTTGATCAAGAGCAGAAAGAGTGCGCCTACAAGGAAGCCCACAAAATCCACAAGCTCGCTATCCAGCGAAGCAAGATGAAATGCTTTAAGGAGCTCTGCTTAGAAGCGGACGTAAACCCGTGGGGGAGAGCTTATGGAATCGCGATGGGACGATTTAGAGGCCGTTCATCTCCGCAGATCACGTGTCCCACCCTCTTGTTGAAAATCATCCAGGGGTTATTCCCCCAGCAAGAGGAGAGCACCGACACATTCCACCAGTCACCAGAGACGAGCTGCTGGAGATCTGCGGTAGAATAAGAGACAATAAAGCGTCGGGGCTGGACGGAGTACCGAATAAGGCCCTTAAGCTTGCCGTGAAATCCAGGCCGGACAAGTTCGCTGAGTTGTTCGAAGCGTGCATGTCCGAGGGAATATTTCCAGCGGCATGGAAATGACAGAAGTTGGTACTTCTGCCTAAGCCTGGTAAACTTCCGGGTGAACCATCGTCATACTTGCCCATATGTCTTTTGGACACGGTGGAGAAAATGTTAGAGCGGGTAATCCATAATAGATTACTCCCGGTTGTTAAGAGCCAAGGCGGCCTTTCAAATCGGCAGTATAGGTTCCGAAAAGCCAGATCAACCATTGATCCCATCAAATTGGTTACTGGCTTTGCCGAAGATGCAATCCAAGGAAAGGGTAATACCAGCAAATATTGCGTGGTAGTAACCCTGGATGTGAAAAATGCATTCAATTCGGCCAATTGGAATCTAATACGCAAATCCCTAGCGAAGGTTGGTATTCTCGCCTATCTCGCTGCTATCGTCGATAGTTACTTAACTGAAAGGAGGCTCTGGTATGACACTGATGACGGACCGCAGGAGTACGTTGTTTCCGCGGGTGCCCCACAGGGCTCCGTATTGAGCCCACTACTGTGGAACATCATGTACATCGATGTACTTAATATTCCCCTTCCCCTCCCCGGAGGAAGCCACAGTGGTGGGTTACGCTGACGACATAGCGCTGGTTGTTGTCGCAAAGCATCTCGAAGATGCTGAGTTATACTCAAGCGAGGCAATCAGTGCTGTCAAATGCTGGTTAGAGAGCTCTGGTCTGACGCTTGCGGAGGAAAAAGCAGAAGCGGTCCTCATCACGAAGCGCCGGAATTACGCCTGTGTTAGAATCGGGAATCATATCATCACTTCCAAGCCCACCATCAAATACTTGGGGGTGGTGATAGACAGGAAGCTCAGCTATAAGCAACACGCACAGTATGTTTGTGATAAATCATCCACTGCTAGTATGGCCCTGGCGAGGATGATGCCGAACGTGGGAGGGCCACGGCATACTTCTAGGTTGCTTATAGCCAGGGTGGTGACCTCAATCATGCTCTATGCGACCCCAGTTTGGAGCGAGGCGTTGCGGATGTCAGTTAACACTAGCAAACTGAATGCAGTCTACAGGAGGACAGCTCTGAGGGTATGCTCTGCCTTCAGGACTGTCTCAGATGACGCAGCATTCGTCATCTCTGGAATGATACCGATTGACATCTTGGCAGATGAGATGGCGAATATATACCATGCGAAGACAATCTCTCCCTTATTACAGACGAAGAACGCTGAGAGGGAGAGATCCATAAATAGATGGCAAGAGCGGTGGGAACGCTCGGGAAAGGGTCGGTGGACTCACAGGCTCATTCCTGTCATCAAGGAGTGGTTGGATAGACGACACGGTGAGATTAATTATAATCTCACCCAGTTTCTCACGGGACATGGATGATATCTCCAATACCTTTACAGGTTTAAACTGGAGACCTCATCCGACTGTCCAAATTGTGATGGAGCCCCAGAGGACCCAGAGCATGTAGTCTTCCACTGTCCGAGATTTGTGAAAGAAAGGAGCAATCTAGAGGAGACTCTAGGGGAGGTGCTGATACCAGAAAATCTGGTGCCGAAAATGCTAGCACATCAAGAGAATTGGGATGCGGTCAACTCCATGATCGCATCTATTCAAGATAAATTGCGAAAGGCAGAGGAAAGGAGCAAAGCGCGGTCACGTGCGCCGCGTATAGAACAAATGGGATTAAGCTAGAGTGAGTTGACTCCGCCCCGTGATGTAATACCTTATGGTGGTTCCGCGGGGCAGGGAGGGAGTCGGGGGTGGTTTAGTGGGTAAAAGTCCTACACGCTGCTGTGTCCAGACCAGTGTCTTTTGAAGATTTCCACCCCCTCAAAAAAAAGACAGACAGACAGATAGACCGACATTGAATCAATTTTAATAAGGTGTTGTTTTACACAAAACCTTAATAAGAGGCCTATAAAGTGCCATTAACGTAAATAATTAATCATGATTTGCTCACATGAAGAACTGAGCGAGACCTTGGCCATGGTCACAGATTGAATTTTTCACTGAACTCACGGATTGTACTAACGTATGGGGTGGTATGGGAAAGGAGAAATTAATTCGCACAACTTCCGATTTATTTTCAACATTACACATTATAGATTGCGAGTACCCACGGAACCACCTAAACGAATTTCGCATACATAATGCATGGCAGTCAATAAGACAACGCAACACAATAAAGCAATAAATTTACACGGGCGTTCGTGTGTTAGGTTCAAGGGAATCAGAGGCAAAACAATATGCAAATATGGTGATGTTCAGTCTAGCAAGATTCCTTGCATAATCCGACAAAGTGAACTTTGCGGAATTTCGACGGAATAGGATGTTTACGCTCTTCTTTTTGGGAGATTGAATCGAATTCAGTGACCAGGTTCTCCTCAAAGTCGCGTGCACTTTGAAATCCTTGGGATAGATTTGTTGATTAAATTTGGATAAGTGTCACTAACATACGAGTATATTGCACAAATAGAGAATCAATCGTCTTTTGCGCAATTAATAATGCAAATTATAGACAATATTGTGTTAAGTTTCTCGCACAATCGACCTCCATTCGACAGGTATTGGCACAGAAAGAATCAACCAGTTAACAACCTTAGAATGCACAAATTGATTGTTAATAAACAAATTTGAACAATCAATCGATCAATACGGAAATGAAATCTCGAAGTTCAATACTTTCGTCGAGGTCTACCGGCATCACACACTGGAGTATCTTCTAGGAATTGTTTTTTTAATAGAACACTTTATTATTACGTCTACGTTTTGATTTCTTTATAAATATGTATTTATTGGAGATTTGATGGCAGTTTTATTATGATTTAGTAACAATTTGCATAATCGGATCGTCATGGCACATTCCTTTTACTGGTGTTGAATTAATTTGTGCTGGGAAACGAACGTGGATGACTTTCGATTTCCATTGATATCCCCGACCTTAGCCAATATTGTTTGCGGTTTTTGAATAAAAGATGAATACATTCGTCTGGGAAATCTTAAGATTGGAGATAACGTTCTTAGTGGAGTTACAAGTTCCATTGATAAGAGCTGGCTTTTATTAAGTGTAATGTTTGGGATTCTTTGTATTTCTTTATGAGTTTTAGGTGAATAGTACATGACGTGGTCATGTCCACGACTGCAGCCAGTTTTACTAACCCCATAACGAAACTGCCAAAACACACGAGCCATAACTGGCATTTATTAGGGCAAGAATAATTATGGTAGAAGATACTAACGTTAGTATTAATGTTACGTTCATTCAACGGATAGGCGTCTAGTTTGAATAATTTGTCCACAATTGAGAAAGATAAAACTACCCCACGCGTTTTTTGCTCCGAAAGATATATATTGTGCACTTTGCCCCAGAGATAAAAAGGTGTGGAGACTGCAATCTGGGAGCCGAAGACAGAAATTGGGATTGAGAATTAATCGAGAAGATTGGTGTCTGTAGATCTCGCATAATATGACCGAGGCAAATTTTTTGGATGTCTCTCATCTCAATGCAAGCGGCCTAATTGGGCAGATAATACAAACAATTTGGGCGGCAGATGATAATTAAATCCGGTGTACCATATTGAAAGTCACATTTATAACTATACTGGGCACCAGTCCAAGCTGCTCATGGGAGAATACGAAACCTAGCACTCGCCAGATTATCTACACCTCACCAAGGAGTATTCACTGGTCATTTCAGGGTAAATTATCACCTGGGAAGATAGAGATATCTGTGGACACTGTCTGCAGATTACATCAAGGGGATAACGAAATTTCCACACATGTTATGGGACTGTGCCAAGGGCTTGTGCAAAAGTTGGTTAAGATTCCTGGTAGAATACTTAATACCGGATGAACGGCTAAGACTAGAAGGCAGCAACCTCATCACACTATATATCCAACTATCTACAATCAGCCTAGAGAAGAAACCGAGCGTCAACTGTTCAATACTGGCGCATCAGTTGCAACGAATATTTAAGATTGGGCGTAGGGATGGCCAGGTGAAGTAAAAACGTTTTAGGCCTAACTGTAACTTTCCTATGAAAAGGACCAGAAGACTATAACTGGTGACGGCATTTCGGACTACATGAAAAAGCATATTGGACCAACGAAAAGGCTTGTAATCATAAGATTTAGGGAGCACATAAAGGAGAAGTAATTCCCCCTTAATAAAATTCTTTCAAAATCCAATTTTTCTATCGAATTATACTATATTATAAGATATGTTAGATATCATTATAGAGTATTTCTGTAATTAGTATTAACTAGAATAGAAGAGTATATTTTTTTTTTCTGTGCGTACACGGAAGTGAAAAATCTTAGAAAGACACGTCCGCCGCAGCTCCGCCGCCCGAACGGCGGAACTACAGCGGGCGCGTGTGGGATTCACACCCACTAAAAACCACCCATGGTCTCTCCAGCCCCAGCCCCGCGGGACCACCATTGAGGTATTACTTCGCGGGGTAGGTTTGCTCTTAGGCACTCATCCTTCTCCTATTTGCAGCTTTCCTCCTTCTTTGTTCTTTCAGCAACTCTTCTTGCATTTGGATGATTGCGGAGCTAACCGCAAGCCACTTCTCCTCGGACTCCAGCATCTCAGTAACCAAGCTCTCCGGGGTCCCGCTCTTGCCCAGCATCTGGTTTAAGCTCCTTCTCTCCATCGCAAATCGTGGGCAGTGAAACATCACATGCTCTGGATCCTCCGGTATGCCATCGCATCTGGGACAGTTCGGAAAATCATCCAACCCAAAGCGGTGCAGATACTGCCTGTAGCAACCACCGTGTCCCGTGAGGAACTGGGTAATGTGGTAGTTGGTATCCCCATGTTTTCGCTCAAGCCACACCCTAATGTTGGGAATGAGCCTGTGCGTCCTCCGACCTTTCGCAGACTCGTCCCATCTGCGTTGCCAGAGATCAAGCGACTCTGACCTTGCCGCATTTCGACGCTGTGCATGCCCCTTCATATGTCTTGCATTGTACAGAACACTCATTTCTTTGGCCAGAATGTCAACCGGGATCATGCCTGCCACCACCAATACTGCCTCATCTGATGTGGTTCTAAAAGCACTGCAAACCCTCAAAGCCATCCGCCGGTAAACCGAGTTCACCTGCTTCCGTCTCTGAGAGTTTGCAAGCGCCTCTGCCCACACAGGCGACGAGTAGAGCAGGATGGAGCGCACCACTCCGGCTAGCACCAACCTCTGGCAATGTTTCGGCCCACCAATATTTGGCAACATTTTTGCAAGTGCCGTAGTGGCACTGGCTACCTTTTGGCATGCATACTCTAGGTGCTCCCTAAAACTCAATTTGGTGTCAATTATTACCCCCAGGTATTTGATAGCCGGCTTTGATACGACCGTATGTCCACCGACCTCCACTTTTACAGTATTATTTTCCCTGCATTTCGTTATCAAGACCGCTTCCGTTTTCGCGTCCGCCAAGGTCAGCCCGGCCTTTTCTAGCCAGAACTTTACCGCTCGCACTGTTTCCGTTGCGTAAACCTCCACATCTTCTGGGTGTTTTGCTGCAACAACCACGGCTAGGTCATCAGCAAAGCCGACAATCGTAGTCCCCTCTGGGACGGGAAGAGCAAGCACCCCATTATACATGATATTCCACAACAGGGGACCAAGTACCGATCCCTGTGGTACCCCGGCTGTGACAATGTGCTCTTTGGGGCCCTCATCCGTCCCGTACCAGAGAGTCCTCTCTGAGAGGCAGTTTTCCACCAAATTCGCTAAGTATCCGGGGACACCTATGTCAGCCAACGCCCGTTTAATTCTATTCCAGTTGGCCGAGTTGCATGCGTTTTTGACATCCAACGCCACCACGGCACAGCAGCCGCCAGAAATCAGTGCACCTTTTGCCAGGTTTACCACCATGCCAATTGCGTCCACCGTAGAGTGGGCGCGTCGGAAACCAAACTGGCGTTCCGACAAACCATTGCTGGCTGCGACGGTGGGCAGGAGTCTGTTGTAGATGACTCTCTCCATCATCTTCCCCATTGTATCCAACAGGCAGATAGGACGATACGACGCTGGGTTTCCAGGTGGCTTGCCAGGCTTCGGAAGCAACACCAACTTTTGCTTTTTCCACTGGGCAGGAAATATTCCTTCTTTTAGGCACGCCTCGAAGGTGTTGGCGAAAAGTTCGGGCCTAGTCTTCACTGCCAGTTTCAAAGCTCGGTTGGGGATGCCATCCAAACCTGGGGCCTTGTTGTCACCGAACCTACCACATATTTCCCGCAGCTCCTCCACAGTTACAGGCGGTATTATGCCGTCATTTGGCTGGACAAAAACTCGCCTTCCCCTATTTTCGTGGTGAGGGAACAGAGTGGTAACAATGTGTTTCAGGAAGCGCGCACAGGTCACCTGGGGTGATTTCCGCAACTTTTCATCACCACTCTGTAAGCCTCGCCCCAAGGGTTTATGTCGGCATGGTCGCACAGCTGTTTGAAGCAGTTCTTTTTGCTCCTCCGAGTGACTTCCTTTAGGCGGCCATGCAATTGCTTGTGTGCCTCCTCTCGACCGTCGGCACCGGGTTTTCCCCTGAGCCTCTGGCAAAGCCTCCTTGCCCGAAAACATGCGGCTCGCAAACTTGCGATTTCGTTGTTCCACCAGTAGTTGGGTTGCCTACTGGGGAGCAATCGCCTGCTGGGCATAGTAGCATCGCATGCTTCCGTCACCCATCGAGTGATCTGGGTGGCTTTCTCTCCAGCCGTACCATTCAGGGATATGTCGGATTTGAGCACCGCGGAAAACGTGTCCCCCTCGAACGTTTTCACTGTCCAGCCATGCATACTACCCGGCATTTTGCGAAAACTCTTTTTCGAGCTCGATCCGCCCTTAATCTCTATGCAGATTGCCTGGTGGTCGCTGTGAGTATAGTCCCCACTGACATGCCAAGCGATTCTACTGGCTAAAGTGGCACTCACGTATGTCAGGTCCACTATAGACCCCGGAAAGTGTACGAAGATCCAACATTCGCCAGTACCATGTCCAGCTCCGCGAATGCTTCGAGGAGAACACGTCCCCTCACATTAGTTATCCGGCTGCCCCATTCAAGAGCCCACGCATTGAAATCGCCTCCTATCATGGCCAACGTCCTCTTGCATCCAAAACAAAAGCAACAAGCATCCGCTCATACTCGACGAGTGTAGCGCTGGGTGGAGCATAGCAGCTGTAGATGTGGATGCCCTTCACCTTCGCTCTGATGAAGCCCTCCTCCGGGTGCTCCATTATTTCCTGGAAGGCTTGTTCTCCACAAGTCCACAGCGCTGCTTGGCCCGTTTGGTCCCTGACCCAAACGCTACCACCGCGGTTTCGGTATGGTTCACTTAGTATGGTCACATCGATGTTTTTCTCGCGGATGGTTTGCGCGAGTAGATCCTGCGCCGCCTCGCAGTGGTTGAGGTTGATTTGTATCAACCTCATCTGCGATTTGTGCTAAGGGCTCTCCTGTATTCCGGGCACCTGCTGCTGCCCGCAATGTGCCGATGGTCCACACCCTCCTTTCCTTTGCACAGTAGACAATTTGGGTCAGCTCCGCAGTCCTTGCTGATGTGACCTTCCACTCCCCATCTCCTGCGTTGCTTTGACCTGTCATTTGGGTTAGTGCATGACTTCGCAATGTGGCCAAAGCCAAGGCATCTAAAGCACCGTTTTAACGCCACCTGTTCCCTAAGGCGACACATAACCCAGCCTATTCTCACTCTCCCTGCTGCTAACAGTTTGAGTGCGTTCTCCACTGGTAGGCTGATGATGGCGGCTTGTGTTCCCTCATAGGCTTTCCTTAGCGTTTTCACCGCTGACTCTTGTAGTCCGGCAAGATCGAACTGTTTCTCCAACGCTTCGCGAACCTCCTCCTTCGTCGTGATTTCATCTATATCTTTGCAGATTATAGTGATCTCCGGCCTGCTAGCTCTTATGTCGGCTTCCTGCCCTAAAGTCTTCTCGATTTGGCTTAAGAATTTGTCCGCGGTTACATCCTTGGATTTCTTAAGTTCCAACATAAGATCTCCCTTCTGCGACCGTCTAATACGGCTGACGTTGTCTCCCAAATTGGTGAGTTCGGGGTCTGCCTTCACTTTCCTGAGAATGTCGGCGTATGACCCTTCGCCTCGTTTGGAAATGAAAATCACCTCCGGTCTAATCTTCCTCCGATAATTTCTTTTCCGCGGTTCTACCTTCCTCCAAGCTTCCGCATCCGCCTTTGAAGGTTCGATCCCTTTTCTCGAGGCAGCCACTGCAGTATTTTCCCTGGTAGCTTCAGACGTACTTTTCATGAACTCCGCTTTTTTGGGAGTTGAGTCCTTTTTTATTTTCGGGGTTTGCTGGCCTATTGAGTCATTCAGCTTCTCGCGCAGCCTCTTCCCCGGTTTCTCCCCTTTTGTGTTTTCAACCGACGTTACTTGAGTTGCCTGGTTCACTTTTCCAATCGGCGACTTCCCCACTCGTTCATCCTGGGCCTTGCCGTACGTCAAACGGATGCCTCTTATCATGACCCTTATATTTTGGTGAATGTTCCTGCGCTCCTTTATAAACTCACACAGCTCCATGATTTTTTACCGAGAGCAGTAAAAGCAGCTCCAGACTGATCATTGCCCAAAACATCGCTCGGGTGAATCGGCGTCATTGATTCTTCCTCATCGAAGACTCCCGCTATACGCTTCCCACTGGGGGTAGCGATCGTGGGGGCTTGTGCCCGTGTGGGAGGGGATCTGCGAAAAATCGAGCTCCTTCTGAACGCATCCATCACTGGAGTCAGTTCAAGTTCCTCCCGTACGCTTGTAACATTAGATGCCACAGTAGCCAAGATTCCCACTACTGAGGCACTGCGGTCGTTGGATATCGACGGCCGGGAGTCCGCTTGCCCACTCCCAGAAACCGCCGGCACTGGGTTTCCGAAGCCCTGCACCGTAACTTCATTCTTCTTCTGCTCCTCCATGTTTGGTTTTATTTCTGGGTATACTTCCCATAGCCAATTTTTATCCACGGGTGGGCGTTTACTTCCCACCTACCCGGCCTGCGCATAAACATGCCCATACACGCACATCTCCGGATGCGTGCATGTGCATGGCCATGACACATTCGCCGAGCATTCCCTTATCCGCACGAAGGGACGCGCCTGATGGGAGATTTGGCAACTCCACACAGAGAGTATATACATAAGTTGTTGGGAATGTAACTGTTAGCGACAACACAATAGTCCTCAAAATATCGGTACGAGTATCTGCAAATCTATTAATAAACCCATTGGTCAAAGTTAAAATACATCGTTTGTATCATTTATTTGTTTAATCCCTAGAAGTACCCGCAATATATACTTAATAATAATAATATTGTCAGTGCGACAGCGCTGCATCTTAAAAGAGCTATTGTATTCCTTTACTGGCCTTAAAAGGACTATTGTGTTCCTTTACTGGTTATAGTATACCTATAAACAATAGTATGTCGTTTAAGCCTATTTTCGACAAGAATTTTATTATGTTGCCTATTTCTAAGTGTTTCAACCTGGCATCCGGCATCCCAACCTGCTTTCCACAGGTGCCGCACACTCACCCAAAACATTTGTGGAGGTTTCTTCACTCTCCTCACCGAATTTACAGACAGTGCCCGTAAATATCTCTAGTTTCTCAGGTGATAGTTTAATTTTCTGTGAGTATTCCCGCTAGGATCCGGAGGCCCTTCTAGGTGAGGTTTAAACAATCTTTCGAACGCTTGGGTTCGTATCCTCCCATAAACACCATGGAGTGTTCCACGACTGATAAGTTCGCCCAGTAAAGTTCCCTCAGTTGTTTTTTTTTTTTCGTTTTTAAGTGTAATTTCCATCAAACCGACTTCACCGTATGACTCTCCCCACCGTCAAACTTGATCAACACAGAACAGGCTGGTTTCCATTCTGTGTTTTCCTATATTGACTAAATTAATACCATTCCAACCATTGTGGAGTACTGTGCGAAGTTTGTTCATGACAGTATCGTATCATCGTGGTATTTTGTTTTGAGGCAATACGATAACTAACGTCGACATATGAGTCAGATGGCTGTGGGCGTGTTGATGTTCTCATCAACCGACATGGTAGCGAATAGGTAGAGGTTATGGCATACCCATGAAGCCCACTACCTCAGAATAAGAGGCAAGCGCGTCCTCCTATAACTACGTGTTGTATGATAAGTTGAAGCACATTGTCAGGTACCGACAGTGATGGCGCGTGGGAATATTTGACGAACTATGCCCCACATAGGAGTTTTTGGCAACCACTGTTGATTCTTCTCAGCGTGTAAAACTGTGATCATTCTGCTGCTGTCTTTATTCTTCTCCTCCATATTTTGAATTAACATCATTTGTATCACCTGATTCTAGGTGATGTGATAAGAAACACAAATATTAAAACCCTGGCAAAAACATGACAAATCAGATTTGATGCGATACTCCCCCTATAACAAAATAGAACAAAGAAAAAAGTTGCTTAAACTATAAAGATGTATGTACGTCCAGACAGAATTCACGTTCTGTAAAGAAGGCAAGAGAGCTCGTAGCATTTCATCGTTCTAAGTGTTCGAAGAAGTCAGTATATTTTCCGAGTAAAAGTTGAGTAACTTTTGTAGCCTGTAGTTCTCCCAGGAGCACATTTGGGAAATATAGACGAGTGTCATGTTGCTACACTTATATTCTGCTTATATTCAACAGATATTGGTATGGAGAGCATCCAACATCCAGCGTCCCATACACTACCTTATGCATCCTAGTGTCTGATAGCAAAACTGGTCTTGAGCAACTTGTGCAAAATGGAATGATCGCCTCATGTAACACGTCTCAGATTAAATCTAAATAAAACTGAATTTTTGGCGACCGATCCCATTGACACAGGTACAATCACTTTCAGCGGCAGTGACCTGCCTAGAACTGAACGGTTTAAATATCTCGGGTCAATGCTGGCAGCCAATGGAGAATTGTGTTATGAAATTGCTTCACGCATTAATGCAACTTGATGTGTGGCGTTCTACAATTGGTGTTCTTTGTGATCGACATATCAACGAACTCTGTCGCTCTCCATGGTTCTAAGTGTTGGCCAACTCTAGGAGACAATGAACGGCGTCTTGTGGTAATGGAGACGAAGTTGTTGCGTTGGACTAGTGGCGTGACACGTTTTAATCACATCCGAAATAAGGATATCAGCGATCGATATAGAGTTGCACCGATCGTGAAAAAACTGCGCGAGAGGTATCTTCAATGGTATGATCACGTAATTCGCGCTAACTAGAATTCACTCGCCAAAATTAGTCTGATCATCGAAATCGACCAAAAAGCTGGCCGAAAAACTGGTGGCTTGATACGCTAGATGGGGATTTAAAAGCCTCACGATTGCATCCAGATCAGGCATTTGATAGAAGCAAATCGCGGAACTGATTACGACCAGCCGGCTCCGCTTGTGAACGGGACAAAGGTTGGTATGGTGGGTAATTCGAAGTGTTTTACCCAAAACCTTAAAACGCTATCACAAGTTTAAATATAAAGGGACTCTTATGCTTGAGAGGAACTTGCATGAAATCTAACAAAAGCTGAAATGGTTTAGAAAAATCCATGTATTACGTATCTTCTTCACAATTTCGTAGAAATTGAAAACGTTTTCTAGAAAATACAAAATTATGTTTCTATCAAAATCAAACAAAACAAAGGCATCAGATTCTCCGAATGTCCCACACAAAAATTTCCGATTAAAATTTCACCTTTTGATCAAATATGGAAACGAATGAAATGGACCATGAAAATGTTTCTCTTTGTTCGCTTTCTTTTTCATTTAGTCAAAATAAATGAGTGAAAATTATTTGGTTGGAGTTATTGGATAGTATAGCACATCGAAAAGCCTCATTACTCAAGTTTTCCGAATGCTGAGCTAGCCAATTTTTAAAATATTGGCCTGCATAGGGGAGGGCAAGTCGGGGTATCGAACATTTAAAGGGCCTGCTATCTCATTGCTCTGTAATCCAATGTAGCCTGCAACCCACAGTATCCAAATCTTATTGAACGAGCCAAGCGTGTTCAGTTGGCGTTCCAATATCAATTTGCAATTCACCTGGTAGTACTTAAGTGCCTTAAAAGCCGCTTGATTGTCGATTAAAATAGTAATGTTCGCTCCCCAGTTTCTTTTGAAGTTGGAGGGAGGAGACGCATCTATCTATGGCAAATATTTCCGCCTGGAATATACATACCCGCATTGCCATTGGTTTAAATTACACCTTTCTTTTTTCATCCACCGTGAGGGATCCATCCGAGTACGATAATTAGTTGTTGGTTTGAACCGCATGTCAATGCCACGCTCTCCCAATTCTTCTTGTTGCTCCTACATGTTTCAAACTTCTTATCTAAGGAAAACCTCGCTGTTATGTTATCCCTTAGTATCAGTAATTCCGGATGGCGACTACAAAAAATATCAATCTTCCTTCGATTTAGGCAGCTCCCGACGCGCTGGATATCCGGGACATTCTGAAGATCACTCTCTTTGCCGGCATCTATATGTGCATATGGAGGGGAGCCAATCCCAGAAGGACCTCAAGGGATGTTGTTGGCATGTTACTTTTTCGTCGTATCAATTGGACACCTCCCACTGTACCAATTAACTTTACTGACCTTTTTGACTAAGTATCTCTCCCAAAAGAATCTTTCGTTCCGGGCCGATGTTATGAAAAAAAATCAGTAATGGAAGATGAAAATCATCTTTCATAAATGGTCGTTCGATTGCAGGATACGGCTTAAAGATTAATTTCGCCAAATATATGTACTATCGGGCATGCGGAACAGAAAATTTGATACCTTTCAATGAATACTTAGAAAGGACAGGTGTATCGCAACAAATTACTGACATTGTCAGCTTTGCTAACGTATCTATCAGTGAACATCCGTTAGCTATTTTTATCGAATCGCCAGGCTTTGTTCTGGGCGCTGTCTTTGAACAACTGCAAGACAATCAAGAGAAACCACTGCTATTCTTTTCGAAAAAACTAGGGCAAACTTCTAAATTTATTTTAATTTATTATTGTGTTGTTGGTTTGTTACATTGATTCTTGGGAAATAAATTCATATAATAGAGTAGAAACTTTCTGAATGACTTCCATATTGAAATCAATACTAAATTACTGGAAGGTAGCAAAATCTGCATAAAGCGATGTCCCACAAATGGTGTTATTTTGCGATCGACACATTACCGAACGTTTTAAATCCAAAATTTATCGCAGTATCATTTGCTCTGTCGCTCTCCATGGTTCCTAGTGCTGACCGGCCACCAAAGACAGTAATTGCCGTCTCGCCGTATTGGAGGTCCGGATGTTGCGTTGCATCAGTAGCAACACACTAAGAGCACATCCGAAATGAGGACATCCGCCATAAATAGAAACGTCTTTGATGGTATGGATAAAAACTCACTAGCTACGATTAGCCTGAACATAAAAATCGTCGAGAAACAACCCAACAGGTAATCGAAACAACGATGGATTGATACAATAGATGGTGATTCGAGAGCTTCTCTACTCCTCGAGGCCGAGCTTACGACCGAGAAAAGTGGTGAATCCGGGCTGACCCCGCTATTGAACGGAACAAAGGCTATAGAAACGCTAGTTGCAAGTTGATCAACCTTACCATTTACAAAATTTGCACATGGGCAACTCTTTTGATTTAGGTTAATTTCCTTTCAATATTTAACTAATCGTCTAATTGTCTTAGGCTCCCCCTCGGACACCACCTTGTCGTGGTGGGGGAGCCTGTAGTAGTTTACTACTACACTAAGGGTGTCCAAAAATATGAATATGGAAACGATGGATTTAAACTCTCCAAGTGGTAAGAAGTCACAGACTTCGAATCCACCCGCGACCGTGAGCAATCATGTCGCGGCCGAGGCGCGGATTTTGGAGGCCTCACCACATTCATACTCGCCTACAGATCAATCTGTAGAAGGCATGCTTTCCGACTCAGTGGAAACTTTGCACTTGGTGCCTACGGCGAAGTTAGCCAGAAAGGAAAGTACGGAAACTTTCAAATTGGGAGAAACTGGAAATCCGACTACGGCTGAATTCTGCCTGTCAGAACCTTCTCCTTCATCCTTACCAGGAAGAGCGGAAGAACGGGAAGCTGGTGACGTGGACGCTACTGGTTTAACGCCGGTGTGTGGAAATGGATCCAAGTGGTCCGGACACCGTCAACCTGGAAAGGCCCGAAGCCGACGGCAGAAGAGAGCACTGCGAAGGAAGATGAAGCACCTTGGGAATGAGGACATGGACGTGGCTGTACCACTAGGCGCGGTAACGCCCAGAGAAATCAGCCACAAGGAAGCGGAATCTCTGGCGGAAGGTGCGGATAAACTGGAAACCCCGCTAAGATCCACACTGGACGCACCAAACTCTTCTGTCAGCGACAATAGATTAAGGTTATGTCGAAAAACATGAAGGTTGGTCAAATCAACCTGCAGCATGCCAAAGCTCCCTCCTACCTGTTGGCAGCGAGAATGACAAAGCTGCAGGATTTCCCCTATATCTTTCTGGTGCAAGAACCGTGGGTTCGATTTAACAGAATCTGTGGCATTGGATCAGTAAAGGGGGCTAGGATCTTCTACGAGGAAAGATTCATAAGACCGAGAGCTTGCGTCCTGATGTCAAGACGGTTAGAGGCAACTATGTTGAGACAATATTGTTCCCAGGACTTAGCTACGGTCATTATACAATACCAAATAAATGGCGAGAGGAAAAACATCATAGTTGCCTCCGCTTATTTACCCTATGATTCTTTGTATCCTCCACCGACGCAAGAACTTAGGGATCTGGTGGCGTATGCAGAATCAAGTGGTCTCGAACTCTTAATAGGTTGCGATGCGAATGCTCAACATATTTGTTGAGGAGAGAAGCTATTTGATTTCATCACTTCAGCTGGTCTTATAACTGCAAACGTAGGGTGCGCCCCTACGTTCGTGGGACCGAGATGAAGCGAAGTAATTGACCTAACAATCTGTACCCCAAAATTGTTAGAGTTGATTACACACTGGCGAGTGTTAGACGAGGTCTCACTGTCAGATCACCGATCTCTAGAATTCAATCTGACTATTGCGGGCGAACAGTCTGCAGTACAAAGACGGAACCCTAGGAAAACGGATTGGGCAAAGTTCAATGAACTTCTTGGCAATAAAGTACAGTTCCCTAGGCGACTAAGGACTCCTTTGGTGCTGGAAGATGAATTGAAAACTCTAAAACAGCACACTTTTAGAGTGCTATGAAGAGGCTTGTCCTATTTCCCGAGGCCAAAGCGGTAAAACGGTTCCTTGGTGGTACCGAGAACTGCAAAAGCTCAGGAAATCAACCAGGCGACTTCTAAATCGTACTTGCAAAAGTAACAAGGACGAAGACTGGTTAAATTTCAGGAACTCACAACGTGAATATAAGAGGCTCGTGAGGTGCTCGAAACGAGACTCCTTTAGAGCGTACTGTGAGGAACTGGAAGGCGAAAGGGAGACTTCAAGGCTGTGCAGAGTCCTCAAAAGGGATGAGTCGGCCAAGTTGGATTCTCTTAGAAAACCCGACGGTACTTTCACGAGCTCCAGACTGGACTCAGTACAGACCCTCCTGGAAGTACACCATCCGGGAGAACAGGTGAGAGAAGTGGTAGGGGGAGAGTTGATGGTTCTTGCAACCCCTTCAACACGCAAGCGTTGCAAGGGGAACTGGAACACTGTGAAAGTGGGTGTTACCCATGAAAAGGTGAGAGCTGCCATACTGTCCTTTGAACATTTCAAAGCACCTGGCATGGATGGCATCTATTCGGCAATGCTAAAGGAGGGTATGGAGCATTTAGAGCGACCTCTAAGAAATATTTTTCGAGGATGTCTTGCTCTGGGCTACGTGTCTTCTTCTTGGCAACAGGTTAAGGTAGTTTTCATACCGAAACCTGGGAAAAATGACTATTCTAATCCAAAGACCTTCAGACAGATCAGCTTGACTTCATTCTTGCTGAAAGGTTTGGAGAGACTGGTGGAGCGTCACATTCGTGAAAACGCACTTAGTGAAAACCAACATGCTTACCAACGTGGAAAGTCCTGTGAGTCTGCTCTTCATTCTTTGGTCACAAAGATAGAGGATGCAACTTTGAATGGTGAGTACGCGATGGGGGTGTTCGTGGACATTGAAGGGGCTTTTGACTGTGCGCCTTTTCAAAAACTTTTGAGAGTTTTTCATTTTTTTGACTTTTCTCGAAGCATATGTATATGCAGGAGAGCAACTCTTACAATTAAAGGTGTTTCCTAAATACAAATGAAGAGATATTTTCAAAAATGATATTTGGAGGCGAAGGAAGATATTCCCACAACGAAAGTCGACTGGATACCTTATTCTGCATTTCAGGACCAAAAAATACGTTTACACCTAACATTAGACACACAACATATACTATATGATAATTTTATCACAGGCTCTTTTTAGGTTATTGAGTACTAAAGTGATCTTACCACCTTTTGGAGTATCCCATGAATTTAGAAGACTATTAGATACTTGGCGTTTTTCTCGCATAAACATATGATCACAGGCATTGGCTGCCAATTCCCGCATTTCCTCTAATGTGCAGATTTTCCTCGAACTTGCGCCTTCTGCTTTCCGCAGACTTAACGTGATTACGCTCACTGCAACTATAACTCTCATTTGAATCTGAAATGATTGAAAAATGTTTCCTTTAGAAAGTGGTGAAGTGCAACTAACAAAAACTAACTTTTTCTTGACTGTGATATATTCGCATGGCATAAATTACTATTAAAGTATTTTGGAGAAAATCCGAGCCAGGGGTGACAATTATATAAGCTTGAAGTGTGAATGGGATTGGACCTAACCTAGCATTTCTCTCGGGAATTCGAAAATGAATATCATATGAAACATGTTTATCATGATTCAGTTGTTTTTAAGATTTTGTGTAAAACAAAACCTTATTAAAATCGATTCAATGTCTGTCTGCCTATCTGTCTGTCTGTCTGTCACACGCATTTTGCTCCAAAACGGCTAAACCGATCCGAAAGAAATTTGGTGGACAGATGGAAACTATGAAATCCCACGCATATGGTGAGTGGCATAAATTTAGGTGGAGTTTAAAGAGGGGGGGGGGGCATGCAAAGGGGGGATTCAAAAATTTTTTTCACTGGATATAGTCGTGTAGGATATCAAATGAAAGGTCTCCATTTGTACTTTTCGAAACTGGCAGTTTTGGCATAAATTGCAAAGTGCGTGAGTAAGGAGTCAAAATGTACGCACTTAAAGTGACACAGGACTCATTTTCGGAAACTACCCAACCTAAAAATCCGAAAAAAATTAGGGTGGTGCGCTTAGATAAAATCTAGGCCTCAAAATATGTCCCATTCCGATATCTGCTTAAATAAACTTACTAATAGTATATTACTACTTTTTAGAAATTTAATGAAAAGCCCCCTTAAATTCATTTTAGGACTTCCGAATTTTGTACCAGCAATATTTCGTATATACGTGCTAAATTTCGTGGAAATCTGTCCATTAATGCCAAAGTTATAGCAGTTCAAACTTAACAATTTCGCGCGGATTTACTGCATGCAATTAAGATGCTGACGTCATAATTAAGCGGAATAATTGACATTCGCGTGAAATATTAAAGTGGCATTTATGAAGAATCTATTTATCTGCAGCCCTTTTTAAGGTTTTGTGTAAAACACTTAGGTGAAATCTAATCTTCGAGAGATGTGCCATTCCGGTATCTGCTCAAATAAATTTACTAATAGTATATTATCAACTTTTAGAAATTGACTAAAAAACTCCCCTTAAGCTCATCCTAGGTGTACTAAATTTTGCACCGACATAGAGGACAGTCGAGATAGTCGTGCATACACATGCCAAGTTCCATGAAAATCTAACTATTAGTGTCAAAGTTATAGAAGTTCAAACTTATCAATTTCGTGCTAATTAACAGCATCCTGAGCCATACAAATAAGATGCTGACGTCATAATTAACGAGAATAATTGAAATTCGAGTGAAATATTAAAATTCCACTCAACAAGAATCTAATTCTCCCTAGCCCTTTTTAAGGTTTTGTTTGCAAAACAAATCCGTTTCCTCTAGGTTCTTTCTTTCTTCCACGAACCTAGGAGATTGGAAGAATACGTGCGCTGGGTCCTCTGGGACCCCGTCGCAGTTTAGACAATTAGGTCCGCTGTCCAATTTAAACCTGTACAGGTATTGACGGTATCTGCCATGGCCGGTGATAAGCTAGATGAGATTATAATTGATCTCCCCATGCTTTCTCTCCAGCCACTCCCTGATGGAAGGAATCAACCTGTAAGTCCAACGACCCTTTTCTGACTGGTCCCATCGCTGTTGCCATCTGCTTATGGATCTTTCTCTTTCGGCTTTTTTTACCTGCGATAAGGGAGAGATGGACCTGGTGTTATAAATGTTCATCATTTCGGTTGCCAGGATGTCAATTGGCATCATTCCCGAGATGGCGAACGCTGCATCGTCTGAGACGACAGAGCACACCCTTAAGGCTGTTATTCTGTAAACCGTACTCAGTTTATATGCATTGCCTAAAACCTGCAGCGCGTTTCCCCAAACTGGGACCGCATACAGCATGATAGAAATCACCACCCTGGCTATGAGCAGCCTGCAAGTATGCCGCAGTCCTCCTACGTTCGGCATCATCCTTGCGAGAGCCATACTCGTGGTGGATGCTTTTTTACAAGTATGCTCTATGTGCTGCTTAAAATTGAATTTTCCGTGTATCATCACCCCCAAGTATTTGATGGTCGGCTTGGAAGTGATGATACGATTCCCTATTCAAATGCAGGCGTAATTTCTTTTCCGATGTTTAGTGATGAGGACCGCTTCCGTCTTTTCCTCAGCGAGTGCCAGTCAAGCACTCTCCAGCCAAGCCTTTACAACACTGATTGCTATTTCATCGGCGTAACCCACGACTGCTGTCTCCTCCGGAATCAGAAGCTTAAGCACATCATAATACATGATGTTCCACAGTAGTAGACCCAATACAGAGCCCTGTGGGACACCCGCGGAGACAACGTACTCCTTGAATCCATCATCGGTATTATTAGTGTTCGCTCATGCTCAGCTATTTATAATAGCGGCGAGGTAGGTGGGAACACCATTCGTCGCCAGAGACTTTCGTATAAGGTTCCCATTGGCCGAGTTGAATGCATTCCTCACATCCAGGGTGACCACTGCACAATATTTGCTGGTACAACCCCTTCCGTGAATTGCATTTTCGGCCAAGCCAGTAACCATTTTGATGGCATCAATGGTTGATCTGGCTTTACGGAAACCATACTGCTCATCTGAAAGGCCCCCTTGGCTCTCGACGACTGGGAATAGTCTATTATAAATAACCCGCTCCAACATTTTCCCCATAGGGTCTAGAAGACAAATGGGTCTATAGGACGGTTACCCTGGCGGTTTGCCAGCTTTAGGCAGCAGCACCAATTTCTACCGCTTCCACGGTGCTGGAAAGATACCCTCGGACATGCACATTTCGAACAGTTCCGCGAACATATCCGGTCTACATTTGACGGTAAGTTTGAGAGCCTTATTGAGTATGCCGTCAAGACTCGGGGCTTTGCTGTCGCCTATTCGACTGCAGATCTCCAGCAGCTCGTCCCTGGTGACTGGTGGAATCGGCGTCACATTCAGGGGACGCTGAAAAGTGTTAGTACCTCGCTCTTGCTGGGGAAATAACCTCTGGATTATTTTCAACAAGAGTATAGGACACGTGTTCTGCGGACATGATCGGCCTCTGAATCGCCCTGTCACGATTTTATAGGCGCTACCCCACGGATTTATGTCCGCTTCCAGACAGAGCTCCTTGAAACATTCCCTCTACTCCTCTGAATGGCGAGCTTGAGGTTCTTGCGAGCTTCCCTATAGGCATGCTCCTTTTGCCCTTGATTGATTCTTCCTATTGCTCTCTGAGCCGATCGTCTAGATCTGTGGCAAATCGATCGAAGACTGGCAAGTTCACTATTCCACCAATAATTGGGTCTTCTAGTGGAGAATGAGCATCTCCTAGGCATCTGTCTGTCCGTCTGTCTGTCTGTCTGTCTGTCTGTCACAAGCACTTTTCTCAGAAGCGGCTGTACCGATTGGCATGAAATTTGGTGATAAGGTGGGAACTGTGGATCCCCAGACATACAATGAGTGATATCTTTCTAGGTTGAACTTAGTGGGGGGTCCCCATACATGTAAAAGGGGTGGTGTAAAAATTTTTCTCACCGAATGTAGTCATGTGGGGTATCAAATGAAAGGTCTCGATTATTACTTTTTGAAGCGGGTCTTAGTTTTGAGATTTGTTAAAAAGGCGGGGAGTGGGGGGAGCGAAAAGTGATGATTTCTTTAAGACATGCTTTATGCAAATACATAACGGGCTACGTACAAATGGAATAGTTCTACACTTAAATATACTCACAGAAGAAGCAAACAAAACCTTTCATACCTGAAGCGCCCAGCTTCCGGTTTCCCCGATTTGTTTTTTTTTCTGTCTATGACTATTCGAATATATCTAGATCATAAAGACGAGTACCATATATGATGTGTTAATTTTGGAAAACGTTTCGCGCCGAAACACAATGAAAAAACCTGGAAAAGTTCCTAATATGAAAAGTGCTGGGAATGTTCCTTTGGTTCGAGTACTATCACTATCTGACGCAGATTCTTCATGAATCCCCATCATCGAGATATCATTATCATTTCCTTGACATTCGTTTTTCCTTCAATCAGCATTCAACCTTCCGGTGCTGGACAGAGTGAAATCCAACAACCACCAACCGCGATGATGATCGCGCAGCGGACAAGGCAAAAAGTATGCCTGCAAAGTGTAAGGTACATCTACCTCAGATACATCGTTTTCAATCTTTTTATATAACCAATTGTTTAAAACATGATATTCCCGTAAGATCGGACATCGACTGGACCAGTACGTCTACAGTGTACATGCGATAGGGTGAAGGAATCTGCAAACCAGTTGACCAGCAGAACGGTGTCGGCTAATGAACTTTTGCGGTTTTTTGAAAAGATCAGGTTCAATGGTTCACTGATACGGCATCGTCCTTCTTGCAAGGTCTGAAATTATGCCCAAAAAAAAAAATTTCAATGATCTGATCCCGTCTGGGATTATGTCTGCTGATGGAAGGCTGGAATGAGAGGAGATTTGTATCAGGTTCGCCGTCCCCTGTGGATAATGTATGGATATGGAATTTGATCGAATTATACAGTTTGCACAGACAATAGAAGTCAAAGTGAAATAGATGTGCATATGTATGGGTGAATTAATTGTTTATACTTTTATATAGATGCATATGTAACGATATGAATTATACATTAGGCTAATGTGATTTAAAGCCAGATTGTTCAGGTTGGTCTTCAGAGATGTTGGATAGTAGTTAGTTAGTTAGCTGGGGGGGAGCCGCAGCTCCGAGCACTCAGGCCAGTATTAGGCTCATTGTACTATCCCCGTACATCGCCTATTCAATGGCTTCCCACCTACGGCGTTCGCAGGCTTAAGTGAATCTGGGAACATTATCCAAAGCAAGAGGATGTGCAGATTCTTCATTGATGAAAACCTTGCCAAAGTGTCTTCGTCTGAGATCTGAGGATGCTGGGCAGCTGCATAAAAAGTGCAGGGCCGTCTCTTCCTCCTCCTTACATTGGCGGCACATAGTCGAAACCACTACCCCAATCTTTTCCATATGGTAGTTTAAGGAGCAGTGTCCCGTCAAAAGTCAAACTAGGGTTTTCATGTCCCACTTCTTAAGGGACAACAAAAATGCCGCTCTAGTGATCCTAGGCTCTTTCACAAGGATTTTCGCTTGCCGGCAAGAGTCCAAATTTCTCCATTCAGTTGCGTGAATCCTTGCAATTTCATCCTTCAGAATAGACTTGACAGTAGATGGTCGGATTCCAAGAGCTGGTTCTGGCCCCACCATTGTGGATCCAGACTCTCGGCGAGCCAGTCTGTCAGCCTCCTCATTACCGGCGATGTTGGAGTGCCCAGGCACCCACATCAGGAATGTTTCGTTCAGTTGGCCAGGCTTCAGCAGTACATGATGACAACTCCACACCAACTGGCATTCTTCTCTTTCGGTGATTACGACAGTGTATGTCTTTTCAAAGACAAATCTGGAAACCATATGATCGGTCGGCATCAGGGCTACCGGATGTTTTTCAAGGAATTTCCAGATAGACGCATGACCGTTGGATTGGCCGCCTTTTCACGTCCCAATGGTATCGAGCCTATATGCGTCGTTGGCTGCTTTCCGTTTCATCTCCAAGTGAATTGGGGGCAAATTTAGGATAGCTTCAAGTGCCGCAATCGGCGTAGTACTCATTGCTCCACTAATACTTAGGCAACCAAGTCTCTGAATCTGCGTTAGCAGCTTCCTGCTGTTAGCAAAGTTCAGTCTTGGCCATCAGACGATGCATGCATACATCAAAATGAGTTTTATTATGGATGTATACATCCAATATATCCGTTTGGGTGAAAGTCCCCAGGTCTTACCTATCACATTCCTACAGCACCAGAGCAATCTGCAGGATTTCTGATATTGTTCCTGGATATGATGCTTCTACGTTAACTTGGAGTCGAAATGTACTCCTAAGTACTTGACTGTCTGTGCCAACTGGATTTCCACCCCTGCTAAGGTGGGTTGTTGGATAGTAACAGTTTAAAAATTCTATTAAGTGATAGTAGTGTTGCCTTAGAAAGATATTCCACCTTTTATTAAGTTCTATGAGATACTTGAAAAAAAGGAAAAAAAATAGTCATTGAAACAAGGGGCATGCCGAATGGAAAAACTCGTCGGACGACCATGTGCATAGTGATTTACTACTTACTAGCTATAGTTAAGGGAAGAATACCTCCCGCTGGGATTATAAGCAACGCAAAAAGTTGGGTATGCTTCTACTTATGAGGAGTCTAGTTCCTAAGGTCACATGTTTCAAAAATTGTCGAAGATGAGTTAAGCATGGTATTGAATAGTCTATTTCAAGTCGCATCGAATGGTACAAAAAAATTTTCCATGCGGCTTTCCTTCAAGGTGAAATTGGCCTTTACAGTCGGCTTTAGAATCGGCAGTAATCCCGTGGAACATGTGACGTTGAGATTTAGGCGTCGTAGTATCGCACTTTACGCAGCGTTGCTCGATGAAACTATAGCTGCTTTGTAAAGACTACCGAAGAAAGATGTAAGAATGCTGCTAATCAAACATTTCGGCCGCTCGTAGTACAAAAATGCAAGTTTATCGTTTTTCCGTGAAGTAATACCAGATTTTTCTGCGACTAATTTGGGCAATACTGGCGATCCAGAAAGCAGCACTAACTCGGTGGTTCAAGAGCAAGAGTTTTGTATATAAGGTCAAATTTATACACCAGAAGAACTAGTTGTGTAACTTAAGATATTTAGTTACATTATACGCTGGATGGGGATTTTAAAGCCTCGAAATTGCACCCAGATCAGGCATTCGATAGAGCCAAATGGCGAAACCGATCACGACGTGCCGACACCGCTTATGAACGGGAAAAGGCTGAAGAAAAAAAAAGAAGATTTGAATTTTTGTTTCAAAATTGAGATTTTTTTTTTGCGAAAAATACAATTTTTTGCGCTATTTTTTTTTTCAATATATTATCCTATAACCTTAGAGAAAATCGAAAATGTATTGATGTGTAATTCCAAACACGATTATAATATGAACGATTTTTGGAAAAAAAAAGCAACCTTGGTCTCAAAGCTTTCATTCTTCAGCACGCTTCGAAACTCCACCTCGAAACCAACCACCAATTCACCAACAACATTTTCGGAATATCCAAACTGGATTTTTTGTTGAGGATGCCGGCAGTCCTGAGTCCGCATCCACTTGATGACGGACCGGACCACTTGGGAAGCAATTTACTTCTTCTCTTGTGGTCCACGGACCCTTCTTTTTTGGGGTAAACGCCCAAGTTTTTTCAAAAAGTTGACTGACGGTTTCGTCCAGGGCAGAGATGAGGCAGCGTCTAATGATAATCAGCGACAGGTGGTAATTACTCCATTTATACATAATCGCAAACACGAAATGAGTGCAAATTATATTCAAGTGAAATTCGTCGTGTTTTCAGACCTGAACTAGCCGTTGGGGAGTTCCGTCCCCACGTACTCGAGGAGGGCGATCAAACCCGAGTATGCAAGAGAATTCCTGGAGGATGTGTTCTCGGTCCGGTTATTTGCGGTTGGCCCCCTAGTGGGAGTTTCGTGGTGGTTGTGGTTATGCCTACATCGCGAGCAGAGCACCTCGGAGCTCAAGCGTGGAGTTGCGCTGTACAACTCGGGTGCCGTACCTCTTAGTTGCGGCAGAGGTGTTAGATAGGCCTCGCATCCACTGGTATGAATGCTGAGCCTGCACTCAGTATAAACCAGGACCGCTGTGCTTGCATGGCGGCGCTCTGATTGTGGTCCCAAAATCAATCCGTGTCCGAAGAGGACCGTGGGATTATGCGTGCACGGCAGGTATTCACGTTAAACCCCCCCTCGAATACCAAAACTCCAAAGAGGTGTCGTCCGTCCGGATTGGCTAGGATAAAGACTAATTCCATGCATGTCTTCCCAGTTTGTAGTTCCATTGAACTGCATCCACGTTTCATATTGAGGTTTTACAGTCTCTGTTCATTGAATTAAAAACAGACAAACTTTTCTACAATTCTCTAGAAATTTTATGTTTGGCATTATAAAAATGCAAGTGCTCATAATTGAAGTAATTTTGTGTTATATCTACAAAAATAATAAAAGCAATAAACCTATCAGGAAAATCTCAAACCCCTTAACCCCAGGAGGTAGTTTGATTACCTCACCTGCTTTTTACTTAATCTTTGAGATTTTCATAAAGCTATTTGAACTAATTAAAAGGACCACTTTTCATCCTTCTTTTGCAAATGTTTAGAGAGTAATTATTTGTAATTTACTGAAGAGTTTTGTGAAGTCGTTTGCCAGAATAGAAAGGTTATGGTTTTAAAGTAAACAGTGTGCAATTCGCAAAAATGAAATTTTGTCGTAAATTCGTAAAATTTTTAAAATGGGATAGGATATTAGTCCTGGAAAAAAGAGTGAGGTTCTGGCTTTATTGAGGACGAACTTGTTTTTCTTTCGAGATATCATAACGAGGGAAAATGCTTCCTATCAAACACTGAGCGAATCCGCAGAATGGACATTAACAAACAACAAATCCTCAACGGAGAGCGTTTTTCTACTTTAAGGACTGAACGAAATTTAAGATCGAGAAGATTGACAAAAAAGCTAAAACAGACCGCTAAAATGATGAAAGCCAGGTTGGAGTTTGTGAGGCGCATACCGTTGAAGAATGGAAAACATATTTGTCTGGTGTGATGAACATTTATGTTTATTTTTCTCTCAAAAGCTTAATTTAAGAAGAAGAAAGTGTTTTTTGGTTTCATTTAGGTAGCATTGAGCAACGCATGTAGGCTGGAGCCGGTTACAGTGAGCCGCCAATATGTTCAAAGGAGATCATTAGAACGTTGCAATGTAGGATGCGACGCGGCGACGATAAAAACCGACCAGCAACAATGTTGTGGTCACTTACATATCTCCGCCGATTTACTTGGACGCGATATATTTTGTGGAAGGAACAGTAGACGCCTGCCAGTACCAGACGGTCATTGCCAATATCTTGACTCCTTATTTTATTTACTTGAGGCATTGCGGATTTTTTACTCTATATGTGCAGGAGGGTGCACCCTGCAATATCCCGATTTTTCCTTGGCCTGGTTATTCCTTCTATTTTAACCCCGTAGAAAAAGTTTGAAATCTATTGAAATCGACAATTTACTCCTCTCATAATCCCACAGTAAACGTGTTCAAAACAAAAATTGTCGATATCTGCGAAAATAACGACGATATCAAGGATATGATTAATCGCTACTATGAAAGCATGCCAAACAGGATAAGGGCTGTTATTAGTGCGGAGAGAGGTTCCACTAAATATGTATGTAAGAAATTATTTGCTTTCATTGTTAATAAAATAAAAGAGAACGGAAAGACAACATTTTTTATTTTTCATTTTACTTCAAAAAAAAAAAAAAATAAGAAAGGAAGGAAACTAAATTTTAGGAAAAACGTTAGTGGTCCTAATTTAATAAATATGGGCTGTATTCTGATTTTAAAAAACTTTGACAGGCTCAGAAGATCTGCAGCTTTCATGATTCTTTTCTTTGATTTCAGGTTCACTGTGCTTTTCCTTTTTTTCCCTCGAAGTTTGCAAACACCCCTTCAAGCACGCTTCCATGTTCGCGGTTGTCTCCATAAGTCCGTGGAGACAAGCTGTTGTGATGTCCAGTTGATGGATGGTAATGAACTCAGTCTATCCCCAGTCACTGGACGTATCCTTTTCCCACTAGTTGAACTTTTTGGTTTTGAATTGTATTTATTTTTTTATTTATTCCTAAGCTGATTTTGACCTCTATGTCAGTATATTGTATGAGTATTGTAGGCAAGAGGAGAAACTCCTGTGTTTTGAGAGCTCGTTATCCCGGAAGATGCCTTCGTTAGCGTAGAAATTTTCCAAAAATTTTACACTCTTAGGGGTGAATTCTCACACTTTTCGGTGTTGAATGCAGATCACGAGCATTAAGGTGTTCCAATAACCTTGCCAAATTTAGTCTTCGATTTTGTCACTGGTAGGGACAACGTATGCTGGGCAATATGACTGCCGAAGGTAAAATCAATTTCCGTACCTATATACGATTATTCTGGGATGGCCCTATCCATGACCAAGGTCTGTTAGTAGAGAAAACCACATGGTGATCTTTCTCGACGATGTTGGCGGTTGACATTAGCTATCCAATATTTTGACCTGATATTTAAGCTCGCCAAATTTCAGAAATTCTCGGATTACGGGGAAAAGTGTACAGAAGATAATATTTGTTAATAGTGTATATTGGCGTCCATTAACTCAAGTTTATCCGCGGAGTAAAAAAAAAAAAAAAATTGGGAAACATTTTTTGGAGGGCCATCGTCATCGCTCTACCTGTATTATATTGAATTTTGAAAATATCATTACCACATGAAGTGCACAACGCAACGATTTTTCTTAGTAGGTTATCAGTCCCGTTTAGACATATATAGATAAACGTCAACCTTTTTTTTTTTTGTTTGTGGGGTAGGGTAGGGGAATTCATTTACGCACACAGTGTTGGACTCCCGATTCGGTACGTCGTCAACGTCACCCTTTTACCACACCGCCTTCACTAATCATTTTATATAATTCCCGATAAACTCTACTATATATAGTACTACCTATGTTCATGACAGTGACTCCATGGTCCAGAATATTGCTCATTTGACAATAGGCATGATTACAAATCCCTCAGCTATTTCTCTTGTACACTTTGTCAACACATTTCCTCAACATGCATTTACACACCAAAAAACTATGTCTGCAATTTGCAAATATACAAAACACCATGCGAATTATCCGCGTCAAAACAGCACCAATTTGGAGCTTCCCCTCGTTATCGTAAAGAATTCATTCTTTAAAATTTTGATACGCATTGACGGATGAAGATAACGCACAAAAATCGTTTCACTTCCGAGAAACATTTATTCATTTTATTTTTCAATCTAATTTTACAATTTCGTTAAACTTGACATTGCCTTCAATCAAAAAGCTATTTATCTTGATATTTGTGGCGTCTAGATTTCAAGGAATTGTTTCAATGAATAAGATTTTATTATTGTGACGTCACAGAAAACGTAAAAGATATATAGATTCGTATGCGTGTTCATACTCATGTTCAACAGTTCAAAAGAAAAAAGTTTGAATTGGAAGTGAGATAACAAATCTGGAGATTTTGCCGAATGCTACTGGATTTTCCCTGTATGCGTCATGATTGCTGAGTGATTCTGTGGGAGGAGACGTTTCAGGAAGCACCTGTCCTATGCAGATAAGCCCTTGTCGAGTGAATCGACTAATCATTTTTTATTTAGTTTAAGCAGGGTTTAGGCAGAATGGAATAAATTTAGGCTTATCATATATCATATTATAGCTTATCAACAAATCGAGATTTTTGGGTGGTGTTCAGTATGGCTTAGTTCACAGTACGCAAAGTGCATTCATTAAAGTAGGTATTGGATATATCATACAAAGAATATGACAGGTCAGTAGGCGAATTATAAACATCTAAAGCCGAGTAACTACTTAAGACACTCAGTGAAATTGTAGATAGCTAATCTTTACTTACTTTATGCGTTCTAAGATTCTTGTAGTTTCACCCATCCACAAGTTGATTGGAATCGTTGAACTTTATGGCAGTTCCTTTGAATGGGTCTATTACACTCAACATTTTTGTTGTTTGTGTTGTTATCAACGCTGGCCGGTTTTTCGCAAGTACTGTTCAAAATTCAGCATTTTGAATATCATCAACCCGAGCCGGTGCGACTCGTTCCTCCCAGCCACGGTCATAGATCTTTGTGATTGGCTAAAGAAAATAGATGATACTAAAATGAGCCTATTTAAATAGCACTCGACAAAAAGGATTATAGCAGGAATCTAATCAAGACTAACTCCATGTAAAGGCGTAGCAGAGGAAATGATAGGAGACGTGAAGCAGATAAAAAACCGAGGGACAACATTACAATCCAAGCATTTCGAAGTAGAACGTAGGTGCTGCTGGTTCACCATCGAATACCCTGAGAAGCTTCGAAATAGTAAAGCACCGGGTGTGAATAGATACTATAATAGTACTAAAAGGAGAAAGTACAGCTATAACATCGAAGCTCCATTAGTTTTTGAACAGAATTCATGTGAGGCGAGTTGCAAAATTCCTGCAAATGTCCTATTTGTTTAAAGGACAGTAGATTGTGCTGTGAAGACTGTAGACGGATATCGTGTGTGCGGGTTACAATGTGCTGACCAAAATTATCGGGAGGATGCGGGAACATTTCACAAACCTGCTTAAAGTATAATGTTATGGTAGGACAAATATTTGTGGACTTAAAGCAGGCGTATGGCAGTATTGATGGATATATACCCTATAAAATACTATTTGAATTTCAAATCCGGACCAAACTAATTATGCTCATCAGAACCAATCAGCCAATCAACCCTTCAAGTAAAGCAACCAAGATCGTGAAGAAGAACAGACAACCAATGTCTTCGAGTCCACTCGGACGGAGGATGTCTTATTGGTGAACCAAATACAATAAGGATATATTACATACTGGAAGCGACTGATCGGGGCAAAATTCAAAAGTTTCAGGAGAATATCTGGACGTCTAGTCAAAGGATAGGATCAAACCGGTTGAAAAACCTACACATATTCTGGGTTCGGGACGGCACCCTCCTGGGGGTTCTTGCCCAAGGCCGAGGGGACGGCTTTGTCTGGATTCTGTGTTCAGGGATAATGTCCGAATGAGACGATGCCGGACTTTCGTCGGAAGTTTGATGCTTTGGATGGGCGGATCCTGGTCGGGGGTGACTTCAATACTAGGGCACTTGAATGGGGCATGCCTCACACAGATTCCAGAGGAACGAATTCTGGAAATGGCGGAGAGAACAGGACTGGTAGTTCTAAACACCGGATCCACCCCAACGTTTCGGCGCCCGGGCTGCGAAGGAAGCATTCCAGACGTCTGGTCGACGAGGTTAATGGGGATCCGTGGGGACTCGGTTACAAACTGGTAACCCGAAAAATCGGGGCCCTGCGGAAACCCTGTTCACTTTAGGCCGAGCAGATGGACCGCATTGTGAGGGCACTCTTCCCTGCGCACCCCGTATGGGATGGTGACGTCGGCGTGGAGAGCGCAGAGGACTGTCCACTTTTCTCTATAAAAGAGTTGGAACAGGTAGTCCTCTCTATGAAAAACAAGAAGGCGCCAGGACCCGGTGGTATTCCAGCAGAGGTATACAAGCTGGTATTCCAACACCGGTCAGACCTACTGCTCGGCGCATTCAACGCTTGCCTGAAAGAGGGCATTTTGCGAGGCTTGCGCTGATCCCCAAAGGGAAAGGCGATCCCGAATTGCCGTCTTCATACCGCCCACTATATATGCTTGACACTGCTGGGAAAGTGCTCGAAAAGTTCATCAGAAGTAGACTCGCTGAAGCGATACGTGCTGCCGGAGATTTATCTCCCCGGCAGTTTGGTTTAAACCGAAAAAACCGAAGTAGTCAGCCTGACTAAAAAGAGAATTCCGACCCTGCGTTCCATATCGTTCGGCGAGTCGATAATCGAGTCAAAATCAGCGGTAAGGTACCTCGGGTTGACTCTTAACTCAAAGATGAGCTTTTCTGAGCAAATCAAAGCAGCAGCGAACAAGGCTGCGGCTGGAGTTTCGGCGTTAAGTAGGCTAATGGTAAACATTGGGGGTCCTACGTCTAGTAGGCGACGTCTCCTGATGAGCTCAACGCAGTCTGTCCTGCTCTACGGCGCAGAGGTATGGGCTGGCGCTCTTAAAAAGCAGGTATATCGTAAACGCCTCGCGCAAGTACAGAGACGGGGAGCTTTACGAGTGGCGTCTACGTACCGCACTGTCTCTGAACCGGCCGTGATGGTGATCGCGGGAGTTATCCCCGTTGTCCTTCTTGCTAGGGAGCGTCAGACCACAAGCGCAAGGGAGATGAGCCAAGGGAGGTGGTTGCTCGCGAAGAACGGCAACACACACTAGACAAGTGGAAGCTCTCTTGGCAAAATGAAACTAGAGGCAGATGGACTGCGCGGCTCATCGGCAACTTAGGTGCGTGGCTGAATCGGAAGCATGGTGAGACTGACTATTTCCTTACCCAATTTTTAAGTGGGCATGGAAGTTTTCAGTCTTACCTGCATAAGATTGGAAAGGCGCGTTCTCCGGATTGTGTGTTTTGCAATGGAGTTGTGGACGACGCCCAACACACTTTTTTTTCTTGTGGAAGGTGGGATGGGGTTCGTCAGCAGCTCTATTTAAACACAGGGGATCTCTCTCCAGACAACATTGTGGAAGAGATGCTGAGGACTGCTGACAGGTGGAACCATGTTGGCCATTACGTTCGGGCCCTTCTCGTTGCTAAGACGATAGAACTCGACCGGTGGAGGAACCGGATGGCAGGGGGTTCCTTGAACTGACAGTTCCCTTCCTCCTCTCCCCTCCCGTTGGTGAAAGGAATTCCCTGATTTGAAGGCTCCGCAGGGCGGGAGAGTTCGGGGACTAGTCCGAAGTAATGTGACAAACGGTTCCAGGCTAGTTCTCTGACGATGGGGAGGTATTTAGTTGGTAGTCCGACGACGTACCGAATCGGGAGTTCAACACTGTGTGCGTAAATGCATTCACCTACCCTACCCCCCAAAAAAAAAAAAACTAAAGTTATCAGCAATCTATTTTGAGTTTCGCAAACTCAGCACTACCATATATTTTAAGCTATCTGTATGGACTAAATCTAAAAATGCGTAAAATTCTATATAATTCTCTTCACTTTCAATGCAGCCACGTATTCTTCTGATCCATCCCATTTTTCTCCGCGCTTAAGGCAAATTTTATATTTTCTACCAATCAAACGGCAATATAATAACTGGACTCAGTTCTCTCAATATCCCTTTCAATGCTTCTTGCCTCTCATTGCTGTTTCTCCGTAGACCCGAACGAGCTAAACAAAAGAAGTGGATTAAGGAGAGTTCTCCTTAAGAGGGTAAAATAATTTGTTACAAATCAAAAATTCTGTATTTCGGCAACCAATGGACCCCTTGATCAGCGTGCTCTCTACACAGAGCATATTGATGAAAGCGAGCGGAGACCACACTATTAAAGGGGACAGTTGTTTTTTGAAATACAATATTTGTAATCTCTAACAAACAATTTAAGCCTCACTAGAGCGCACACTGATAAAAGGGGCATTTGAGGGTCTGGCATCAAGTGGATAGTAGATTCAGGGCTCCCTCAATTTTAAAACAAAATTTAGGTCTCCGCCGCCCTGCTTAGGTCAAAACTGCTAGGCGGTTTGTCTTTTCAGTATAATATGCACCTACGTTGTGTTTGCGAATCTTTATAATGGATCTGTTTCCAGGGATGAAAAAGAGACAGCGTTTGATGAGTAGCCTTTGCCCTGCATGGAAGAGTGAGCTGTCTGTATTCTAAACTTATTAGTTTTTCCCAGTCATTTACATTAATATCATATTTGTAAATATATATAAGGGAGCAATCAACACTCGGCAACCTTGAACGAAACTATCGGTCGCTTTTATGAGAGCAAACTGGAAATCCTTCAAAAAATTCTTTAACATTTACAATAGGAAATAATGCTGAATCATTCTGCTCTGTTCACTTTTGGAAAAGATAGCAATTGAATTTTAAAGTTATATTTTTAGATTTCAATAAAAAATATTAAAATGTTTTATATTGAAAATTTGAATGATAAAATACAGTAAAAACGAATGATAAAATACAGTAAAAAAGACATGATCGTCATTCAAACATGCTCAATAGGAGATTTCTTTGGACGTAAGCAATGACCTTAAATTCTAAGTTTCCTGTTAAGCAGAACCTAGTTCTATTTCATTTTTAAATATTCATTTAGAAACGAATAATTCGAAAACCACACTCAAAAAATTCATTTGACACATATGTACTATCTGAACCATATTAAATACTCATAGTTTCCATATGTATAATACAATATTAAAAATATCACCCACCTTCATTTTGATATATTAATTTCCAAATCAATAACTGATGGCCGGAGAAGGCCAATTTAAAAAAAAAAATCACTCAAATTATTAAAAATAACTTTTACCAATTTGAGGGAGCTATTCTTATTAATTCACGCGAAATCTTCACTGAGCACTTTGCACACAAGATAATAAAACTAATTGTAAAATTCAATGCAAATATTTTAATGAACGGAACAGTGGATACTGTTCGGTTTCAGTAGGGTCTCACACCACCATTTCATAATAGCTAAAAATTTTGAATGACCTAAAAACATCGATGGCATCCTCTTTTATATACTATCTGTGTCACTTATGAATTGGGACTACGTTTGTGAATTTATTGAAATTTCTTATAAAACAGACTTTTTATTCCTCAAAAGATACAACCATCTACTACACCGATATATACTTCGGATCACACACTATATAAATGGCTGGAGAGATATCGATTGCTTGAAAATAGTGAGAGTGGTGGTGGGGGGAACTCGGGGTTTCGGTAACGCACCCAGACCCCATTGTTTCTGTAGAATTATTCAACATAAGCGTTTTCAAAATTTAAGATAGTGCAGAGAGCGCCCAGAAAGTGAATTAAGATGAAGATGCAAGATCTGCATTGCATGAAATCCTCACTTCTGGGGCAAACAGCCTCTATTTATTTAGTGTGATTTTGTCTGTTTAGTTTTTTGGTTGGTGGTATGGCGACAGCTCGTGATTCAGTTACGTGGCTACTTTTAGCGTTTAGAGCATGAATTCTTGAACTATTCGTGATATTTGGCCAGTGTTTTGATATAAAATGCACTTCATAAATCAAAAAAAAAAGTTGAAAATATTAACAGTAATCATAAATTAATATTGAGTCGAAGGTGCAGTGGATTTTATGTAATCTGTCGACGACGCGAATGTCATTCACTGGCATATTGAACAAGGTCAAGTGAGGGCACGAACCTCTAAACGCAAAATCTTTAATGCAATCTAAAACTCTTTTTGTTGAATTATCATTCATGAAGTGCATTCTTAACGCCGAAGAGTTTGAATTGAAATTAAGAGTATCTTGTTTAGTATTATGATAACGTATATTTTTTTCATTGTATGCAGATAAATAAAGCAGAATTAAATCCAGATGCTGCAGAAATATATATATACACACATACGCTGGTTTATGAATAAACTAATATGAATAAATAAAACAGAATACCTAGGATTGTGTAATTTCTATCTTATAAAATCTGAAATCAATTAGATCATTATTTAGCTTGTTGTATGCTTTATATAATAAGTACGCGCATATTGTCTTTATAATAAATTTATAATTCTTAGGGAGAAAAAAGGTTGCTGGCTTAAATCATTCGTTTTGCCATGGTCCTTTGACTTTTGCTTTGAATGCATGAGAGCGTTAAACAATCTATATACTGCCGCATCTTTTCAGCCAAATTGGAAATTTGGCACCCGCATCTAAGTTTAGCTAAGTTCAACTCATCCTAATGACGAGAAATAATGCAATTTCTAAGGAATATAACTTGGTACAGGTAATCAATAACCTGACCGCTGTGTATAAAATACATCAACCAACAGATGAGGACAAAAATAAATCTAAAATTCGTTGCGAAACTGGGAAAATGAGTACTATGGAGCAGGGTTACGTGAAAACAGAACATTTCACAGATGGTCTGATGAAATTATACTTCTCGAAGAAATACCTTGAACTTATTATTCGTCGAAGCAAACATTTTCTTATATATCGAAAGTACGAACACATTATAGAGCAAATCAACTATATTAAAGATCTGTGGATCTATAGAAGTAAAACTAAAAGTTACAGGTCCGATCGAAACTCAACAAGTGTATAGGCACCTGATATTATGAAACTGCAAAAAACGACAGATTTGATTCTATTTTGCAGAAGTTATTTGATGATGCCATATCAGGAGACACAAAGCAAAACCCTTGGTGGAAACGCAAGAATTAAAGAAAAAAAAAAATAAATCAGTTAAGGATACGTAAACACATTATCGCTCACAAACAAAAAAAACTTCCCATAAATTATTCCTTTTTACCACAATAATACCATGAGACACATTAAAAACATCTACTAGGAAATATATAATATATATAGTGCACAAAGGTATGAATGGTTTTCCATATGAGAACGTAGATCTAGGGCTGCTTCGTTTTCACAAACGTATATACGGGGCGTCCAAAAAGTCAACGATAATACTTAAAGCGCAGATAGAGCAACTCACAGGCATCAAGAAAAACATTAAATGATCTTAATAAAAAGTTCATGGTTTCCCAGATAGTGGCAATTCAATGAAATTCGTTAAAATCGATCCCTTGGATCAGATTTTCGAGGGTCACTCTTAAAAAAATTCATATTCTTAGATTCAGATTAATCAAACAGCAACATTTGATTGACAATTCGAAACTTTTAATAAAACATCTGTCTTAAACTGAAGTATTAAATTTTTTTATTTTTCATCCCCATTGTCATACTGTAAAAAACCACTGAGCTCACTTGGCTAGCGACTTGAAAAGTTCGCTCATTTAATATAGTTTTCAAAACTATGCAAAACATCCCAGATATTCTTTAAGGAAGTGACGGTACAATCTTTTCACTCATCAAAAAACCCATTTTTAAAGTAATAAATCAAATTATTCTGACCCAAACATGAGCTTTTTATAATAAACAACTGTCGAATAAACGACTATTCTTTTCTGCTTTTTTTAAGACTATTTACATGATAGATATACTAGCATTAGTTAGATTGAGCAAAAATAGGGAGGACCCGACCTTTTTGACCAAAGTACTATCGTCGGATGAAAGTACATTTAAAAAGTATGGCTTTATGAATATGTACAATTTGCATAGTTATGCATTAAGAAATCCTCACTTCATCCGAGAAGAAAGGATCCAATACCAGTTCAAAGTTAACACGTGGACCAGTATCCTGAACGGACATGTGATTGGTCCATTGGATATGCCAAAAAATCTAAACTGGTAGGCTTACTTACATTTTGGACAAAATTATCTACCAGATCTTTTAGAAGATGTTTCTTTGGCCACACTTCGACCCATATGCTTTCAAAACGATGGCTGCCTGGCTCATTATGCTCGTGAAGTCCCCCAAAATTTAAGGCCAAAGGTGGATGGGCCGACTTGGTCAAATTTTGCGGCGTCCCAGGTCTCTAGATTTGAATTCCCTAAATTTCTATACAGGGGTAAAAAGGAATAAAGTAAAGAAACGATTTTTGGAAAACCAATAGATAATATCCATGAATTACTTCATCGAATAACTAACGTGGCCCAAGAGCTGAACATTGCAAGAAATGCAAAATAGACAAAGAGGTCATTTTTAAGAAGATGCCGCGTCTGTATTTGCATTGGTGATTGGCAATTCGAACAAATTGTTTAATTTTTGTTAGGTTAAATAAAAACTGTCATTTCTACATAATTCAATTTGTTTTATTTTTTAAAATGATTCCATAAAGTAGATTAAAATTATCCTTTACTATAAGCCATTACTACAAAATTGTTTATTAGAATAATTGCTTCTTTGTTCACTCAAATGATGGTGGCGTCTTTTCGTTAATGAATATCTGGTACTAGATATAGTTTTTTTTTCAGTATGAGAGTTCAAACTTTGAGGATGAAAAATAAATAAATTTTTTTTCAGTATGAGAGTTCAAACTTTGAGGATGGAAAATAAATAAAATTTTATACTTCGGTTTAAAACAGATTTGATATGATTCAAACCTTTTAGAATTATTAATCAAATGTTGCTATTTGTTTAATAAAAGTGTTAATTAGTATATAAAGTTTGAGATCTGAATCGAAGAATTATATTCGCTCAAAAATCTGATCCAAGAGAACGGTTTTATCGATTTCCGTTGAATTGTTATGATATTATCTCGGAAACCATCAACTTTTCAGTAATATCATTTAATGTTTTTCTGGATACCCGTGAGACGCTCTATTGGTCCTTTAAGTATTATCGTTGACTTTTCGGACATCCTGTATATGACGTCTAAGGATAGAACAATTTTGCATGAAAGATACAAAGTTAACATACTGTAACTTGGATAGTAATAGTATATTACGTTAAGTGAATATTTTTTCACCGGATATATCCATGTGAAGTATCAAATGAAAGATGCCGATTAGTACTTTTCGAAAGAGATTTAGTTTTGAGATGAGTTAAAATAGGGAGGAATGGGGCGGTGCGGGGTTGAAATCTCCCAAATCATGGACCAATTCTACGAAATTAATAAAAAATAAATCCATAAATGTTGTACGTAATTTACTTTCCTTGGACAGATAAAATAGTAATTCTAAATTTATTTGCTACTATTTAACATTTTTCAGAGACAGTTTTTCATTTTTTGAATGGAGACTCAAAGAGCGGTTCCACGGTGTGGCATAGTTTCGAAAACTACATTAAATGAGCAAACTTTTTAAATCACTGGCCAAGTTGGCTCAGTAGTTTCTTTTACTGTACAATAAACCTATACTGTGAACGGATCGAAATTTCCTAGCCAATTTTCTCCAGTTTTTAACGAGTCACCATAGGTATGTGTAGCTTTATGTTGTCCTCCTAGCACATAATACATTTCCTCAATTTCCAGCAATTGAGCATTCTCGATTGCTTCGTTTAATTTCCCAAATGTTGGCAATAGAAATTATAATTACTCATTGTGAAATTGTGGAACAACTCATAGTGAACGATTTGAGAAGCATGCTTTTTGTATGGTACACAATTTTGAATTTACAAGTGAATGGGGGTGTAATTTTTTCCCGGATATAGCCATGTGCCTTTGGTTGCAAAATAGGGTAGTGCAGGTTTCAAAGTATAAACTTGAAATGGGACAGAACTCGTTCCCTGAAACTACCCAAAATTCTCCTTATTCAAATCAAATCAAAAATAAAGTTAATAGTATTATGTTAAATTCACTGGAAATTTCTCCTTAAATTTATCCTAGGAATGTGAAATTTAGGGACATAATAAACCACAATATAAGGCATAATTTTGGAAAGTTTGAAACAAATTCTCTTATTATTAATAGTGTTGTAATACTCGTAGCTCCTTTTCGCGTAAACTTACACTCTATGCCACATGTATATAGTATCACATTAAAGCGAATAGTTCGACTGTTTCTACTTGATCATAGACAGATGGAGAAAGTATAATGCTTTTCTGTAAAATGAGAGTCTAAGCGAGTGAATGTGCAAGGCTTTTCCCGGCTTTACATTTTTTTTATATTTGGAGACTAGTGCATTCAGTTTTAGCGTTCAAGAGTTCTCTCGAGCTGCTAAAAAAGTATGGAATCTCAGTAAGATAAAGTCTGGCTGTAAAGATTATAGAATATCCTAGTGAATGCATCAATAGTTCTGCAGTTCTTGACAAATACGGCTTAATTCATAGATATTTTAACTATTTCGCGAATACGGTTGTCAATCTTCGGTAATTTGAACATTTTGCTCGACTACCTTTCTTTTTCTATATTGGAACTGGGGTACTTTCTTGCCAGTCAGATGGTATTCTACCTTCCTCAATAACCCGATTGAAGAGTTCACTGAGCCACAATGTTGGGTCCCAGCTCTTCGGTTCAAAGAGCTTAGATGCAATGTCTTCATGTCCTGTTGTTTTCCCTAATTTCATACGTATTATTGCTTCCTGAACTTCAGTGACGCTGACAGGTGGAATGGCTCCAGCAATGCTTGTGGGAATAGAGGATGAACAAATTCTTCCGTTCGCGTTCTATGTCGCAGCTTTTGGCACCACCTTCGTGTAGAGCATAGATATCAATGCGCCTTTTCTGAAGCGCTCTGAGTTCCTTGGGCTATCTTGTGAGGGTGCCAATATTTAGCTTACAGACACGTCCATGCGTCAAGTACACTTAGCAATCTCAACAGGGCCCGTCTTGCGGCGTCGAACGCCCTAGAATTTTTCTGAAGCTTGTGACTCAACGCGATCACTGTTTCTATTTGTACCGCAAAATTGCGTATATGAACTTTTTCACGACGATCTAATAATTCAGTTCATTTCACTATATACATAAATCCCCATAATCAGTTGCCGAAAATAGTGTGACCCGAAAATTGGTTTTCTTCGTTCTTATATCTAATATCTAATATTAGACATAGACAGGTATATTCTAAGGTATCTGGGTCCCTAGGGCAGTTGCAGATGTCATTATTCTCTTCTAAAATATCCACTTTCGATGTTAAATAACTCGCCTGAAATACATCTTTAAGGCAGAAAAGGCCTAGAAAATTACCAAGATTGATAAATCTACAACTGTGTAATATGTACATTACGTGGCCATTCCAACGGTTTTCATGTTTGTTCTGAGCGAGAATACTTGTCTTTATTCATGTTTCTTTTGAATTTGGGGGACTTATCACTTGCAGCAAAGAAAATTAGATTCATTGGATAACCTGTATACATTCTACTGATCAGTAAACAGTGATTCGGAAATTGAGCAATTTGAAACCACTTATTCCTCAAGCTTCGTTACAAAGTATACCGACAAAATCAAACAGAACCTTAAAGAAAAATTCCTTCTACAATTGCTAATGTTTGTAAAAATTTTAAAATGAACGGATCTACTGTTCTTTTAGTTTTAGATTAGTGCCCTAATGTCTATTTCAAGATTTGCTACTTACCAACTGAACCATTTTCAATCATTTTAATGAAACGATAAGATACTACGCATTCATCCAAATTGTATATCGCAGACGTTGCAGTTGCATAGTCACAATCATTTCCTCTTGGTAGCAAACACTACGAAAAACTATAAAAGTTCCACGTTTTCAAACATCACAACACAACTTTTCATATTTTTCTTATCACAAATGATAATATATTTTAGATTTCAGATATTTTCGCGTAGTAGAAATTCTGGTATGTGATTGCTTTGGAATTTATTGCGCCGTTACTGATTTACATATATCCGTTTACGCTGCATCGAAACGTGCTATTGCCAGGAAGACCCAACAGGCGGTTCCAAGAGAAACTAAAATAAGAACTTGATATTTTTATTCACCACCAACACAACAACCGTTTAATAATAACTAAAGATGTAATCACTCAAATCTTTTCATTTGTATTAATCGCTTAGTATACTCAAAAAGAAAACAATGGAGAAAAGTCCAAGTTCGTGACTTTATCATTGGCTTAATTATATCAAACAGAATGTGTATCACATTTATATCAACGATGTTTATATGCACATGGTTGCTTGTATACATACATATGTACATATGTATAATAAGTACATTAGATAGATACTCGAATGATTTGACTTAATTAAGAAAGTAGGTAACGTATGCGCAGTAAAAGCCTTACATTTAATTGGTGCGATAAGTCTTGTAATGTATCTTATTTTATTTATTCACTTACAATTTTTTGGCGAATTAGCGGCTGCTTAATAGTTTACTTTACATTTTCGTTACTTTATGAGGAAGAAAAAAAGATCCTGAAAAATCTAAATATGTACACTTATGTATGGACATTTGCATTCATACTTAAATAGTAATAATATAATTAATATTTTTTCATGCAAACTTGGGAATAAACGAAAAGTTGGCATACAAAGTTCAAGTGTGTTTATTAACATTGAAGAAGATCAGCCATAAATTGGGTAACTTGATTTGCGGCAATCACGAGTTTTGTATTTCTCATATTCTTGAGGAATGGGAAGAGTTTTATAAGTGATGATGGATATTAAATTATAATTTTTAGACGTTCTTTTCTTGGCTGTTTGCATTGGACTGGCAATGATAGGCAGATCCAACAGAAAAGGAGTATTAAGATGTAAGCGCTTTCCGGGCATACAATATAAGGTTTATACAATTGCATTACAAGAATACACTGAACAGGGACAGGTTTCCTGGAGTAACTAAACTGTATGTTATGCTTGCCATCAGCAAACAATGTGTCCGGATTGCTGTTATCAGGTTGAAAATACTCTATGTTTACGATGTGAATTCTGAAACATTGTTACTCTCATAAACGTCCATATCCCTAGACAGTAGGGATAGCACAGATGACACTGCAGAATCAGAGAAGGACACTCTCTCCGAGACAGTGGAAAAATACTGGGAGAGGAGCTCCAAAATGGGGAGGCGGCCCATATTCAGACGATATGTCGGCATTCATAGTTCTCATAAAAATATATTTCTAACAACGGATTGCCAATTATTCCAATAGCAATGTCTAAAGGAATAATCATTGAAATCACCTCGTTTGCGCTTTGAAATCCACAAACAAAGGTGTATCTTTCTAGAAAAACAACTTTTAACCAACTTGACCATGTATTAATTTTGATGAATTGCTCAACAGTGTCAACACTGGCGAGTTAGAGGTCCATCCAATGTAATACGACAAAACAATACTATCGCCAGAATTATAGCAGTATATTTTCCACTATAGCCCGTAGGCCGTAGAGTCCCATATGCCTATCGGCTAATACGAAGGTGGTTTCACTCCAGGTAAAAGACCAACGGATCAAATTTTCACTCTGCTTCTAAGTAATTTTATGACTGTCAATGGTCCAGTAAAAGAGGTTAACGATAGACCTTTCGTCCATGTTTATAGATAGATAGAAGATGGAGGAAGTACTTCGCCACGATCCCTAATCATTTTATATCATTTTGTGAACCAACTGGATAATTCCGCATCCACCTATTCCGAACTGCACTTTAAAACCTAAACGAAATGATTTCGATTATCAACGGTCCCCACTCTTAACAGTTTGCAGCGCATCTCGGGGAAACCAAGAACTATATTACCAAAGCAAAATATAACGAGGAAAGATTCCATGCGCTGCATCATGGTAGAATAACTGAGAAAGTTCTCTTGCGAAGAGAAAATAAAACAGATATCATAAAATTATAATAATTCTTATGAGATCAATTTCAAATTAACGCATAGTTGCTGCCAAATTGCCATAGTTCACTTTTGTGTAAAGTGAAGAGTAATTTTTTTCTTTTCTGCCAGGGAGCCCTCTTGAGGTTTTCATGATTCGAAATTTTATACTTAATTATGTTAAACTCCGCCGAAGCCGGTCCCAAGCCCGGTTGTGAAAGGAGGAGGGATGGATAGCTTCAGTCTGAATGGCTGTACGCCACTGCAGCATCTCAGGGGATACGCGAGGAAAGTGCAGGAACTTTGCAGTCTTGCAGATTACTCACTAAGGAAGCTATCTACACACCTGGCAGCTAAGGATAAAATGCACCACCAAAAAATGAGAAGAAGGAGAAATTTAAGGTCCGGTACGGATAACCAGCGGGAGTCGTCTGACTTGGTGACTGGGTCGGGCTCTCGTCATGGACAGCACGGCGTCGAAACCGCTAGTCGTGGGGCGGTTCGACGTCTAGGCGCCACGACGACCAGGAGCACAGCTCCGCCTGCTGCTACAGATTGTGGCGACCACTTCAGCAGGTTCGCGTAGGAAACGGATGAAATGGACTGAAGAAATGAACCTCTTCATCATCCGCTCCTACTACGAAATAACGGCGGGGGCGGGTACAACATCTTACCGCCCCTTGTTGCACCAGAGATTCGTCGAGCGTTTCCCGCAATTCGCGCACGTGACTGTGCAGCGAGTCGCAGACCAGTACCGCTTTATTACTCGCAGCGACACAATCCCGGCCACCATCGGGGAAACTGGTGACCGAGAGTCGATGGAGGCAGAGGCGGCGGCATCAACAACACCACGCCGCACTGCAGGCAACAGGTTCAGTACTCGCCGAAGCACTCTTCTCCACCGTCCAGCTGAGGTTTCCGCTGAGGTTCGGGACGAATTCCAAAGAGCGTGTATGGAATTATCGGATATGGATCCTTTGCATAGACCAGGTATTCCCAGGCTCTATGCATCTCCAGCAACTCCGGGAATTCTATCTCAAATCAATGATGAGATTGCATCTCGACTGTGTGCTGATATGTCGCTGCTGCAACTACAATCACTTGTGTATTGTGGTGCAGTTGCGGCTATTAGATTGCACGATCAGAAGATTCGCTTTCGCGTTATTGGTTTGAGTGACAAAAGAGATCCACCATGGAAAATTCGTCTGGAACGTCGGCGGGACTCACTAAGGCAGGACATTGCTAGACTGATTCAGATCAGCACTGGCAGTGCCAGCCGACGGGTGAGAAATAAAGTGCAGAGGGTTTACCGGAACTATGCCATCCCCTGTGAGACACCCGTTGTTGAAATTATGAACACACTAAAACAGAAACTTTCTGTCATATGCAGTCGGTTACGACAATATGGCGAAAGTTATTCCAGACGTGTCCAGAATTCAACATACGCGAGGAGCCAGCAAAGCTTTTTCAGATCTCTCAACGAATCCCAACAGAGCGTCCAGACAATACAGTTCTCAGTGACGGAAGCGAAAGAGTATTGGGGTGGACTTTGGAGGTTACCTGCCCAGCATGCTGAGCATGCTGAGCATGCTGAGTGGATCATCGCCGAAGGCATCCGCCATGCCAATACACCTGGCATGAATTTCGCGGATGTTACCGAAGAGGAAGTTCGACAAGCCATAAACAGCTCGAAGAACTGGAGGGGCCCAGGTCTGGATCGGGTGCAGAATTTCTGGTACGCTGGTAAATTTCTTACCAGCGTACACAGTCGGTTGGCACGCAGTATAAATGAGGTCATGAGTCGACCGGACGAATTTCCACCTTTCCTCACTGCGGGGATTACCTACCTTATCCCTAAGAAGGACACGGTGCAGGACCCCGCAGACACAAGACCGATCACTTGCTTACCAACCCTCTACAAATTCATCACGTCCATTATTAGTGGAAGGATCAATGCGCACCCCGACACCAACAACATTCTGTCCGAGGAGCAGAAGGGCTGCCGAGTTGGATCAAGGGGTTGCAAAGAGTAACTCATTATCGACTCGGTAGTTGTAGGACAAGCAACTAGAGGCCAGAGAAACCTCTTCAGTTGCTATATCGATTATGCCAAGGCTTTTGATAGCGTTCCGCACACCTGCCTAATCGACATCCTACATCTGTATCGCATTGATCCGAAACTAATAAAGTTTTTGGCGACAGTCATGGAAGGGTGGCATACCACCTTATCAGTCCGTACATCTGAGGGTGCTAATACCTCAGAGCCCATCCGTATACGGAGGGGCATCTTCCAGGGGGATTCATTGAGTCCTCTTTGGTTTTATATGGCACTGAACCCCCTTTCATGGCTACTGAATGATGCTAGAGGGAATGGTTTTGCAATAAAATATGGCCTACGTGCTAAGTGCGAACTGACACACTTGATGTACTTAGATGACATCAAGCTATATGCTGGTACTGACAACCATCTCAGAAGTCTGTTGCGAATAATCGACATGTTCAGCCGTGATATTCAGATGGAGTTTGGATTAGACAAATGTCGAATCCAAGCCATCCGCAAAAGTCATCACGAGCCGCATGCCGGACATAGCATTGGTGACCTCCACATCGAAGCTATGACCGAGACAGACTTCTACAAGTACCTAGGAATTTTGCAAGGAACCCAGGTTCGAGTTGGTGATCTGAAGGAAGCTCTGCTGGCCGAATTCCTGCGACGTGTAAAGCTGGTGCTGAAATCGCATCTCTCGGGGAAGAATAAAATAAGCGCGTTGAATGTATTCGCCATCGCTTCACTGGCATATGCATTCGGAATATTGCCATGGACGAAGACCGATCTGGAAAACGTCCAGCGGCGGATACGGACAACTATGTCCAAATTCCGAATGCATCACCCAAAGTCTGCCGTGGAGCGGATGAACCTGCCTCGTGACATCGGAGGTAGGGGCATGGTTGACGTGGCGGCAGAACATCATCGCAAAGTCGACTCACTGCGCGCTTATTTTTACAGCAAAGAGCAGGCGAGTCCCTTGCATGCGGCTGTCTGTAAGGCAGACTGTGGACTGACTCCACTTAACTTAAAGGATCGATCTTTCAATCCTCTGCTGTATGTAAGGTTATCCATCAAAACCTTGCATATAAGCATGGGCTGATCACGGGAACATGTCCGGATTACCGATATGAGCCGCAAGCAGTACTTGATAGTTCTGCTTGCGGCATGTATTGGGACCGGCAAGTTCTGACTGATCGCCATACTGCACACAACAAGCCTGACGTACTGTTAGTTGACAAAACGGGTCGCTCCGCGTATATTATTGATGTTGCTATCCCCCATAATAGCAACATTGAACGGAAATACGTGGAGAAGAAGGTGAACTATGAGCCATTGGCTCGGGAAATCAAAGAAATTTGGCGTCTCGAGCGGGTGGTTGTAGTTCCCATAATATTATCAGCTACAGGTATTGTACCTAAATCCCTGATGGCTTCCCTTGATGTCCTGGGACTTTCGCACAGTCTGGTTCAAACCATGCAGAAGTACACCATTCTGCATACGTGCTCGATGTTGCGGGGAGTACTGGACGGATTCTCCCACTGACCTACTACCGGCCACCACCACCAGTGCCCCTTTAGTTTTAAAGTAGGTAGGATCGTCCGAGCCTAAATGCTTGGCACTTAGTGCTAGTATTAGGCGAAATCCATCTGGCATCTGCCGAGATTGTGATAACTCGGAAAATAATAATCGTTGGCGCAACAATTCACATTAGATCAGGGCCTTGAAATGTGTTAGAGCACTTCATTCACGGATGTGGTCAGCATTGCGCTTGACCGAGATTATTACCTTCATTTGACTCAGATACTCATTCACGGTTGGGTCGACTGGTATCCGACATCCAGTCACGATAATAAATCCCTCTACGACAACTGAGCGTTCTAACCACTTGAGCCATCCGGACAAATGTTGTTGTCCACAATTGACCATAAATTCTTGATGACGCCACGCCAATAATTCACTGTCGTTTTGAGATTCTCTTTGGTCAGTTCAGCATCTGCTTTGCGCCAGATATAAGACTTTCGATCTTAGTCGGAAATGTTAAACTTTGACTCGCCCGCAAAAATTACAGTATTCCAAAATGTAGAATCCTTATTTATGTGCTACCTGCCAAGCCAAATTCTCTCTGCGTTTGTTGTTGAAATAAAAGATTTCTTTCGAACTAGCGGCCATTTAAATCATGGTTGGGTTGCACACGTTGAACTGTTTCAAAACTTTGAAATAATAAAAACTTGTTGTTTCTTTTTCGTTGGTGTGAATGTTTATTCTTGCAAATACCGATGTTTCGGAAACCACTTGTTCCCTTCATCAGTGCTAACAAGCTTGTTAGAAACAACAAGTTTTTATTATTTCAAATAATTAATCGTTGGAAACACCGCATAATTTCACTCAGATGTCTCAAGACTGCATGACTTTCATTTTTTGGAAAATGCATCGCTCATCTGACACGCTAAAAATTTTATTAGGCGTTTTTCTGCCCTAATTTACCGATCGGATTTCGTGTACCAAGCGATCAATTATGGACCATAGAGGCACTTAAATTGACAATTTCAGTAGCTTTTCGAACACTCTGTCCTTTTTAAAAGTACTGAATTCATGCTGCTTTACTGTTATACGACGTCCCATTGTAGAAAAATTTAACAATAGTTCAAAAATCAGGCAAAAACCACTACAAAAACCTCGGAAAATAAAAAATCGCTCTTAAGTGTGCAACAATCGAAGACCCACCATAATAGGTCAATCCGAGAGCCGGCTTTATGCAAACCTTCAATTTTTTTTATAAAATTCAATCTCCAAATCGAATTCCTCTGTCGAAGTGTTAAAAAGTTAACGATAGGGAGATACGACACATTTGATGGTTCAGTTTAAGAGACAGCAACCACCCCGAAATTCAACATTTTCTCAAAATAACATTTATCACATTTGCGGGAATTCTAACTCAAAAAGTAATAAACCAATTGATTGGTTGCAACTTGGAGGTATGATTCTTTATAAAGTTACCAAGAATATGAATGAACGTTTGGAACAATATTATATTTTCATGGATGTTGCGGTGCGAAAATATTATTTGTAAAAAAAAGTGGTGAAAATTGATATTCTTTTTTCAACAACTACAAATTTTTTAATTTTGAATATTTTCAGCCTCAGCCTCAGAAAATAAGTAGTAATGTAAAATTGAAAACTTTATGGCTTGAGATAAAAATTGGAGTCGCTACACGTCCCCTACTTGGAGAACTATAGTGACAACCTTCAGCGGAATAATATCGTGTAACTTTTTATTTTTAGCTTAAATTTTTCAAAAACAAATTCTCAAAAGGTGCTCGTACTATAACTAATATAATGTCAAAATTTGATTGAATTCAAATTAATTTTTCATCATCATCATCAACGGCGCAACAACCGGTATCCGGTCTAGGCCTGCCTTAATAAGGAACTCCAGACATCCCGGTTTTGCGCCGAGGTCCACCAATTCGATATCCCTAAAAGCTGTCTGGCGTCCTGACGTACGCCATCGCTCCATCTTAGGCAGGGTCTGCCTCGTCTTCTTTTTCTACCATAGATATTGCCCTTATAGACTTTCCGGGTGGGATCCACCGTAACCTATTGAGCCGGATTTTATCCACAACCGGACGGTCATGGTATCGCTCATAGATTTCGTCGTTAAGTAGGCTACAAAATCGTCCATCCTCATGTAGGGGGCCAAAAAATCTTCGGAGGATTCTTCTCTCGAACGCGGCCAAAAGTTCGTAATTTTTCTCGCGCCAATCGCCGCCTGCTCGATCTGGATAAAGGCAGTTTGTACGCGTGGGGTCGTTCTTCCCATGATGTCGATATCGTCAGCATAGGACAGTAGTTGACTAGACTTAAAAGGGATCGTACATCTTGCATTTACCTCAGCATCACGGATAACTTTCTCGAGGACCAGGTTAAAGAGGACGCATGATAGAGCATCCCCTTGTCGTAGACCTTTGTTGATGTCGATTGGTCTTGAGAGTGATCCTGCTGCTTTTATCTGACCTCGCACATTGGTCAGGGTCAGCCTAGTCAGTCTTCCCAATTTCGTGGGAATACCGAATTCTCTCATGGCCGTGTACAGTTTCACCCTGGCTATGCTATCATAGGCGACTTTAAAGTCAGTAAATATATGGTGCAACTGTTGTCCATATTCCATCAGTTTTTGCATCGTTTGATTATATACATATTTTGCCGCATATATCGGTTTGTTGGCTATTTCGGTTATACAATATTTTCGTTTTAATCAGAGCCAAGCCTGAAATTTCGTGAATTAAGTATTAAACCATTCAACATACATATGAAGATTTATCGCTGAACAAAGCGACGTGCTTTATTAAATTTTTCGTCCCAAAGGTTTCCTTGTTATCACTTAGCTTTGAGGCAATGAATGTACATACATACATATGTTTGCACTAAAAATACCTGAATTATATGCACATACTGATGCCATAAGTCTGATGGCAGACGTCGGAACGACCTTGTTCGCTGCTGGTAAGTTTTTTTTTGATATGATAATTGGTCCTGCCGTGTCCGCTTCACACGATAACACTTAGAGTCATGTGATCACGTGGCAAAGAAAAATCAAAAGATAAGACTCTAATTCTATTAATTGATAAAGTATTGGGAAACGTGATCGACAGCGGACGATCTGTGCTGCATGCATCAACCGAATTTATTGAATATAGAATCAGTACACGCTAGATACAGTGAAAGTGTCCTTGATCATACAAATACCACACAACTCAATCCACATTGATTTTTAAAATTATTTTATGGTTGGATGTAGTTTCACGTTTTTATATTGTTTGGAAATAAATTTTTAAATAAAAAGTGTATGTAAAGAGGTACATATGTCACCACCCCAACTTCTCCAAATTTATCTATAAATATAACGAAAATGAATAAATTAATATACATTCATTTGACATGATTATTTTCCAACGTGGTAATATACGTATATCACATACAATATATATACTTAAACATATATTCATACATACATATCTTAGAAAGACACGTCCGCCGCAGCTCCGCCGCCCGAACGGCGGAACTACAGTGGGCGCGTGTGGGATTCACACCCACTAAAAACCACCCCCGGTCTCTCCAGCCCCAGCCCCGCGGGACCACCATTGAGGTATTACTTCGCGGGGTAGGTTTGCTCTTAGGCACTCATCCTTCTCCTATTTGCAGCTTTCCTCCTTCTTTGTTCCTTTAGCAACTCCTCCTGCATTTGGATGATTGCGGAGCCAACCGCACGCCACTTCTCCTCGGACTCCAGCATCTCAGTAACCAAGCTCTCCGGGGTCCCGCTCTTGCCCAGCACCTGGTTTAAGCTCCTTCTCTCCATCGCAAATCGTGGGCAGTGAAACATCACATGCTCTGGATCCTCCGGTATGCCATCGCATCTGGGACAGTTCGGAGAATCATCCAACCCAAAGCGGTGCAGATACTGCCTGTAGCAACCACCGTGTCCCGTGAGGAACTGGGTAATGTGGTAGTTGGTCTCCCCATGTTTTCGCTCAAGCCACACCCCAATATTGGGAATCAGCCTGTGCGTCCACTGACTTTTCGCAGACTCGTCCCATCTGCGTTGCCAGAGATCAAGCGACTCTGACCTTGCCGCATTTCTACGCTGTGCATGCCCCTCCATATGTCTTACATTGTACAGGACACTCATTTCTTTGGCCAGGATGTCAACCGGGATCTTGCCTGCCACCACCAATACTGCCTCATCTGGTGTGGTTCTAAAAGCACTGCAAACCCTCAAAGCCATCCGCCGGTAAACCAAGTTCACCTGCTTCCGTCTCTGAGAGTTTGTAAGCGCCTCTGCCCACACAGGCGACGAGTAGAGCAGGATGGAGCGCACCACTCCGGCTAGCACCAACCTCCGACAATGTTTCGGCCCACCAATATTTGGCAACATTTTTGCAAGTGCCGTGGTGGCACTGGCTGCCTTTTGGCATGCATACTCTAGGTATTCCCTAAAACTCAATTTGGTGTCAATTATTACCCCCAGGTATTTGATAGCCGGCTTTGATACGACCGTATGTCCACCGACCTCCACTTTTACAGTGTTATTTTTCCTGCGTTTCGTTATTAAGACCGCTTCCGTTTTCGCGTCCGCCAAGGTCAGTCCGGCCTTTTCTAGCCAGGACTTTACCGCTCTCACTGTTTCTGTTGCGTAAGCCTCGACATCTTCTGGGTGTTTTGCTACAACAACCACAGCTAGGTCATCAGCAAAGCCGACAATCGTAGTCCCCTCTGGGACGGGAAGAGCAAGCACCCCATTATACATGATATTCCACAACAGGGGACCAAGTACCGATCCCTGTGGTACCCCGGCTGTGACAATGTACTCTTTGGGGCCCTCATCCGTTCCGTACCAGAGAGTCCTCTCTGAGAGGTAGTTTTCCACCAAATTCGCTAAGTATCCAGGGACACCTATCTCAGCCAACGCCTGTTTAATTCTATTCCAGTTGGCCGAGTTGAATGCGTTTTTGACATCCAACGCCACCACGGCACAGCAGCCACCAGAAATCAGTGCACCTTTTGCCAAGTTTACCACCATGCCAATTGCGTCCACCGTAGAATGGGCGCGTCGGAAACTAAACTGGCGTTCCGACAAACCATTGCTGACTTCGACGATGGGCAGGAGTCTGTTGTAGATGACTCTCTCCATCATCTTCCCCATTGTATCCAACAGGCAGATAGGACGATACGACGCTGGGTTTCCAGGTGGCTTGCCAGGCTTCGGAAGCAACACCAACTTTTGCTTTTTCCACTGGGCAGGGAATATTCCTTCTTTTAGGCACGCCTCGAAGGTGTAGGCGAAAAGGTCGGGCCTAATCTTCACTGCCAGTTTCAAAGCTCGGTTGGGGATGCCATCCAAACCTGGGACCTTGTTGTCACCGAACCTACCACATATTTCCTGCAGCTCCTCCACAGTTACGGGCGGTATTATGCCGTCATTTAGCTGAACAAAAATTTGCCTTCCCCTATTTTCGTGGTGAGGGAACAGAGTGGTAACAATGTGTTTCAGGAGGCGCGGACAGGTCACCTGGGGTGATTTCCGCAGCCTTTTCATCACCACTCTGTAAGCCTCGCCCCAAGGGTTTATGTCGGCATGGTCGCACAGCTGTTTGAAGCAGTTCTTTTTGCTCCTCCGAATGGCTTCCTTTAGGCGGCCACGCAATTGCTTGTGTGCCTCCTCTCGACCGTCGCCACCAGGTTTTTCCCTGAGCCTCTGGCAAAGCCTCCTTGCCCGAAAACATGCGGCTCGCAAACTTGCGATTTCGTTGTTCCACCAGTAGTTGGGTTGCCTACTGGGGAGCAATCGCCTTCTGGGCATAGTAGCATCGCATGCTTCCGTCACCCATCGAGTGATCTGGGTGGCTTTCTCTCCAGCCGTACCACTCAGGGATATGTTGGATTTGAGCACCGCGGAAAACGTGTCCCCCTCGAAAGCTTCCACTGTCCAGCCAAGCATACCACCCGGCATTCTGCGAAAACTCTTTTTCGAGCTCGATCCGCCCTTGATCTCTATGCAGATTGCTTGGTGGTCGCTGTGAGTATAGTCCTCACTGACATGCCAAGCGATTCTACTGGCTAAAGTGGCACTCACGTATGTCAGGTCCACTATAGTGGATCGCTAAAAGTCTACTGGCTGATCTAAATCTTATACAATAATATCTTACCTACTAGAATTTATTAGATCATGAGATCGTATCTGTGGAGAAAAATCAGAGGTGAAAGCCCCATAATATGAACCTCTGGCACAAGGAGGGGGGGAGCGAAGGGCTGGTTGATGGCCTAGGTGTCATATAATTCGAGCGAATCAACACAGTGCATTTATCGTTCACACATCTTAAGTCCAACAAATTACCGGGAGAGAGTCGACGGACGAATTATATGAATTGCCAAATTAAGTTCTTAGCGCTCGCTCGCTGAAATACTCCCATTCAAATTGTTTGGGTTTGTTTTTGAGGCTGATATAGGCTTCATAGTCATTATTTTTGAAAGAAAAAAGCACCGTTGAAATGAATAACGTAAAGTGTTAGCACAATAAACTGCACCAGCGTCATATTTTAATTCTACATTGTTGTCGAGCGATGGTGAGCCAATCGTCGACTTGTACGCACCAATTGTACCTTTCGCTTTAAGGTGGCAAAGTCGACTATCAAAACATAAGGTACTACATTATTACTAATCCAATAATAAATTCTGGATAGAACCAGCACAATGCGGCATTAAATGTAAGAATATTTTCCAAAAATTAGTCCATTTCATATCGACTGCAGCCATCCTTCCCGACTTTCAATCCAAAAATTGCAACAGTAGCCTTGTCTTAGTGGAGTGGGAAGGGGTGGATGGATGCCAAACATCGAAATTATAAGTTCGAGGGATATTAGTCCGCAAAATATTGCTGCATTTAATATGAGTAGCAGCTTATAATTACCACTCACGGTAGGAAAGTGGGTGTCTCTAATTGCGATAGTGAAGCAACAAACGAAAAAGGTTTGGCTGCATTTGAATCCTCACTACTAAATTCTACCCCTTTCTCCACATTTTCCAAATAAGCTAAGACCATTTCTCTAAACAAATAATAATAAATTCAAAAATAAGTTCGTGCGGCGACATTTTGTGGATGCTTGCGAAAAAAATGAGCAACAGTAAAATCAAAAAGTTTCGCAAAGCATCAACGGAAATGTTGGGAGAGCCTTACAAAACTCTTATTTATTAGATATGTGTTTATATACAGAGGCCAGCATCCGTATTCGTACACCGTGAGTATTGAGGGAAAAAATTAAATAATCATGAAAAAATAAAGAATTTTAAACATTATTTTTACATTGCGTAAATTTTATTTAAATACAATATCTAAATCCAATTAAATTTACAAAATAATATTCAAATTCAATTACTCAACAATAAAATAAAATCCAAAAATTAAGTATTCAGTTAAACTGTCGTATAACTAAACGACGCATTCGTATTCGTACGTTATGAATTTCGAGAAAAAACAACGAGAAAGTTAAGCATTTAGTATTTAGTCGGGTAGCCTTTGTTTTTAATAACATGTTTTAATCGATTTGGCATCGACCTCACCAATTTTTCTGTAAATAGAGGGGATATTGCACTCCATTCTTTTCCGATTGCATCTTTCAAGTCTGCCGCGTTTTTTATATTATATTTTTTTAACCCTCTTTTAATTTCCGACCACAAATGTTCTATCGGATTAATGTCCGGTGATTGGGGGGGTGTCTGTAATACTTTAGGGCAATTATAAAATAACCATAAACGCGAATTGAGAGCCGTGTGTTTCGGATCGTTATCTTGATAAAAAATAAAGTTATCTTGTATTCGTAATTTTTCCGCGCTTGGGTTTAAATTACATTTTAAGATATTCACATATTTGGCAGCATCCATTATTCCATCAATGAAATGCAAATTGCCCGTTCCTGCTGCAGAAAAACACCCCCACACCATAACAGATCCTCCGCCATGCTTTACGGTGGGTATTAGGTTCTTCGGATGCAAGCTTGAATTCTTCTCTCGCCAAATTTTTCCAATTCCGTTCGAGGTGATGATATTAAATTTACTTTCGTCTGTAAATATTACCTGTTTCCAGAAGTCGTAATCCTTGTGAATATATCTTTTCGCGAAATCTAACCGTTTAATTCTATTTACTTTATTGATATACGGTTTCTTTCTTGGTACAGAGTTAAAGAGACCATACCTTTTAAGTGTCCTTCGGACGGTATCAACAGAAACTATTTTATTAAAATGTTGGTGGAGTCTTGCGGTTATCGTTGTAGCACATTCCTTAGGATTTTTTTTTATTTGCCTTAAAATAAAACGTTCGTCTCGCGGTGTCAACTTTTTTCGTCCTAAATTTCTCGGCTTATTTCCCAGCATATTCTCCGACTTGTACTTTTGAATTATATACTGAATCGTTGATTTAGCTCGACCAACGATATTACTTATCTCGCTTAACGATTTTCCCTGATTATGTAGGGATACAACGATTTCACGGGTCTCTATTGAAGTTTCCTTGCCTTTTCTGCCCATCCTGCACTTTTTATCACTTCGAACACTTGTTTCGAACTACAATGACGTTTTTGAGTGCTAGAAAAATTCTAGAACAGAAATCATTTCTAAGAATATACCCAAAAATTCAACAGCTGAAATATAACGGGACATTTTTTGCTCGTACGAATACGAATGCGTCGTCGAGTATCGATCATGATTTTTGTTAATTGCTGTTCTTTCGTCAAGTACAGTTTGTAGTGAATTTAGGAAACAAAAAATTCACAGCATAAGTGATCTTCTGTATATAACTAAGACATAAATGAATTTAGGTGTGCATTTTCAGTTATAACTGTCGCGAAGAACAATTTTTATTTTATAGTGTCTCAAAAGAAATATTTCATACGAATACGATTGCTGCCGACTGTATATAAATCACAAATGGCCACGGAAATGACCAAATATCGGATCTAGGTTGATTTTCACAGGAATTTTAATCCCATGCTTATCCAACCTACATATTAAGAAAAATTAATTTTAAGAAAAAGTGCAGTACTGAAGAAGGGAACAAGCGGTTGCCGTAATATATGTATGTATCTTAATAAAAATAAATAAACCAGCGAAAACGGAAGAAGCCGTCTAAATATTCCAACTAAACCTACACCCGTTCTTCTTTCTTTGACAATTTTCCTTAATGCTGTCTAAGATTTATTTCAGTCCAGCTCTGTGAATGATATCTTACAGAATGCAAAGTTCTGGCTGAGCCCTAGTAACAAATTGCGCAATTCTAAAAAATAAGAACATTTTTTAAGATAAATGCATTGCAAAATTGAGTGTTTGAATGGGCGAGTGCTTTCTGATGGGAATGTTTATGTATAGTTTAATACAATGTTGAAATATTGAATATAGGAATTATTATATATTTAAAAAAAGGTTTGATACTTAATATAAACGTATTAAAGGATATTATATTGATCGCGGACGATATAGTTAGAAGACAGTTTGTATAACAACTTGTTTCAATTGGAGAGTTTCGGGGGATTTCCCGCTGTAATTCCACTTAAAGGTTCTCCAATTGCGGCACTTAAGGTTTAATATTAAAAGACTCTTTCCATTTCATAAAATCATAGACTTCGAAATAATAATTTGTTGAAATCTATTTGTCCTTCATTGTGGGTCGTTAGATGCAAATTTAAAGCCAATTATCAATATTAACTTAAGTGAACTGCATAATCCGCTAACCATTTCACTCACTCAATCATTCGCAATTGTGAACTACGGCGGTTACTAACCGACTAGAAACAGCTGACAGCGGCTGCCAGCATATGTCAAAACAACCACTGACGTTCGGTACGAGATGAGATCCGCTAGTGATGCCGTAATAGATTAGATTCTGAGGTAATTGTGCATTGTGAGTTCTTATTGACATTTTCATGAATGAGTGCCCAAGACACGACTTCGGATATTATGCAAACAATCGTATTACGTTGAGATTCAACAACTTGCAGGGGAGCTGCGCATTTCATTGTCGCGTGTTTGGACTTTTCTTGTGAATGGCGTCAAATTCCTCGGTCGGCAAGTTCATTTGTGGCGCAGCATTGGCAGTGTTCCTTTATTATTTCTTCTGGGTGTCAGTTCTGCCGTTTATGCTGATTGAGGAAGGTTGGTAAATTGGCCAACAATGGAATTCTTTAATTCAATTTGCCTCGTTTTTTGTTGCAGACAATTGGATCCACGGATTGTTCCCGCCCCTACAATATGCGTTCGCGATCCCAGCGATCTTTGGGGTTTTTTTCATTGGCGGCTTGTCGGTCTTCACTCTGGTGAAAATACGGCACTTCATTTAATTGCTAGAAGTCTTAATGAGGGTTGATAGTCGGTCGCGCTCGACTGGAAGACATATTTCTCCGTAGAAATCAAAAGAAAAGCGCCACGAATGCCGTGAGGAGCTCGCGCCGGCAGTAAAGTGCGCGTTTTATTTTTGCTGTGGTTGCTCCAAGATCGTTATCTCTGAGTTTACATTAAAAACAACTGAAGCAGCGTCAGTACGTCCCTATCTGCTATCAGTTTTCCATACAGTGGCAAGGTCACGATCGCCGAATCGGTTGAGGTCAGAACTAATCTGGTTATGCAACGCGTTCGATGTGATACTTATTTGCAGTCGAGAAATATTCTTCACCGCCCCACATCGTGCGTGTCTGTTGACAAAATGGTGCAGTGGCTCGTTATTGGCATTTCCGGCGTTACCTGCGGAGGGAAGACAAGCTTAGCGACGGGGTTGCACAGCTTCTTCACCACCAACCAAAACAAACACATCCTCAATACGAACCTGGTCGTCGGTGATACGTTTGTGCTGAATCAGGACAACTATTTCCTACCGGAGGATGATATGCGTCACAAATTGATACCAAAGCTCAATCACATCAACTGGGAGGTGATGACGGCGTTGGACATGGAGAAGATGCTATCCGATATCCGTGACATCTTGAAGCCTGGCTTCATCCTCTATGATAAGAACCGAATTCTACCGACCACATTCCAAGAGCAGCATCAACAGCAGATCAACATTCTCATCCTGGAGGGGTTCCTAATTTTCAATCATCCGCAGTTGTTGCAGCTGTGTCAGGTGAAATTCCATTTACACCTTCCTTACGAGAAGTGCTTCCAACGTCGTCAGAACCGAGAATATAACCCGCCTGACGTCACCGGCTACTTCGAAATGTGCGTGTGGCCAATGTATGAGAGACACTTTCGCGAAATTCGCGACTGTGAAGAAATTATTATGCTTAATGGAGAACTTTCGCGCGAGAGGCTACTCAATTTCGCCCTGCGGTGCATTGGGCGATTCCTGTAGTAATTACACATGGATTTGACCTACTACAAACATTTAGATCTGTAAGATTAGCTGTAAGGCATACTCCGGTGTTTATATCCTACTCAATGGTTATTAACGCTAATTCCGGGTGAGGGGTCTGCAGAAAGTGCCGTACATCGATCGGTAGAAGACATGACATTGCCGGGAACATACAAAAGACACGGGAATCACTGCCCTTAACGGGTTCATCGACTGTAATTTATGTATAAGTAGACTAAGTCCTCGTGCACAACTGCGGGTGGAAGGGGGATCACGGTGCAGGTGGGGCTAATGTGACACAAAGTATCACCTATTCTTTTTACCATTTAAATACGCTTATAATTATTATTATAATTTTCTTTGTGTATTTATGTGCCTCTGGCTTAAATGCCAGCCATTCTAAAAAAAATTTTTCTAACCAATGAAAAAAGCTATTTTTCCTTTAATAAATTTTTAAAAAGGATTAAATGTGACTTTTTATTTTCACTGCATTGACTTTTACGAAATAACGTTGTTAAGCGGCAGAAAGTTGCCCCAGTGAGTTAAAAAGAAAATATAGCGAAGTATTGCGTGGAAAAAAATCCATGACTTTGGCCTTTTAAGCTTCATACGCGCATTGGAAAAGTTTTCTTGCAAATCCCAGCAATAAGGCCCGATATTTCTTTAACTAAACTGGAACAAGTCGGGAAACCGGAAGCTGGACGCTTCAGGTACGAAAGGTTTTGTGTTTTTCTTAGTACGTAGCACGTAATATATGCATATGTCCACTTTCGAGTGATATTGACATTGATAGTTTTCAATTTTCAAAGAAGCAACAACTTCGACGTATTATAAGTTTGTTAGTAATAGTGCGATTTCCATCAAACTTGGTATGATCATGCTCTACATTATAGCCTACATCACTGCAGAATTTCGGGGGGTTTCTAGCCAATTACAAAAAATTATAGAAATGTACTATTATTAACTTTCTTTGAACAGATATCGGTATGAAAGGTATTTCGGAGCCAAGGCACCATATAGTGGCAGCCTCCTGATTTTTTTCAGATTTTTCGGTTTGGTAGTTTCTGAGAATGGCCCCCTTAAAGAAATTATCACTTTCAACCCCCCGCACTCCCCACGTTTCCAAGAAATGTCAAAACTAAGACCGGCATCGAAAAGTACTAATCGAGACCTTTAATTTGATACCCCACATGACTATATTCGATGAAAAAAAATGTTACACCCCCCTTTTGCATGTATGGGGACCCCCCCCTTAAATTCAACGTAAAAGGATGTAACTCACTGTATGTGTGAGCGTTCATAGTTCCCACCTTTCTACCAAATTTGGTGTCAATCGCTATAACCGTCTCCGAGAAAAATGCGTGTGACGGAGAGACAGACAGACGGACAGATAGATAGACGGTAAACCGATTTTAATAAGGTTTTGTGTTTACACAAAACCTTAAAAAAGACGTTGACATTACATGTACCAAGCCTTATCCACAGGCAAGATAGATAAGATTCAGTAGTCAACTTACATGCTCCTCTAGCCTTTGTCCTGTTTGGTTGCGCCTCGTCTGTATCGGGTTAGCCTCCTGTTTCGACTGTAAAAGATTCTGAAATCACCATCAATTGCATCAAGTTGTTGTTTCGCTCGGCTTTTGAGTCGTTTACCACCAACTTGGATGATGAAAGCATTCTTAGCTAGTAAGTTATCGTCAACGTTGATCGCATGACTATCGAACACGTCGAAGGCCGTTATTTCCGACAGGATCATAGAAAATTATTCCATTGACCTAGACCTTCATCTTCACCACCTTTCGTAGCTTGTCAACATTCCAAATCATAGATTAAAACAGGGCAAACAACGTAATCTATTCTATCCCTATTGCGGCTGTCAAGAACTTTATCGAAATTATCAAAGAGCCGGTGAGGCACTGATTTAAACTCCGTATATTTCTCTCACATTGGCCGCGTTCGAGAGAAGAATTCTGCGAAGAATTTTTGGCCCCCTACATGATGGACGTAGCCTACACAATGACGAAATCTATGAGCGATGCCATGACCGTCCGGTTGTGGATAAAATCCGCCTCAATTAGTTACGGTGGGCGGGTCACTTAATCCGTATGGATGAGGATGATCCAGCCGGGAAAGTCTATAAGGGCAATATCTATGGTAGAAAAAGAAGACGAGGAAGACCCTGCCTGAGATGGAGCGATGGCGTAGGTCAGGACGCCAGACAGCTTTTTGGGATATCGAATTGGTGGACCTCGGCGCAAAACCGGGATGTCTGGCGTTCCTTATTAAAGCAAGCCTAGACCGGATACCGTTTGTTGCACCGTTGATGATGATGATATTTCTCTAAAATAATTAGCAATGTGGTAATATGATCGGTATTGGATTCGAAGATTTCGTAGTCTTCCTTAATGCGTTTCAAGATGATTTTATACAATATCCGAATCCAGGAAGCACGCAAATGCCCTCTAGTTGTCGCATCCAAGATGGGTGTCCTTCCACTCACAAAGATCATGTGCGTATATTGCGGTGTGCTGGTGGCTGTTACGGTGCGAATAGCATGGGAAATGTGGCATTCGTGGGGGAGCATAAGAATGGGAATATCCGTATGGATAATTAAAAGAAATCAACATGCCAGTGCAAAGAAATTGGGTGTTTGTCAGACCCTCTAAATATGCCAAAACAGTGACCGGAAACAGAAAATTTTAAAAACACGCGCGTGGTATATCATTAAATTGTCCGAAGCTACTGAAAACCTTTCCACAATCCAATGCAATATTAATGAGAATCTGCAGAATTATGTAGGCTTCCTGAGGGTCCCATTTCGAACGAAAAATACCGGGTTAAACGTCTCCTCTAATAATCGAGAAAAATTCAAGCCGAATATATCCAACGTTTGATCGATTCCATGCCACTCTGAAGCTGAATGCCCAGTGAAGGGTGTATAGGATGCTAAACGTCTCCGTACGGAGTATGAATTAGTTATTTTTGAGTTTTTATTGCCATTATTACGATTTATTTGCACTGTGAATTTCAATTTTACAAACGAAAAAAAAGTTTCTTTTGTTTTTCGCCCTCAGCAAGGGTTAAAACCAAGGGTAAAAAAAGAAACTCTGTTTTTTTGTCCTTTTTCGATGATTCTTTTTGCATTGTACCCAACACACTTTATGTAATGTTCCTGTAAAAAAAAAACACATACAACTCCTTTTTAACACTTGGTGAACACTTATGTATGTATTTGCTACGACGCAATGGAATCAGGACTTCAATTTTCCGCACTGTATATATATTATATATGAAAATTGAATACCGCTGATACCTACGTAGATACGTGTACATCTATCTGGATGGGACACTACCCACTAACTTTCCAAATATTGTTACGTTCTTGCTTTACGTAGACTCATCACTTGTTACGTTACTTGGTTTACGTTGACTCGTATTACAGGATTGCGTAACACTAGACAAAAATCCGTTCCATAACTTAAATATAAGAGCTTATTTGACCTTAACTTATGCAACCGTACTGCACAATTAATTATAGAACAATTTCTTCAACTGGTACAATTCGAGGCGTATTCATAAACGGCGCGGAAATTCCAGAAAGGCTTGCGAACATTTTGCTAGAAACTACTTTGCGCCTCTGACAAGATCTCCTTACTAGCATTAAAGTCATCTGTTAACAATTATCCTAACTAAATATTCGCGCTTCTGTTATATAATTTTGATCTTCTGGCTAATTGTCATTACTAAGATTTAAATTGACGTTACATTTATTTTTCCGAGTCTCGTGAAGGGAACAATAGGTTCCCGAAATATCGGTATTTGCAAAAATAAAACATCAACACCAGCGAATAAGAAAAAACAAGTTTTTTTAATATTTCAAATAAAATTCTGTTCGAATGCATTTCTAATCTCACATATTATTTCCAAAATGTTGAACACATATCTATCCATTTGGAAAAGATCCTGTCGCCGTGCCGCATAAATCTTTGCTATGCAGCTTTTGACCGTTAAATCACCCCAGCCTCCTTTTTGGTTCCACTCCTCTAAATTAATTGTTTCCTTTACTTTTACCACTTTTCCAGAGCCTTGCTCGAAAGTCAGCTCTTTCTCTGCAGTAGCCCTCAAACAATTAAAACTACTGAATCGCTCTGCGATACTCATCATCATCATCATCATCAACGGCGCAACAACCGGTATCCGGTCTAGGCCTGCCTTAATAAGGAACTCCAGACATCCCGGTTTCGCGCCGAGGTCCACCAATTCGATATCCCTAAAAGCTGTCTGGCGTCCTGACCCACGCCATCGCTCCATCTTAGGCCTTCTTAGGTCTTCTTTTTCTACCATAGATATTGCCCTTATAGACTTTCCGAGTGGGATCATCCTCATCCATACGGATTAAGTGACCCGCCCACCGTAACCTATTGAGCCGGATTTTACCCACAACCGGACGGTCATGGTATCGCTCATAGATTTCGTCATTGTGTAGGCTACGGAATCGTCCTGCGATACTCACTAGTGTAAACTCCTTACTTCGAAATTTTCATCTATTTATCACTTTGCTTTCTTCGCAGTAATTATACCTAAACTCTTGCCTTTTCCATGACCATTTATCCATCCCTTCTGATCCCTTCCACTTCCTGCAACGCTCCTTATAATTCCGTGTTACGTACCTTCCTTTACTCCAATCATGGTAATTGCTTCTAAAAATGCGTATAAGTGTTACGGTCATCAATTTGTTAAATTCCTTCCCGTCCAGCATATGCCTGTTGCCACCTCTATCCTTAAAGGTCTCAAGTTTTTGTCACTCGTTTCTCGCCACTTCACACATTCCGTCTGCAACTTATCACATCTTGGATAGTCACTTCCTCCGACTTCGCACTGTCCTGCCAGCGGTGCTCATCCTGCTTACAAATTTCTTCCTGCTGTTTCGTAACTTCTCGCATGAAAGGACCATTTTACGCCTTCACCTATGACCTCCTCTTCATGGTCTGCTGCTTTTCGGTAGTTTCGCTCCTGCTCTTTAGTCACCTTCTGACTGATCACTTCTTGTGATTTTCGAATATCCTGACTGGTACTCTCATGTAACTTGTCAAGTTCCTCCTGCTGTTTTTCAACTACTTGTACTATCTCTTCCATTGGCTTTGGAATTCCACTTGCGTTCTCACGCTATATCACTTCCTTTTGTATATTCACTTCCTGATATATCGAATTTTCATCCTGACACCCTGCAGTTCCTTCTTTTCTTTCCTGATGTTCTTCAGAGGTATCTCTCGCTTTGTAGTTTCTGCTATCTGTTCTGCTACTTTTGGAATTTCTTCATACTGCGATTTTTCGGCATGCTACTTCCTGAGTGCTTTTCTTTTGTTCTTCGTTCACCTCATTTTCATTAAATATTTCTTCAAACCGTTGCTTGAATTCTCCCATAAATTGTGCCTGCATTTCGTCTTATCGTGCTTCCGTAAATTTTGCCTGTTTTCGTCATATAGCGTGCATTAGAGCTGCTACGTTGTTGTCGTTTACCGTGGACGTTCCAGCTGCTAAGGAAGAACGTAACAATTGGTGACAGCTGTGGGATTGCGTAAGCCAGAGTGGTGAAAGTCGAGGGCTTGAAAGTAGAGCAACTGAAAAGGGAGCTGTCAGCGCTAGAGCTCTCTACGATGGGAACTAAAGCAGAATTACAGCAGAGACTTCGCGAGGTATTAATGTCGAGGAACATGAATTCCAGTGTGAGCCTACATTGTCTATCGAAGGTCGCGAGGAAGCAGCTGGAAGGTCCATGTGTATGTCTGTTTCGAGTAATTGAGTCCTCTTGTGAATGATTCTATACAGAAACTCTCCATTTAAATTTTTCGAAATTGAAAAATTTTGGCTCTTCCTACAAAAGTACGCCAAATTGAGAAGTATGCTGAAAAAAAACCTAATGTTAAATTGCAAATTCCCCTTAGTAAATTATTTCCCATTTGGGTAAATAAGGGCAAAAGGTTTGGAAATGCTAGGTCTAGTAGAAGTGTGAAAAAAGCATACAAATACCAAGGGTTCCGTTTAATGGGAGATAGTGATCACCCCGCGCCTAAAAACGGGACAAATTGTACCAACTGGTGCTCCAGGTTGGGGGTTGGGTAGGGCTGACAACCCTACACGGAAAACAACTTGTTACGAAGCCACAACAGGAGCCTCGGACAGGACGGATTTTAAAACGACGGACCCGGCAAAGAACACGGAATAACGATTTGCGCATTTTCTCATGGAACGTGCGCTCCCTGTACAGAGATGAAGCTGACGAGCAGCTAGCCGATACCCTGTCCCAATATAGGGCTGATATAACAGCGTTGCAAGAGATGCGATGGACAGGGACCGGTTTCCTGGAGAAGAGCCACTACACCATATATTATAGCGGTCATCCAGTAAACCATGTGCTCGGAGTAGGTTTCTTAGTCAGCCAAAAAATGAAACCTGCTGTTATCGGCTTTGAAAACATAAGCGAACGACTATGCACTCTGCGCTTGCGAGGCAAGTTTAGAAATATAAGCCTCATAAACGTTCACACCCCCACAGAGGAGACTGCAGAGTCGGAGAAGGATACCTTCTACGAGGCAGTAGAACGAATCCTCGAAGCCTGTCCCAGATATGATATCAAAATCATACTTGGGGATTTTAACAGCCAAGTAGGGAAGGAGCCCGTATTCAGGCGATACGTTGGCTCCCATAGCTTACACGAAAAAACAAATGATAACGGACTGCGGACTATTCAATTAGCAGGGTCACACGAAATGGTTGTTGGAAGTACCTGGTTTGCGCGGAAAGCGGTCCACAAACATAAGTGGGCCTCTCCAGACGGGACCACTTTCAACCAAATTGACCACGTGTTGATCGAACGCCGCCACCTCTCAGCCTTGATGAATGTCAGAACATATAGGGGGGCCAATATAGACTCGGATCACTATCTCGTTGGCATGGTGCTCCGAGCTCGAATAACAATACCACCTAGAATCCCCTCTGACAATCAAGTGAGAGTGAACACTGAAGCCATCCACAACACAGCCCTCCGCGACACCTATAAGAGGGAATAACCGTAGTCAACAGAGGACCTGGAGATGAAGCATCAACAACTGATCTTCACAACCACCTGAAGAACGTTATCATGGATACGGCCACAAACATACTTGGCCCCAGCCGCAAAAGGAGTCGGAACGGCTGGTTTGACGATGAATGTAAGCTAGCAACGGAACGGAAGAATGCCGCATACCGAGTAATATTGCATTCTCAAAGAACGCGGGCACGCGCAGAGACTTATCACGAACTTCGTCGAGCGGAGAAGCGACTTCACAGACGGAAAAAGGAAGTCTGGGGGAACCAACAAGTCTGTGAACTAGAAAAGTACAGGGAGCAACCGCACCAGGCGCGCAAGTTTTACCAACGAGTCAGCAGGATCAAACCTTATACACCTCGATGCTCATCCTGTCGAGACAAAGAGGGAAACCTGATTTCCGACAGAATGGGCATATTAGAGCGATGGGTTGAGTACTTTGATGAGCTACTGAACAACCAGAACATCGGCGAGTTGGAGGTAACGCCAACTGAAGACGATGGACAAATACTGCCACCACCAAGTTTAGGAGGAACAGTCCGTGCAATTCATCGGCTAAAAAATCATAAGTCGCCAGGAGCCGATGGAATTATAGCCGAATTGGTTAAATATGGAGGCGACCAGTTACACCAAGTGGTTCATCAACTTGTGCTCAAGGTATGGGACAGCGAATCAATGCCTGACGATTGGCAACGAGGCATTATCTGTCTCATACATAAAAAGGGAGATATCACACAGTGCAGCAATTATAGAGGTATCACGTTGCTGAGTACCATCTCCTCTATCTTGCTAGGCCGGATAGCCCCATACGTCCAGAACATCATTGGCCCATACCAAAGAGGCTTCACTCCAGGCAAATCAGCAACAGATCAGATTTTCTCTCTGCGGCAAGCGATGGAAAAACTGTTGGAATATGGACAACAGTTACACCATCTATTCATCGACTTTAAAGCCGCCTATGATAGCATAGCCAGGGTAAAACTGTACACGGCCATGGGAGAATTCGGTATCCCGACGGAATTAATAAGACTGACTAGGTTGACCCTGACCAATGTGCGAGGCCAGATAAAAGCAGCAGGATCACTCTCAAGACCATTCGACATCAACAACGGTCTACGATAAGGGGATGCGCTATCATGCGTCCTCTTTAACCTGGCCCTCGAGAAAGTGATCCGTGATGCCGAGGTAAATGCAAGAGGTACGATCCTCTTCAAGTCCACCCAACTACTGGCCTATGCTGACGATATCGACATCATGGGAAGAACCACCCGAGATGTACAAACTGCCTTCATCCAGATCGAGCAGGTGGTAATCGGCGCGAGATCTTGGGCTGCACATCAATGAAGGCAAGATAAAATATAAACATCGAAAACCAACAAACCAACAACATCAAACTGCACTGATTAAACACGCAGAAGAATAAGGATAGGAGAATACAACTTTGAGACCGTTGACAATTTCTCCTATCTAGGGTCGAAAATCACACTCTGTTGTCAGCCAACAGAGCCTATTTCAGCTTACAAAGACTGTTCCGCTCGAAACGTCTCACCATAGGGTCAAAGCTCTTACTGTACAAGACTATGATCTTGCCAGTCCTCATGTATTCCTCGGAAACTTGGGTTCTTAGCAAGAAAAATTGCGAACTCTTGGCCGCGTTCGAGAGAAGAATCCTCCGAAGAATTTTTGGCCCCCTACATGAGGATGGACGATTCCGTAGCCTACACAATGACGAAATCTATGACGAAATCTATGAACGGTTGTGGATAAAATCCGGCTCAATAGGTTACGGTGGGCGGGTCACTTAATCCGTATGGATGAGGATGATCCCACCCGGAAAGTCTATAAGGGCAATATCTATGGTAGAAAAAGAAGACGAGGCAGACCCTGCCTAAGATGGAGCGATGGCGTGGGTCAGGACGCCAGACAGCTTTTAAGGATATCGAATTGGTGGACCTCGGCGCAAAACCGGGATGTCTGGAGTTTTTTATTAAGGCCTAGACCGGATACCGGTTGTTGCGCCGTTGATGGTGATGAGTAATCACCCCAGAAGCAAACCAAAATTGAAAGAAAAGGCCCTAGGATAAACAAGAAGTTTGAATTGTCTTGCGATTAAAGTAGGCATAGGATCAATGAAAGTATTATATGTGGAGAAAGTGCAGCAATCAAGAAGTCGTAGATGACGTTGACCTGCAGAAGATGTAAACGAAAACAATTTTTTTTTATGGTGACGACAGAAAATATAGCAAAGAAAGCTGATTAGAGCTAACGTGACTGGGTCAAGCAAGTCGAATTCTTAATAGCAGGAAGAAGTAACAAATTTCATCGCTTTCAGTGAAGAAATTGCCTACCTGTCGATTATAAGGGAAACAAGCGGTCATAGATGACAGGGGATAGTTTTATAAGTTGGTTGACCGGTGAGGATACGAATATGATGGGTAAAATTCAATCAAAGACTAATGAGAATCTAGTGCTGACTGCAATGTGGCCCATATAATTAGATGTTTGTAGCCGGTCTTTCGAAACCCAATTAACATTCAGATCACCCATCATCATCATTACAATGTCATCTTTAAGAAGCCCTTCCCGAACTTAGTGAAGTTACTCATAGAATTATAATGCTTTTTAACCTACACCGGAAAGTTGAAATTAAGATCCTATGAGAATCAGGCTCCCAGATCAAGAGAGCGGTATTCAACTTTGCCATAAGTGTGGCAAGCGAGAGCGGAGTATTTTTCGGAATCCTACAATCGCACTTCCCTTAGCGCCAGTATATCCAACTTATAATGGAATACTCGCTCAAGATGGGGAAAGCAAGCATCCTAGGGACTTTCTGTACCGTGTTCAAGGAGTGTCCTTACATTTCAGAAACCAGTGATAAGCTATTTTCAACAGCCAAAAGTCGTCAACCAGGCGTTGTTGATATTTCGGTAGCAAGAAAGATATGAAATTTATAGGCTGCTAGTCGACAAATTTCTATCATTTTTAGTCGCCTTTTATGACATGAAGGGCATAATTTTAATGGATATTCTTAAACACTCATCGACATGAGGGAGAAAGGAAACACAGAATTCGGGGCACACGGATCTCGAGTTTTTCAGCATAAGACCCTTAAGAACCTTGTCGTGGTTAAATCTATCCCTTTCTGGTTCCCTTAGGATCGCCAAGCTCTCTTGTGCGTCCAACTTCCTCCTGATCCCGAATTCCTTGATGACTTCTACGTTGTCACATGGGATGCTATGTCTTTCTTCAATCATGAGACGTGCTGCCATTGATTTCAGCGATGTGCTCTTCTTATTCTTTCTCCTGATCTTTTCCGCTTCTCTCTCGTGCTCTTCCCAGCGCACGGAAACCAGTCTTTCGGTTTGTCCTATGTAGCATTTCTCACAATCTGGACATTTCACTTTATATACCCCACTGGATTCATGTTTTAATTTGCGATCCTTGGGGGATCCCAGCCTACTTTTGAGCTGGTGAATCCTACTCGATGGCACCATGCCAATGTTTAGCCCTTTGATCGTTTTTATCAGTTTCGACGAAGCCGCAAAGTTTGTGACCCCTATTCTTCTTTCTCCTTCCAAGTTATTAAGGAGGGATCTCATTGTCCTTCTTTCTTGCCGTTTCGCCTTTTCTACATGAGTTTTTTAATAATCGACCATTGGAAGCCGTTCTTCACTCCGGTGTCGATTATATACTCTTTTTCTTTCGTAAATCTTTCAGCGTTGAGGGACACGATGAACAATCGGCGGATGATGGCATGGAAAGGAGCCACTTTATGTGAATGGAAGTGATTCGAATTATCTAGTATCGTTCGCTGTGTATGTGTAGGCTTCCTGTAGATGTCAGAAGAGATCTCCTTCTCCTCTCTAATGATCCTTAGATCATAAAACGGGACTTCTTCATTAACCTCTACCTCCATGTAAATCTAAGGTTCCAATGTACCTTGTTCAGGCTCTGCAGCATCTCCTCCACTTTGTCTTCATGGGCAATGGTGAAAATGTTATCTGCATACCTTGAATAGATCTTTGGAGGCATGTCTTTGGAATGTAGATCATTCTCAATCATTCAAAAAGGGTGAAAGGGGGTCCCCCATTGCCACCCCTCTTGTTCGGTTCGGTTCGGCTTTATTCATGATCTTAACCTTCTATACAATAGCAGAACTTATGGCTGTAGATACCAGACTCATCTTTACTCTACAAAATTAAAATTTGCATCGCAAATAAATAAATTCGTTCTATGGTATGAATTACCCAAGGAAAAGTGCCAAAAAAACTTTTTCAAAATTACTAAATCTACTTAACCTACTTAACTTAACTTGAACTACCTTAACCTAGAATTTATGACGAGCATAGGATATTTATTAGAGGGTTGCCAACAGTTCTGCAGTTGTTCATAAATCTGACGGAGTTCGATAAGCATAAATCTTCAACATATTTGACTTTTGCCTCATTGTGCAGTTTTTCAGTTGAAAAGTCAAATGATTTGTTTAAAATTACTTTGAGGATTTTATTTTGCTCACGCTGAACTTTAAGTTTATGTGTTCTTGCACATTGAGACCAAACCGGAGCACAGTATGAAATAATTGGTTGGATAACCATTCTAAACATAATCAATTTATTGTCTACCGATAATTTAGAATTTCTGTGTAGCAGCCAGTAAAGCGAGCAAAATGATTTAGATATCTTGGAACAAATTGAATCAGTATGATCTTTAAATGTAAGTTTTTTATCCAAAACGACTCCTAAATATGTTAAGCTATTACACCACTTAATACTCTCCCCAAGAAAATTTATGTCTCTGCTTGGCAGCTTAGCTTTGCATCTCTTTTTCGTAAAGAACACAGCTTGTGTTTTAGAATGGTTCACTTTAATCTTCCACCTCAAATAAAACTGATACAGAGAATCCAGCTGGTTCTCAAGAGATGACATAATTGTTGAAGGATCGTTAGAGGAAGAAATAATGCCAACATCATCGGCAAATGCAGCTAGTTTACACCCTGGGGCAGTTGGAATGTCCGAGGTGTAGATATTAAACAGTGTAGGGCTTAGTGGAGAACCTTGAGGAACCCCCGCTGGAATCGATCGATCTGAGGATTGTTTGCTACCTACTTTTACTGTAAACCTTCTTCCAGTTAAAAATGATAGTAAAAGCTTGACGAGATATATTGGAAACCTGAACAGTAATATGATAGCTTGTATACCAACCCATAGTGCCAAACAGAGTCGAACGCTTTGTGAATATCTAAAGTAAGAAATCCTAAGGACTCTTTATCTTTGAAAATTTTTTGGATTTCGCTGGTCACCCGAAACACTTGATGTGAAGTTGAATGTTTAGGTCTGAAGCCAAACTGAAAATCAGGTAATAAATTCGTTTGATTTAGAATCTTATTAACACGAGCTAGAATAACTCTCTCAAAAATTTTGCTGAGACTGGAAATTAAACTAACAGGCCTGTAACTGTCAGCCAGTTTTGGGTCTTTACCTGGTTTAACGATGGGTACTACCGTAGCCTCCTTCCAAACTTTTGGAAAATAAGAGAGCTTTAAGCAGCTGTTCACGATGAAATTATAGTATACAATCGCCTTTCTAGGAAAGTTCTTAACCATTGAGTTCGTTACCCGATCTGGACCTGGAGCCTTTTTTACCTTTAAGTGCTTTATGATTGCCTTGATTTCTCTAGGGGAACAAAGTTCACGAGCATCGAAATCACAGAGAGAAGTACGCAGTTTTTCCACCCTCTCCTGAACGGTTTTGTTGAACAAAACCGATCCTAAGTGGTCTGACGCAAAATGGGCTTTTTGGAACTGATTTGCTAGAAGTTCCGCTTTAGACTCATCATCGTAAATAATATCACCGGCGTTCCGCATGGGCGGAATAATTTTCTTCTTCTTTAATAATTTATTTAATTTCCATAATTTATCACCGTTTTTAGGAATTTCTTGAAGCATTCTACCCCATCGCTTGTTTTTAGCACCGAAGATTCGACTTTGAATGGCTTTAGTAAGCTTATTAACCACGGTTTTTGTGCTTCTGCTTCGAGTTTTCTGCCATTGACGCCGTAGGTAGTTTCTTGAAGAAATTAGGAATTTGGTTCCCTCATCAATGACTTGGTTTGGAAATAAATCGGCTTGCTCAGGATAGGATGCGAATTTTATGGCACTATTAATATGGCAATAAAAGGTACTAATTAGGGAGTCAATTTGGTCGGTAGAGCTGATCTTTGCTAAATTTAAATTTTTAAGCTGTATAATATCATTCAAGTATTTCTTAAATTTCAACCAGTTTATTCTAATTCTATCCACTGATTCGTCTGAATTTGATAGTGAAGTCTCAGAAGTTAGTTGAAAGGCTACTGGTAAATGAGGCGAAGATAGTTTGTCCCCTGTTACAGGTTGGTCGATGCTGATTCGGCCGTTTGAAATTACAAGATCTAATGTAGAGTCGTATCCCCTAGGGTTCAAAAAGGTGGGTCTTGTGGGAGTGTGAATAAAAAGGTTTCTTTCACAAACAAGATCAAAAAGTATTTTGCCAGCCTTATTCGCTTTTACACAGTTCCAATGACGGTGTCGTGCATTTAAATCACCACAAAGGAGTAATTTTTCATTTTTACTAATCAGTAATTTAAGGTCGTTTTCAAACGCTTTTAGTTTCTGCACATTAAGCTTCGTGCCTGGAAAGTAAGCAACGACAATATTCAAGTCCAACTCCTCTAGTCTTAAAGCAATAGTCTCAAGAATTTCAGTTTTGAACGCGGGTAGTATTTTATGCTTGATGTTATTTCTTAAACTTATGGCAACCCCCCCGCCTAATACATCTTGCCTATCATTCCTATAAGTCTTAAAACTAGGATGAAAGAACTTATCTTTACTCTTAAGCCAAGTTTCTGTTAATAACAAAATATCAATATGATCACTTATTGCAAAGTCAAAAAGCTCATCGGACTTATTTTTAACGCTTTGTGCGTTCCATAGAACTACTTTAAGTTTATGGACCGTAAAGGAACTTAACAGCTAAGTTTACAATGACATTAAATTGGTCTGTTCTAGACTTGCAGTCTGAAAGATTTGTGATAAGCTCGGCTGACAGTTCTATCATTTGCTCTGGAGAAAACAGGTTACTCGCATTATTAATTGTATTTCTACTATTGGTCGTAGGCAGTCCGTTCCTGACTGCATGACTAAACGATATTCGTGAGGGTTCAAAGTTCGGCTTCGAAGCACTCTGCTGCAAATTCGAATTACCATGTAACTTTAAAGGAGGAAAGCTTTCATTGTTAAAATGATTGACTGCTGCGGTTTTGGTCGGCTGACGGTAACTTGAATGATTTCGTCTTGATGCGGCTCCCCTGACAGCATTTAAATACTCTTGACGCTTTGGGCAAGTAGGATCACTCGCTAAATGCTGAAGATTACAGTTAGCACACTTTAGAAATGATCTAATTAGATCAGGTTGGAATTTTGCATACTGGCAATCAGTTGTTTTGTGCGAAATGCTGCAAATTTGGCATTTAGTAGGCAGATTACAGTTAGAGCTACCGTGGCCGTACAGCTGGCAGTTGTGACATTGAGTGGGGCCTCTTCGTGCATTACTATAATAACTCCAAGTGATAATTGTACGCTGAATTGATTTTATTCGACGGAGATCTGCTAGCTTGATCGTACCTTTTTCAATATATAAAATGTAAAACGTTTGCTCGGTGTAGCGGGATTTCGATGGTTCGAACTTTTTTACATCTAGACAGGTAATGCCATGTTCGGTTTTAAGCAGCTCAGCCAGTTTGTTATTATCCATGCTGTGCAGGCCCGATAATAAAATTTTGATCGGCCTTTTATCTGGTCGACAATAAGTAAAGAATTCAGTCTTATTTACTTTGAAGTGGTTAATAACTCGGTCAAAGTCTTCGATAGTGTCAGTGAAAAGTTTCCGTCCGATGCCTGAATACTTGACATAGTATACAGTAACATCGAGTTTTTCCATCGCCTCGTCAATTTCAGCTTTCTGTAGTTTCGGAAAGACAATAGGTGGAATTTTTACCTTCTTTTGAGTGGCGGTGACCACATTAACTGTATCGCTATCCACTGCCATTTCGTTTTCATCTACTTGTAAAATGCTAAACCGGTTGGATGCGCCCGCCATTTCAGATGGTAATGGTGGTGGTCTTCGCAGAACTCTCAGTTTACTTCGAAGATTATCATCCGGGGATTCATTCCCCCTTGTTCGCTTTCTGCCACTTTCAGACAACTTTACTATTTGAGCACAAAACTAATTAGGTATATTAGCAAAACCAATACTAGTTATAAAATTTATAAAGTTAAAAAAAAATTCGTCTAAAACCTTGAAAACTTTAAACACTTCAGAGTACGTCTGTGCTGCTTGCACAGTCACCCGAAACTTCACCCCTCTTGTTCATTTATACAACTTCCCTCTGAATGTCAGGTAGCTCTCCGACATGCATAGTCCCGCAAGTTTCATGAGCATCACTATTTCTCTTTTTCACGCCAAGGATGTGGGATTTTTACTCAGTAGCCACTCCTCCAGATACAAAAGCGCCTCCTTTACTGGGATGCTTGAAAACAAGGCCTCCACTTCAAATGACACTAGTCGTTCATCCGGGGTCGTAAATTGCACACCTTTTAGGTTCCTCATGAGGTCCTCTTTATCCCTGATGGCTTTTCCAGCGGGTACTCCCTCTTGGCGATATGTTGTGTGGGCGAGTTTGTGGATGTTATAATTTCCCGGAATTCGTTGCTAGGTTTGTGGGTCGTTAGTAGACCCTTTATTCTTGGCAGTATGGGGTTGAGCATCTGAAGTTTGGCTGGATTCCCAATAATGTGGCGACATTCATTTAATATTTTTTCATCATCATCATCATCAACGGCGCAACAACCGGTATCCGGTCTAGACCTGCCTTAATAAGGAACTCCAGACATCCCGGTTTTGCGCCGAGGTCCACCAATTCGATATCCCTAAAAGCTGTCTGGCATCCTGGCCCACGCCATCGCTCCATCTTAGGCAGGGTCTGCCTCGTCTTCTTTTCCTACCATAGATATTGCCCTTATAGACTTTCCGGGTGGGATCATCTTCATCCATACGGATTAAGTGACCCGCCCACCGTAACCTATTGAGCTGGATTTTATCCACAACCGGACGGTCATGGTATCGCTCATAGATTTCGTCATTGTGTGGGCTACGGAATCGTCCATCCTCATGTAGGGGGCCAAAAATTCTTCGGAGGATTCTTCTTTCAAACGCGGCCAAGAGTTCGCAATTTTTCTTGCTAAGAACCCAAGTTTCCGAGGAATACATGAGGACTGGCAAGATCTTGTCTTGTACAGTAAGAGCTTTGACCCTATGGTGAGACGTTTCGAGCGGAACAGTCTTTGTAAGCTGAAATAGGCTCTGTTGGCTGACAACAACCGTGCGCGGATTTCATCATCGTAGTTGTTATCGGTTGTGATTTTCGACCCTAGATAGGAGAAATTGTCAACGGTCTCAAAGTTGTATTCCCCTATTCTTATTCTTGTTCGTGTTTGTGTTTGACCAGTGCGGTTTGATGTTGTTGGTTGATTCGTCTTCGGTGCTGACGTTGCCACCATATATTTTGTCTTGCCTTCATTGATGTGCAGCCCAAGATCTCGCGCCAATCACCGCCTGCTCGATCTGGATTTAGGCAGTTTGTACGTCTCGGGTGGTTCTTCCCAAGATGTCGATATCGCCAGCATAGGCCAGTAGTTGGGTGGACTTGAAGAGGATCGTACCTCTTGCATTCACCCCAGCATCACGGATCACTTTCTCGAGGGCCAGGTTAAAGAGGACGCATGATAGCGCATCCCCTTGTTGATGTCGAATGGTCTTGAGAGTGATCCTGCTGCTTTTATCTGGCCTCGCACATTGGTCAGGGTCAGCCTAGTCAGTTTTATTAATTTCGTCGGGATACCGAATTCTCTCATGGCCGTGTACAGTTTTACCCTGGCTATGCTATCATAGGCGGCTTTAAAGTCGATGAACAGATGGTGCAACTGTTGTCCATATTCCAACAGTTTTTCCATCGCTTGCCGCAGAGAGAAAATCTGATCTGTTGCTGATTTGCCTGGAGTGAAGCCTCTTTGGTATGGGCCAATGATGTTCTGGGCGTATGGGGCTATCCGGCCTAGCAAGATAGTGGTGAATATCTTATAGATGGTACTCTGCAACGTGATACCTCTATAATTGCTGCACTGTGTGATATCTCCCTTTTTATGTATGAGACAGATAATGCCTCGTTGCCAATCGTCAGGCATTGATTCGCTGTCCCATACCTTGAGCACAAGTTGATGAACCACTTGGTGTAACTGGTCGCCTCCATATTTAATATTTTTTTTACGAATTTAATGGAATCCGGCAAAAGGTGTTTCCTCAGTTCAAAGGATCCTCCCGTCCGAAGTTTTTCGAACATAGCCGCGTCGTAGTCCGTCTTCTCCACTATTATGACAGCAGTTCCTTTGTCCTTTTAGTCATTTTAGATAAAATACTGGTTTTTCTCTTAGTTCCTTCATGACTTTTCTTTGTCTTTGCACTATCCGTGGTTCCTTGTGGGCAGGTTTATGAAGGGAGAAAAGGATACTAGCTTCATTATTACGGGTTGCTTCTTTTAATTCTTTGCTTTCAAATTGAATGCCTGCCTCATCGACGACGATTGTTCCTTCGGCAGACTTGGTTGCTGGATAGCAAAGTTTAATCCCAAACTCGAAAAAGCAAGAATCTTTGATAATCGGGTTTTTAATTAAAATTTCAATCAAACATCTCCATGGGCAATTAGCTAAGGTGACTTTGATGGCATACTGTTCCCAATTAAAACTCGCGGGAGAGATCGAGGGAAGAAAAGGGATATCACCGACATTGTGAACAAGATACGGAGGGCCTTCCAATGCGAAAAGGCAAGGAAGGGGGTAATCTTAGGAAAAACGCTGAGCCATTTGATACAGACGCCGGGCGAAAAGGTTAATCTGAATAGAACACCGATACTTCCGGACATCTATTAGATTACTATAGAGAAATGATACCCATAATTAATGAAAACATGGCGGGGAGTCTATGGTGCCATGTTGGGAGGGTTGTATGATTTTGTTGGGATGTTCCTGTTATGACCCTGGATGTAAGATGCGTGAAGTTTTGCACATGATGTGAGTAGCACTGAGGTGTCTAGTTTGGCTAACATAAAAGCATATTTAATTTGGATGTTCGTGGATCCAATAGCCAACGTTCGACATCATTTTACTTCTGGTATAGCTGCGCCTTGTTGTAATTCATATTTGGCAATGAATCATCAACTAACTACAACGAAGACTGCACCCAATCCATGGACAATTAAACTTGGCAACTGTGAAGATACAAGATACAATACAAACATCTAAAATTAACGATCCCGCCCCAAAAATGATGATAATTTTATTTCCAAGCTGATAAAAGCTACTTAACACCTTTCCTCACACACGAGCACCTAAGTATGTACCTCGTAAATGACTTTCTCCGCTTAAAAACAAAAGTTAAGCAACAAGTAAGAGTCATACTCTATGTACGTGACGACCCTTGGATCACTTTTCTGTTTACAATTTCAGACGCTTGCTCTGAGCAATTAGGCCCATTAACTTGAAACATGGCAGTGCTGATACTAAGTCATGTACTCAGAATGTTGCGATTCCAGATACAGATAGGTTGCAACCGCTCGCCAAAATCTTGAACTTGAATTTGTTCGTTGTAGGTGTTGGCGGACCCTAGAAAGTGTTCACCTGGTGACACGATGTACTGGAAACAAGTCCCCACCTTCAAAACATTGCGATTACAGCATCGAAAACATTCTGGGAGCTGTAATTTCCGAAACGGAAGAAAGTTGAGGAAAAAACGGGCGTATTTTGGGATTTTTGTGATTTTGGTGACTTTTCAGTTTATACGAAATCTTATCGCATTTCCAAGAAATCCGTTCTGCGCGGAATATCAATTGGGTTGCTTACATGCAATTTAAAAATTAAGTACTTACCTGATTGCAGCCGTTAGACGATACGCTAGTGTTTTAGCATTTGAGCCAAGTGCATAACTATTTTCTCTATTTGCAACGTGCTGGGAATCGGAATGTTGGAGATAGAGTGAGCTATGGACTCACATCCATACATATATGCAAGATAGCGAAAAGGCGGAGATAATAACTTAATTTATTGTCTGTGGAGTATTGTGCGGGCAATGAATTCAACGGCGATGTCTACGCAGATAATCACGTGCAATAAGTGATGCATTTAAAGTACTGCCAAGGAACTGACTTGTGCTTTTCTGGCGGATTTACCAACATGACGTCAGGATAAGGATAAGGATAAGGATACGGATGGGAGAGGAATTAGGAAGGGAAGGTGGGTTATGAACGGTGTAAGCCGTTTTGTTTGGGTGGAGGAACATATTGGGCGCGCGAGTGGCGACCTGCGGAGAGGACCTTCTTTCCTACTTTCACTGTAGAAAGCATGGTTATCACTTGCGTAGGAAAAGAGAATTTGTGGGAATTTTCTCGAGTGGGAGAGGTTTTCCTCGCTGATTTCAATCCTCAGACAATTAGCAACTAAGGTTCGGGTTAGATATGCACTTCGTACCATCGTCGTTTTTAAATATGCTGGTACAATGGCGGAGGATTTGCCTCTCCATGAGACACAGCCCCTCCCTCTCTAAAAAGAAGTGTCGGTCCAGGAGATAACCTTGACTTTGGGTGGGGGGGGGGGAGGGGGAGGGGGAGTGGGTTTCTTCAAGTAGAGTATGGGGTATAATGATCTATAGGCGTCGTTTGCACGGTTTAAAATTTTCTTGATATAAGGAATAGGATAGGATTAAGTTTATAGTGACGCCGAGGAAGATAACTTGGTTCACTATGGGGATGGGTGATGTATATCTTTAAAGACAGGTTTTTGATATTGCAAACCATCTTGGGCTGCACATCAATGAAGGCAAGACAAAATATATGGTAGCAACGTCAGCACCGAAGACGAATCAACCAACAACATCAAACCGCACTGGTCAAACAGGAAGAATAAGGATAGGAGAATACAACTTTGAGACCGTTGACAATTTCTCCTATCTAGGGTCGAAAATCACAACCGATAACAGCTACGATGATGAAATCCGCGCACGGTTGTTGTCAGCCAACAGAGCCTATTTCAGCTTACAAAAACTGTTCTGCTCGAAACATCTCACCATACGGTCAAAGCTCTTACTGTACAAGACTATGATCTTACCAGTCCTCATGTATTCCTCGGAAACTTGGGTTCTTAGCAAGAAAAATTGCGAACTCTTGGCCGCGTTTGAGGGAAGAATCCTCCGAAGAATTTTCGGCCCCCTACATGAGGATGGATGATTCCGTAGCCTACACAATGACGAAATCTATGAGCGATACCATGACCGTCCGGTTGTGGATAAAATCCGGCTCAATAGGTTACGGTGGGCGGGTCACTTAATCCGTATGGATGAGGATCATCCCACCCGGAAAGTCTATAAAGGCAATATCTATGGTGGAAAAAGAAGACGAGGCAGACCCTGCCTAAGATGGAGCGATGGCGTAGGTCAGGACGCCAGACAGCTTTTAGGGATATCGAATTGGTGGACCTCGGCGCAAAACCGGGATGTCTGGAGTTCCTTATTAAGGCAGGCCTAGACCGGATACCGGTTGTGGCGCCGTTGATGATGATGATGAAACCATTTTGGGCGTCTTCTTAGTTTTCCCCTTCCAGACCATTTTTGCGGGTTGAGGACTAGTTTCCACTTAATGAAGTACCGCCCCAAAGAGTGACAAAAGGATTGCGGAGAGGACTGAGCCTTATGAGGTCCCAGCTGGATTGGTAAAAGGGGATGATAGTTGGTGCTGGAAGTCCGGGATAGAGTTGTTTCTATTACAGCGCTCATCTATCATTAACTTGCTGGTCCGCACGAAGATTTTGGCAGAGGTTGTAAGGATAGAGATAGGCCTGTCACCATTCGGGATAAAAGGATTTTCGTTTTTCTTTGGGATGGGTGTGATCTGAGCTCGAGGGGAAATGAGCGTTCAGCAAGCAACGGTTAAATAATGTTGAATTTTACCAAGCCCGGTCGACTTTATGTTCTTGCTCTGTTTTATGAACATTGCGACCATCTTAGGCTTGATGTAGTTAATAGGTGGGATTGAATCAGTAATTCTGTTTGGGAGGAGTAGGTATTGATCTAGTCCAGCCTGGCTGACTGTTTGGATGTAGGACTGTGAGCTTCAGCGTCAAATCTTTGGACAAGAGTGTGGAGATTAAAGTGGTGAGCTTTCGCGGAGGTGATATGTTTTGTGGAAGGATGGTTAATATAGAGGATAAAGTTCCTTTCACGGGTTGAGGCGTCGAGATAATGGACGAATTTTTAAGGACGGAATACTGAGGAGAATATTCATTTATGAATAATCTCCGCCGTAGGGCTTGTAATGGATGTCCTGAAGGATATTTTCCGGGAGGGAGGTAAGGTTGCGGAAGTTGAGGGAACGTGTTGCTTCAGTATACTGGCGAACAATTAGATCGTTTGAAACTCTCTGATTCAGAAGGAGTTAGAGCTATGACAGGGGAAGTTGGATGTCACTGATCACTGATGACAGGAACTGTTTCATAGAAAGGGGCGATGATTGGATTGGGATTTACGCTGATATCGCCGCTTATCAGGAAGTGGTCGAGGTATGTGTGGCTGCTACTTACATTGTATGCAGGAAGCCCTGGGCTAAAATGGGAGATATTACGAGCAGCGGGGTATGGGGTCAATGCGCGATACAGTTTGCGGCCATTATTATAGATGGAGGAATCTAACGAGAAGATGTGGCTGGCATTTAACTCACCTCGTAGACTCAGGGACTACGATTTGCCCGTTGGGCGGAGTTGGAAGGAAAAAGGATTTGATAGTGGATAGGTCGTTCGGATTAAACAGTTGATTGAGATAGTAGGGGGAAACGACGTATATGAAGCCGGATGCAGTTTCGATTGAGGTGATGGTAACTTCTAGGGAGTTAAGGGCATTGGCGGAAATAAAGAACTGTGGTGCCTCCGGGAAGGTATGCGGTGCAGTGTGTAAATGAAAGCAATAGCATTGTTAGTTTTTCAGACTGTTCTATTGCCCCCCCCCCCTCCCGTTCTACTGTGTTTCTAGGAGTTTTCTTGAGTGGCACAGAATAGAGACTTCAACAAAACTAACTTTGATAAATTTGATTGTATAATTCGGATTGAGACGTGCATAATTTTGACCCAATGACCCTGCCTTCTAGAGGTAAAAAAATAGCCGAAGATGATAAAAACGGTCGACAATATGATAACCAGCCGAGTCGGGCTGATAATTAACACCGTTCAAAACAAGATTCTCAGTCTGGCTAGCCTGAACTCTTCCTATCTACATTTAAGGACAGAACATCGAAGACATCGATCAATTTGTCTATCCTGGTAGCGTTGTTTCTGGCGACAATGGCACTGCGTTATCAGCAACGACGGCGCGTAGGAGTTTTGGTCGCTATATTTACCCTTCTTGCAAAGTTCAGGTAGAAGCTTTGTGTAGTAAATTCATACAAAAATAATATTATTGTCCTATTAGAACTTTTTTAATAATAATATAAATCCCTTTCAGCTTTCTTATGCTGTGTTGTATGTTACACTGCTAAGATGATCTAGAGTGCGGTTTTCAGTGAATTGATAAAATATAATAGTACACTCCGGTCCGGTCCGTCATCAAGTGGATGCGGACTGAAGACTCCCAGCATCGTCAGCAAAAAAAAGTGACTATTATTTATTTTGAGCAAGTATCGGGATGGGAGCTATTTTTAGGCCTAGATATGATATGGGAGTATCATGATGAGTTTTTTTTTCACCCTCCCCTTTTCTTATTCGGAACTCATGGCAAAATGTACACAGTGATTTTTCATTTGATATTTAGGATACCTATATTCGACAAAAATGAATTTCATGATGACATCTAACTTAGAAAGACTGCGATGTACCTATAGGCTGCCTATAGCCAGGGTGGTAAACACAATCCTGCTTTATGCAGCTTCAGTTTATGCACAAACACTGAGTGTGGTCCACAGTAGAGCCCCACCTACAGAACCGTTTCAGATGATGCAGTATTCTTCATCTCGACAACTATACCGATTGACATCTAGCTAAATGAGACGATGTAAACGAAGAATGCTGAAAAGGAGTTGTTTTTAAACATATGGCAACAATGACGGGTCCACATACGGTGCACTGGTCATTTTCCAATCTTGCTATCAGAGTGGCGACTACGCCGTCCTGCATAACACAAATAAATCCCTCCGCCTCAGCAAAAAGCTCTCAAGCAATCAGTCATCTGTTCGACAAATGACAATTCGAGTGGTGCGGTTGGGAAATTGGACATAGTATTCCGTATCCGTCGCTGGACATTTCCTAGATTGGTCTTCGTCTACGGAAATATTTCGAATGCATATGCCAGTGGAGGAATAGCGAAGACATTCAGTGAGTTTGTTTTATTTTTTTGTAAGAGATGCAACTTCAGCACGAACTTCACAAATTGCAGGTACCCGGGCAGCAGAGCATACTTCATTGCTGAATTCCTAGGTATTAGTAGACGTTTGTTTCGACCAAACCTTCGATGTGAAAATCACCAATGCTATTTCCGGCATGCGACTTGTGTTTATTTTTGCGGATGGCTCGCATTCAACACCTGCCTACACCAAATTCTATCTGAATATAATAGCTAAACATGTTTACTATTTTCTACAAACTTCTAAATTGGTCATCGGAATGAGCACTCAACTGGAAGTCGTCTTACTATATCAAGTGTCTCAACTCGTACTTACTACGTAGGCCATATTTAATTGCAAAACCATGCCCTCTAGCATCATTCAGTGGCCATAAAAGGGGCTTCGGCGCCATATAAAACCAAAGAGGACTTATTGGATCCCCTTGAAAAATGTCTTTCCGTATGCGGATGGGTTTGAGGTGTAGGTACCCTCAGATGAGCGCACTGACAAAGTAATATGCCACCTTTTCATGACTGTTGCCAGCCTTGGGATTCTAATATAGGGGCTCCACTTGAAATATTTTTGCGGTACTAGCTTGTGAAAGGCTTGCGAGTGAGAATATAACGTTTCACATTTGTTCCAATCTTATATATAAAAATCAATTGCTGTTCGTTTGTCTCGCTAAAACTCGAAAACGGCTGAACGGATTTATCTTATCTTGGTTTTGAAATGTCCGTGGAGGTCTAGGGAAGGTTTGAAAGGTGAGAAAAATTCGAATAATTGCCGGTGAAACCCTAAAAACAGCACTTTTCTTCTTCCCATATAAACGTTTTTTTCTAAATAAAATTTAGAGTCAATTTGAACTTTATTGATATTCAATAAAGTTCAATCACTCACTGTGTTCATCGGACCTCATATTACAGCTATGAAACGGACAAATTTTTTAACGCAACTAGAAATATTTGACAACCAAGTGACAATCTTTTATTTCTAAAAAGACAAAAGACATCAAATGTTTCACAGCTCAGAATATGTTGTATTGGAAAATAGAATTTCTGTTTTTAGTATTTTTGTTTCTCACCGTTTAAACCTTTTCTGAATTTCCATAAATATTTGAAGACCAAACTAGACTACCTAGACCTGGACTTGATATTAAGTTTTGTTACAAATTAAATTTCTGAACGCAACGATAATATTTGACATTAGATTTGACAACCAACTAATATGTCAATCCATCCTGTTGCACTTTAGAACACGGAAAGAAGTATTACGATATTGTGTTACGATATCTATGAGTGCGCGAGAACTTTCTTTACTTTGGCGATCCTTTGTGATAGTGACATTCCAGTAAACGTGCTCTTTTTTTTGATATTTTGTGATTGTGACACTTTACTGCTAAGTGAGCGAAAAATTTTCTCACTTTCATTATTTACAATTTACAATACCGAGGAGAAGATGACCTGACTTAGGTCGTCGCAGTCAATCAAATGTGCGAAGAGCTAGCTCACGTGCTAATCGCACTGATAACCAGAGAGAGAGACAAATCAAGAAAATAGTCGTATTGCTATGTCAGAATTGTGTTATTTAGTGAGTGATAATGAAGTAGATAGGCTTAGAATGCAACAAGTTCGTGCACATCAAACACAACAACAGCAATCACGACATAATGAAATTGATCGAATCCGCAGACGGAATGCTTCACAATATGCTTTTTTATTAAATACGGATTCGGTTTGTTTGTTTTAAAATTATTTTATACAAAAGTTTAGGTCTTTTATTTATCGATTGAGGCAGTACGAAGTCTGTCAGGTCAGCTAGTCAGTAATAAAGAATTTAGTGGACACTATACAAAGACCGTCGTAGTATGGAGTATATAATAGGACATAAGAGTAAACCGAGTATAATGAGGCATAGAGATGGCTGGCACTTATCTAAATTTAGGGGTATAATTTTCTCTCCGCCAGTGTTAAATATAATCTGGTACGAAGCAGTTTTTATATATACTATGCAGTGTTGCTGCACTACCTGTCCCTAAGCCATTATATAGTTGGTATTGGATGTCAAGATGCTATGCGAATCCGTTTAAGTTACAATTGATGGCCCATTTATAGAATGAAATCGATCTTGTTTATTTGATTTCCGTCCTTACAGTCAGGCATTCATTAGAATCTACTTTCCAGGAAATAATAAAAACTGCACAACTCATCTTAAAAAAGACATGATTCAACGTAGCAACCATAAATTAAATGCGTCCCGCATAAATTGGCACAAGTGCATTTAACCATGCAGCATGTTGCAATAGTGACATCCAACCGGTAGTTACTGGCTGATCTCCCACACAAATGCACTAATGTAAATATGCATATAAGTGAAAAACGATAATATATATATAAAAACAAATGTATCCAAACTGCAGGCCTCATTATCATTTTCCTTGCATCTGTTTTGGTTCTTAGGTGACTTTCTTTTAGGTCGAAGAACGGTTTCGTAGCTAATATATGCATGAGAATCTCGGAAGCTGCATCTGTTGCATTATGTCTTCGTATAAACTGGATGGTGTTTCAGAAAGTGCATTTTGAATGGTGTTAAGGGGTATCAATATCAGTAGCGCTGATCAATCGGTTATGATTTGATCTTGAGGTAAACGCGCTTGTTTCGGGGACTTTAGAAGATTTGTTCTTTACATTATCTTTCGTATAAGTACATAAATGTATGAAGGCGCTTGAATATACTTTTTTTATCAGTTACAGAAATTAGTCTTTGGGTTAAATTGTAAATACAAACAATTAGGCTGTGTGAACTTTCTTTTAATTGGATCACTTATACATTCATACGTAGACCCTTAAATTCTTGGAAAAATGTGTTGGTCCACAATTTTGTAAAATGAAGCTTTACTGGGAAACAAAGTTACTATCGTGGCTCTGCTTTCTACAAAATGCAATTAATATTGAAAATACCAAATATTGAACTGGTTTTCTCATCCATTGCTTTAGAGTCGAGTCGATTCTTCCATCAAATGCGTGAATTGGAGAAGTTAGCATACTTTGGGCATAAACGACCACAGCAATGTGCGGTTTTTCATTTAAATGGCAAATTTTAGGTTTGGTCCGGAAGGTTTGCATGCGATTCATATGTACAATTTATGCAGAAATCAGACTATGGGGTCGAGCTCTCTTGTTGATAATAATCACTTTCTTCTTCAAACGAACAATTACCACATTATAAAGTGACAGTGGCAATTTGCTTAGAAATGGCAAATTGATAACAACTTTGGTCATCATTACAATTGTACATAGGTAAATATATAGATTGTCATAAATACCTGGACACACCTTTCTTGTTTTTATGTTATTTGCTGAAAAAAGGTGAAATGAATGATAGTGAAACTAAACTGCTTTTTGTGTATATCTGCATCAGACTGTATTGTTTGGTCATCTAATCGGGAAAGGAAATCGTGGTATTGACAAATGAAAAAATTACGAAACTTTTAGTGAGTTCATATATTGGTTCATACAAAGTGATAAGAAAACTCGCTTTACTCGACCTATCTGGGCCGCAATGGTCGCGATATTGCAGTCCGATTAATACGTGTTCAATGTTTTCTGTTGACGATTTTCCTTGATGGCATTTGTGTATTTTAGCATGTCAGATTTAATTCTATTATTAAGGCCCTTTTTTTGTGAGATTTAAAAAAGTCTGGGAGCGCTTTCGTTCATATTTCCTCATGAGCAACTTGGACTGTTCCATTCTTGGAAAGTTCGCCCAGTATGTTTCCATTAATCGTTCATCGCCTTTTGCGAGTCTCATGGCCATGAACTACTCTCCGATTCTATAGATTGAGTTTTGGTCGATTCAGCGTCATTTCTGCTCGGTTCCTGGTCTGCTCATTCGCTACATGATAGCCATCTAACTCAATATGACCCAGAACCCTGAGAATACAGACTCAGCACAAGTGACCTATGATAAATCTTGTAGATAGTAAGTCCACCTAGCAGCTCCAACAGATAGATACAGTTTTTTGATGTGCCAGCACGTGACGTTAACTTGAACTAGGGGATACACATACCTCATGTATGTGTACCCCCAACTATACATTACTATAGGTACTATAGATACACCGATACATCATACATGTAAAGTATGCGCAGAACGTACATATTTGCGCAGGTCGGTTTCCACAGTGCACCTGCTCTTGACCCGGTTAGATGTTTTTTTCGCCTGCCTTGAGTCTCTGGTCAATCTACTCGTTTCCAGCCTATTCCTTGAAGAAGAAATGAAGAAATGTTCAAGGAGGTACTTCTAGATGACACATTAATATAGGGAAGCGCACAAGAAAAAGCTTTACAGGTCGCGGAAAAATTGCAGGGGGCATGCGATGCCTCTATGCCACGGCGTAGCGCTTTCCGAAAACGAAATCCCAATTTCTGGTGGAATTCAGAAATTGAGGAATGTCGGAAAAACTCCCTCAGAGGTAGGAGATGCTCCCAGCGCAGGAGAAATCAACCTGAATTCGTTGAGCTACACATGCAATACAAGAACGCGAGGAAAAAATTGCAAGTAGCTATCACGAAGAGCAAATCCAAACATTTCAAGCGGATGTGTACCGAAGCTGATTCTGATCCATGGGGTGGCGCCTACAGGTCTGTAATGTCATCACTGAAAGGCAAGTGCTCCCCACTGATTACCTGTCCAAAATTACTACAAAACATAGTGGACACTCTCTTCCCAGAGGATGTGAGCTACACAAATCTGCCTAAAGTTCATGTAAACCCCGACGAAATTCCTGAAGTGGTAGAAGAGGAAATTTTTGATGCAGCAAGAAAGTTCGCTGAAAATAAGACCCCAGGGCCAGATGGAATCCCGAATATCGCCCTGAAAGTGGCAGCCAGGTCAGCACCAGGTATGTTTGCCAAAGTTTTTACGGCATGCCTTAGAGAAGGAGAATTCCCCGAGAACTGGAAGCTGCAAAAGTTGATACTTATTCCGAAGCCAGGTAAACCATTGGAAGACCCCTCCTCATATCGACCGATATGTTTGGTCAATACCATTGGTAAACTATTTGAACGAGTATTATACAACAGGCTCCTCGCTGTTGCGGAAAAGGAAGGAGGACAAACAATTCGGGTTTCGTAAGGGGAGATCGACCATCGATGCAATCAACATGGTGACTGGCCTGGCTCGAGCTGCAATACAAGATGACAAATGCTGTCCAGTGGTGACACTCGATGTAAAAAATGCATTCAACACTGCAAAGTGGACGAAAATCGTACAGGCTCTAACCAAACTACAGGCTCCAAAGTACATTGTACGCATCGTTGTTGCATTTCTTCTTGGAAGAAGATTATATTGCGACTCAGACAATGGAGAGAAATTATTCGCAATGACGTGCGGCGTACCACAGGGGTCTGTCTTAGGTCCCTTACTGTGGTTAATTATGTACAATGGAGTGCTGACGCTACGCCTTCCTAACGGCGTGACAACTATTGGCTTTGCGGACGATATCGGGGTAACAATAGTAGCAAAACGCTTAGACGAGATCGAAATCTATGCAAATGAAGCGATATGGGAGATCAATTCCTGGTTAAAAAAGTCCGGTCTATCACTTGCTGAAGATAAAACGGAACTAGTGCTAATCAGCAAAAGAAGGAAAGACACGACCGTGAAAATTAAAGCTGGTGAAAAAACAATTTACTCCCAAGAGTCGCTTAAATATTTGGGAGCAATGATTGACAAAAGACTCAATTTTAAAAAACACATTGAGTGCTCTGCAACTAAAGCATCTTCCATCGCTGTAACGATCTCGAGGATACTACCGAACATTGGTGGACCAAGACAAAGTCGACGTCGTCTTATTTCAAGGGTAGTTAGTTCTGTGCTACTCTACGCAGCTCCAGTTTGGGCAACCGTTCTGGAAAACAAATCAAACTGCGGAAAACTAGCAATGGCGTATCGACTAAGTGCACTCCGGGTATGCAGTGCTTATCGAACGACATCAGGAGAAGCATATGTACTGGCAGGGACAATCCCCATAGACATCTTGGCGGATGAAGGTCGGCGTCTCTACGACAAAATGTACGCAATCGGGGAGTCTATTGTACTTCGACGGCAACTAGCATGGCGGGAATCCATCGCAAAATGGCAAAAGAGATGGAACGAGGCACAAACTGGCCGTTGGACCTACCGTATCATTCCACACATTCGAAGATGGATGGAAAGGAATCACGGGGAACTAAGCTACGAGCTAACACAGTTTTTAAGTGGACATGGAAGTTATCGGGCTTATCTTTATCGATTTGGACACGACGAGTCACCATGGTGCCCAAGATGTGGTAACGTGAGCATGTTGTGTTTGAGTACCCAATGTTTACAGCACACCGAACTAGGCTGGAGGCGATCGCAGACAGGCGCTTAACACCTGGAAATATAGTGGAGTTTATGTTGGAATCAACGGAGGCTTGGAATCAAGTGGTAATTGAGCTGAAAATGATTCATCAACAGCTAAGGCATGAAGAACTGCGAAGAAAGCAGGAAAGGGAGCGAACAATAATGCGCCGCAGTTAAGAACTGATCTAGCCCCACGATGCAATGCTTATAGCAGTCCCGTGGGGAGAGTGGAAGAAGAAGGAAGTGGTTTTAGTGAGTAGAAGTCTCACATAACTGTATGGCAGGAGCCAGCAGTAGGTTTTGAACCTTTCCACCTTCCAACGATAAAAAAAAGCATATTCCTTGAACGCCTCCAGCCTCCACATTCAAATGCCGGCTATCTTTGAATGTTTCCAAGGATTATTCTTACCGTTACTAGAGTTTTTAGTCGTCGCACAGCGGATGTTACCCAACCTTCATGCGTTATTTTCTTTTTCCTAAATCAAAAATGATAATAAATGACCGGTAGCTCCCGCTTCTGCCTCAGATTTCTAATTTTTGTCTTCCAAATTCAATTTTGAATTCTCGTCTCGTCTCTTTCATCCCAATTACTTTGTCTTCAGTGAGTACTATATCCTGATGTTTCCGTGAAATGGTGACTTCACTTCCACCAAACACAGGGAACGTCCATGTCAGCACTAATTTCTGTGAAAATCCTACCTTTGTTTTTCATTCTTTCCCCTCGTTTTCTCTTGAATATTTCAGTCGCGTTTCTAACTTAAAACTAACAACATGTCGAAAATTGCGTCATCTCAAGAGAGCCTCGTGCTCAAATAGCTCAGGGAGTTTCTGAATTAAATTTTTAAAAGTGACTCAAATATTTCATACTGTTTTTTGTTGCAATAAGGCAGTATCTATGGCTCAACCCTCTCAAATCATCCAGCATATCTCTACTGGAAAACACGGAGAAAATAAGAAGAGCAAATGAACCCACAATCAAGCGTTCATCACAGCGTCTTCCTTTACTGCAACATCGACTAGTCGCCATTTTATTAGGTTGTTGTAAATGAAATGACCGTTTTGGTACTAAAATTTCAAACAACTGTAAAGTTTACAAAAATTTATTTATTTAATCAAAATAGGTGCCAGTCGATTCAAAATACTTCTCCCTGCGAGATTCAAGAGCATGTATGTCAGTTTCGTAGAAGTCCAACTGTCGGGTGTTAATAAATTCGTCGAAGGCAATTTTGACAGCCTCTTCGTTCCTAAATTGTTTTTCCGCCAAAAAATGATCCAAATGCTTAAAAAAGTGGTAGTCGGTTGACGAAAGGTCCGGTGAATATGATGGATGAGGCAGAGTCTCATACTGCAATTCGTTCAACTTTTGAACCGTTGTTCTGGATTCATGAGGCCGTGCATTGCCGTGAAGGAGTATCACACCATCTCTGTTGACCAATCTCGGCCGTTGAATACTCAATTTTTGGTGCATTTCCTTGAGTTGGGCACAGTATTTCTGTGCATTTATCGTTTCTCCAGGTGCCAAAAAAGAATAGTGGATAACTCTAGCTGTAGATCACCAAACAGTCACCATTACCTTCTTCGGATGGAGGCTCGGTTTCGGCATATGCTTCGGTGGCTCATCAGCATCTAGCCATTGCACTGATCGGCGACGATTGTCGTATAATATCCACTTTTCATCACATGTCACTATTCTGTGCAAAAAAGGGTTGATTCTGTTGCGGGAGAGTAAAGAACTGCAAATGTCGAAGCGCCATGTTTTGCTCCATAAGGGCTTGCGGTACCCATTTGTCGAGCTTTTTCACCTTTCCAAGGTATTGCAAGTGCCGGGAAATTGTTGAATAGTGTACGCCCAGTTTCTTTGCAATGTCTCTCACAGACTGACGTGTGTCGGATTCACCCAGCACACGCAGTTCGTCGTTATCAATCGATGGTCCTGGATGTCCATGTGGCTCACTTTGAAGGTTTACGTCGCCTGACTGGAATTTTTCGAACCACCGCCGTATGGTTCGTTCGCTTACCGTATCAGTTCCAAATGCGTTGTTAATGTTCCTAGTCGCCTCCGCTGCTTTATTACCGAGTTTAAACTCATACAGAAAAAGTATACGTTTTTGGCTCTTTTCCGTCTTTTTTTTCCTTTTCATTCATTGTTATCACAACAATGGTCAATGTTATTTATACTTCATTATCCGACACCAACAGCGCCAACTGGTGGTGGTTTGATACAGCAAAATTGCAACTAACTTCACTTGATTGCCAAATCGGCCATTTCATATGCAACAACCTAATAGTTAGATTTGTGCCGAGCATTGCTCAAGACTGATATTCCGATGAAAGTAACCTAAGAAAAGTCTAATTACAAGGAAGCGCTTAACCAATATTCGACATGCCATTCAAGCTGACACCATTTGAGTTTCAGTAGACGAGATTACTAACATGGAAGCAAGATACATCGCTAGTATGATAATTGGTAGGCTTAGCATGGAAAATCGCTCTACATCATATCTCCTGAATTTTGACCTACCCGGAAAATGCAATCAAAAGACGAATTCAAAGTTTTTCAATGACTCTATGAATTTCCTATGGCCGAATGGTGTCCAGTATCGTAAGGTATTACTATTTTTGACCGATGTAGCCCTATATATGGTAAAAACTGTAAAACGCTAAGAATATTTTAACCAAAAATGATACACTTAACTTGTTTAGCCCACCCGATGCATCGCATTGTCGAAACTGTTAAAATGCATTATTCTAATGTTGATTTACTTATACTTATATATAAAAAAAACCCTAGCCGGATGAGAATTTTAAAAGAGATCAATCCCTCCCTAACCAATTATTAGTTGATGGGGCACTTGGTTGGAAACAGCGCAATATTATTTTGAATATTTAAAATGAAATAAAAAACGTCATCTCAAAGCTTGATCCAGAGTCTGCCATAGCTGTCAATAAAGCTAAACTTTTAATGAAAAAAAAATCTTTGAAACACAAAATTGCCTACATCTCGACCAATGCGAACTTTCTAACAAATGCAATTACAAAATTGGAGGCTAAAAACATGCAGTTGGTTGACAGCATCGCTGTTGTCAGAAGTGTCATCATCATCATCATCATCAACGACGCAACAACCGGTGTCCGGTCTAGGCCTGCCTTAATAAGGAACTCCAGATATCCCGGTTTTGCGTCGAGGTCCACCAATTCGATATCCCCAAAAGCTGTCTGGCGTCCTGACCTACGCCAACGCTCCATCTTAGGCAGGGTCTGCCTCGTCTTCTTTTTCTACCATAGATATTGCCCTTATAGACTTTCCGGGTGGGATCATCTTCATCCATACGGATTAAGTGACCCGCCCACTGTAACCTGTTGAACCGGATTTTATCCACAACCGGACGGTCATGGTATCGCTCATAGATGTCGTCATTGTGTAGGCTATGGAAATGTCCATCCTCATGTAGGGGGCCAAAAATTCTTCGAAGGATTCTTCTCTCGAACGCGGCCAAGAGTTCGCAATTTTTCTTGCTAAGAACCCAAGTTTCCGAGGAATACATGAGGACTGGCAAGATCATAGTCTTGTACAGTAAGAGCTTTGACCCTATGGTGAGACGTTTCGAGCGGAACAGTCTTTGTAAGCTGAAATAGGCTCTGTTGGCTGACAACAACCGTGCGCGGCGCGGATTTCATCATCGTAACTGTTATCGGCTGTGATTTTCGACCCTAGATAGGAGAAATTGTCAATGGTCTCAAAGTTGTATTCTCCTATCCTTATTCTTCTTCGTGTTCGTGTTTGACCAGTGCAGTTTGATGTTGTTGGCTGATTCGTCTTCGGTGCTGACGTTGCCACCATATATTTTGTCTTGCCTTCATTGATGTGCAGCCCAAGATCTCGCGCCGATTACCGCCTGCTCGATCTGGATGAAGGCAGTTTGTACGACTCGGGTGGTTCTTCCCATGATGTAGATATCGTCAGCATAGGCTAGTAGTTGGGTGGACTTGAAGAGGATCGTACCTCTTGCATTTACCTCAGCATCACGGATCACTTTCTCGAGGGCCAGGTTAAAGAGGACGCATCCCTTTGTCGTAGACCGTTGTTGATGTCGAATGGTCTTGAGAGTGATCCTGCTGCTTTTATCTGGCCTCGCACATTGGTCAAGGTCAGCCTAGTTAGTCTTATTAATTTCGTCAGGATACCGAATTCTCTCATGGCCGTGTACAGTTTTACCCTGGCTATGCTATCATAGGCGGCTTTAAAGTCGATGAACAGATGGTGCAACTGTTGTCCATATTCCAACAGTTTTTCCATCGCTTGCCGCAGAGAGAAAATCTGATCTGTTGCTGATTTGCCTGACAGAAGTGTCGCAGAAAAAATCGAGATGATGCGAGATACTCGCGATGAAGAAAAAATTAATGACCTGCTTGGATAAAAATCTAGGATCGAGAGATGCCTTGACAATTTCGTATATCCATAATGGGAACAAGAGTGGATGTTTGTCAGCTAGAGCTAAATCCCTTGGATATAGCATGATTCAAATATACACCCATTACATAGGTTTCAAATATTTTGCTCAACAAGAGGGGAATCGGACGGGGGACAAGCTGGGAACTCGAGAAGCTAAGTAGATCCCCGCTGCAATCAGTAAGGAGCTTCAAAAAGGAAATTGCAATGCAAACGGATTTCAAGCCAGTGGGTACCATTAAATTCAATATAAACCACATATTTAAGCATATGCAAATCTCGGATTTTAGCAGACCAGATTTATTCTGCCAACTATTTGTATCTGGATAGTCGTATTAGCCTTGAAGAACGTGAGCTGGGTTTTCCTAACTGGTAATCGTCCAAACATCAGTTGCTGAGTCTTTAAGCGATCCTTTCATATTTGCAACGTCTTTATCTCCATGCAATTTGCATTTTTATCTCATTCGCAAAGCAATTCAATTTATGGACATCGAATGATCTCAGGGTGGAATATTTTTCTATCGCAGTAGCTGAAGTACAACATTCCGAAATTAACCAGACACTTGACAGTGACCACAAAACCATATCGAAAGGCCATTAGTGAGCATCTACAAGTTGATAGCACTAAGTACTCGGCTGCTCACCTGCAGCATTATCTTGTTCCTCGTTTATCCAACATGTTTTGCTCAGTTCTGCTTCAGGTATCTAGGATCAACTATCCAATGTAACTATTCCATTATCTGTTCATACTCACATTGCTTGATACTTGCCCGGGGTAAGTAGCTTATGGGAGTCGTAACTATTTGGTCGCGAGCCAAATACGAATAATATAGAATTAATTCCAACTCAACCAGATAAAAACCCGATTCCGAGTAAATGGAGAAAGATTATTATTTATTAAGGTGTCGTCAGTATTTACGACAGGTAAACCATTCTAACAAGTAATGCAGGATAAATGGTGACCACGGGAATATATTGATACGCGATTGTTGGGTTGACTACAGTCGATCGGACTATGGATTGCCCACCTGGTAACTAGAAGAGGATGTTGTAAGCTTAACTAAATTTCAGAGCAATGTCTTATCACCAATAATTTACAGGAAATATCTATTTAAGGGGTTCCCATAGTTGCAATAAAGCAACGCCAACAATTAATCACTAATCTTCATTTAAAGTAAGCCGGGTGATTGCATTTCTTCTTGTATTTCTGGGTGTATTCAAAAGATATCGTGTTCAGTGTGAATAAAACCAGAAACCAAAAGGTAATCACTAGAGGCTGGCGTGGACTGAAGAAGAGTGATCTTTGTTGGTCTGAAAGAGGTGAGGAGTTGTAGGCATACATTTTTCTTGTCACACTATAAATGCAGAGAGCAGTCTAACGGGTCGTTGGCATAGCATTTACACCTATCTTTCCACCATTACAATTCACTTGCTCATATATAAATTCGCTCCATTGAACAAATTTCCAACAGTCTTACCTTGGACTCTACACTGTGCCTATATATTTTCGGAATATCATTTTGGGGTGTTTTAAGTGCAAGTTTTTTTCCTATTACCACGAATATTTTGCTTTAATTGCGAAAAATGCGTGATTTCCTTTTAATTTGCCTCTTCGTCTTGAGCGCCGTGTCTACTAATGTGCAGGCGAAAGCAATACATCGTGACATCCGAGAGCTGCAATTGCAGGAAGTAGCTCCCGAATTGCAACAGGAGATCGTTGATCCTGTTCATTTAGATTTGGTACAACCTGTGCTTGTTATTAAGGAGGAAGTTCTCGTTCCAATTGAAACCCTTGAAAGCATTGCACCTATTGCTGAAGTGGACGGTCCAGGAGCGATTGTCATTGAGGATCAGGTGAACAAGGACGAAAATGAAATTATAGGAGCAGGAGAAGAACATCAAATACCGAGTGAAGAACATTTCCCTGTCGGCGCTGATGATGGATTACGAGGGGATCAAGAGAATGTTGCACTTCCAGAGCAAGAACAACAAGCTATTCTTGAAGCGACAAGTAACGATGAACTACCGCCGGTGCACGGTGTACTGAAGCAAGAAGCATCGACTACAGCTCGTCCCTCGTTGCTCCAACAAGCCCAACAAATTATTAGCAACAATCCTTTTGGACAATTTATCGATTCTATCCGTCGACCCTCAACGGTAGCACCCGAAACGCAGCAAGCTGGAGTAGAAGCGACTACCAATGCTAATATTTTCCAACAGTTTCAAGCTGGAGTTCAAAATCTTGGGAGCCAAATAACAAGTGCCTTCACTCCTCCTCAGAGTAATTTACAAGCATCTGAGTCGAATCCATCCCAGACTGCGGTTCGTCCTCCGAATTTCTTCGAACAACTACAGTCAAACTTACAAAACACAGTTCAAGGAATATTTCGACCAAACCCCGAACAAAGTACAACAGCCGGAACTCAACCTCAAGGTCCTTTCCAAAGTGTGTTGACTAATGTACAGAATTTCCTGACTGGTAACCGCGGAGAAGCCAGTGCTGCACAAACAAGTACACCTGGTGAACCTCAAAAGGTAGGATTACCAGTTGACGATAAAGTAGATTTTAATAAAAACAGTGGGGAAGTTCTAGTGGATAACGAGGCTGAAAGTTCAGATCCTGTAGTGGCCGTTCAGCAACCCGAAACATCCCCGGTGGCTGAGTTGGATGTGAAAAAGGATGAACAAGACGAATCAGTAGTTTTGGTTGCCCAAGAGTCTTCGCTGGAAAATGAATCCGAATAGAAATGATCACATGGAATTTATAATGTTAAGAAAGTGTAATTTATTATTTATTTTTACTCCATAATTTATTTCGGAACTTTATTCTCTTAAGTTTTGTATGAGTGTGATTTACAGAATGAATAAAACATTAAAACAAACATAAATTCATTGTACTTTTATATTTTTGTTGACCAGCTCCACACCATTGTTTCAAGATGGCGAAATAAAAGTGTGATTAACTACGATTGAGGGGGTCTTTATTTGATTCTTAGTCGATTGAAGGAGTCCATTTATTTTCCGTCCCCAATCTCTGGATTCATGAATTAATCTGCTTCCATCGACAATTCGTTGCAAATGTCTGGTCGATTGTAGGCGGAGAGTACAGCAGATTTCATATACTTCCTTGGTGTACCTAGCTGGGCATTTATCACTATATATATCTATATCGGAAGTGCTCTTAAAGTTTTCCGTAGAACCTTGCTTTCACTTTATAGCATTTTATGATGTTTTACTGATGTGGAGTTTCCTCTTCCTGTGTCAATATTCCTTTATGGAGACGCATTATATGGTTCGATTTTTACTGGTTACTAGGAAGATTGAAGTTACTGAATTGCTCCAGTTAACTGCGAAATGTGTCGACTTTCCCTAGAATTTCCTTCCATATTTCTATACAGAGTTTGAAGCACAATTGAAGCTCCGACAATGATAGAAAGAGAATTAGATACTCCTGTTTGGTAGTAGTGAAGAGTTTTTGCAGATACAGCTATGGCAAGGGGGTCCTTGTACCTGTTCAATGTAGCTTATTTGCAAGGCTGCTAGATCAGGGATCACTAGTCCAGGAAAGAAGAATCAAAAATGATTCGTGAATACCTCTGAAAAGTGATAATTCACGAAAATTTTTTAAGAATCAACGAAAGGTAAGTCATTCAAAAGTTACTTCCCATATATCGTCTCGTTTTGATAATGAAACAAGTCGGAAGCCGGAAGCTCAGCGCTTTAGGTATAAAAAGTTTTGTTTGTTTCTTATGCTAGGATATTTGAGTACAGATCCATCCCATTTGTACACTAATGATAAAAAAAAAGTGGCCACCCAAACTTTTTCCGAAAATCCAAACTTGAACCCTAGTTTCTCCCCAATTGATAACAATTTCAAATATCTGTTTTACAAATACTATGGTAGGAAGTGTAAAGGCTATTTATAAATAAAAAACAAATTTTTTATTATTAATAAGATGTATGTCCTCCTTTATTTTTAATAACATTATCAATTCTGTTTGGAATAGAATTAATTAGTGCTTCTAAATACTCCTCGGAGATTCTATTCCAGGCACCCAAAACAGTTTCCCATAGCTCGTTTAAGTTGTTAATTGTCTTGTCGTGAATCTCACGATCAATATGGTCCCATATATTTTCGATGGGATTTAAATCAGGGCTTTGAGCAGGCCAATCAAGAGTCCTTATATGTTTTTGGGCCAACCAATCGGATATGAGCCTTGTCTTATGGCATGGTGCATTATCTTGTTGGAAAGTTAATAGGCGAGGTGTTCTGAACCTCGCTAGACTTGGTACCAGTGATGTTTCTAAAATATTTTTATATTCAGCTGAGTTGATTTTTGTATTCACTGGTACCCGGTGCAGTACAGCCCCATACCATTATTCCAGGGTTGCCTTTCTGCGTTTCCTGGATGCAATCCTCACTGTATTCCTCGCCTGACCTACGAAGACAGCGTTGCGGCCTGTCCGATCGAAGGCAAAATCTTGATTCGTCCGACCAAATGATTTTAGTCCAGTCGGTGTTTCGATGGTCTTTGGCCCAAACCAATCTTGCAGCTTTGTGCCTCGGTTTAAGAGCCGGAACTTTTCGACAGCGCCGACTGCGAATACCAACATCTTTCAAACGGCGTGAAATCGTGTGGCGACTTACTAAGTTTCCGCTGGCTGGCACAAAATCTTTAGATATTTGTGCGATCGACGATTTCCGATTCCTCAGCGCGTGTTGTTCCAACGCTCTCGTGTCTCTGCTATTCATTTTTTGTGGTCTTCCGGAGCCTTTCTTACGTGCTACACTGCCGCTTGCTTGTTTACGTCGCAAAACTTGCTGCACGCCGCTTCTCGAAACTTCGACATGCGATTTTTTAAAAATTCTCACGATTTCGCGTTGTGATTTGCCAGATTCGCTTAGTCCTACGATGCGTCCTTTTTCTTCCTCCGTTAATTGCCTGTAGAAAAAATGTATACACTTTTCTTGAGTTTCTTTTCAAACAAAATGATTTTTTGAAAATAATTCAAATATATGAATTTTTAATCTTCAAACTGATTTCTCCGCTTGCTTCCAGGACTCTACCAGGATTATCCTTGTGAAAAGTCCTTGAGGCAAGCCTAATTTTTGATGAGTTTTTTCTTACTATCCTTTTCTACTAAGTTAATGATAATAATTACTTACCGCTGTTTTGGAGACATTTTAATTCGACAAATTATTAAAAATGTATTTCAAGCACTATTTCCACCTTTGAATGATTTTTCACTATTTCTAAATTTTGTATCCTTGCACTTCGTCTGTTTGTTAGGAACTGATGTCCTTTGATGTTCTGATGTCCCTTTTTATACCTGCTTCATTGCAAAATTACGAAAAACCCCGAAATATTACATGCGGCGGCAATATTTGACACTCTTTCGACACCAGGTAGGTGGCCACTTTTTTTTGATCATTAGTGTATGTAGCCAGTAACGTATGTGTATATTTAGCATGTCAAACTGCTCACTTTAGTGCGATATAGAAGCTCGCTCATGATTCTTTTCAGATTTGTCGGTTGGGTAATTTCTGAGAAAAAAATCCATTAAAAAAATCGTCACTTTCGACCACCCACATTTCCCACCTATCCAGCAAATTTCAAAACTAAAACTGAATTCGGAAAGTACTTATTGAGATCTTCCAATTGATGCTACGCATAACTATATTCAGTGAAAAATTTTACACCCCCACTTTGCATATATGAGGACTCCCACCCCCTAATAAGCTTAGCGTAGAAAGATGTAGCTTTCTACATGTGTAGGCGTTCATAGTTTTCATCTTCTTACCTAACTTCGTGTCAATCGGTATAGCTGTTTCTGAGAAAAGTACGTGTGAGAGACAGACAAGCAGACACACAGGAATGTACACGACGCCATCTAAAATCAGCTGCGAGCCATGCGAGCCTCTTATAACAAAACTGGTGAGGAACTCGGCAATTGTTGCCTAACACTGCCAAAGAAGACGACGGTAGAGAAAGCATCTCAAACATCCCCAACGACGCCGTTCCGCCAAAAGTATCTGCCCGAAATCTGGCTTCGGAAGATTGCTTGACACCCGAGGCACAAAACACAAAAACAGGGAACCCGTCGACGATCCACCCGTACACCAACAGGTACAAAAGAAAAAAAGGAAGGATCCCCCGCCTTTTAATGGAGTAAAAGGAGCCAACAGCTAAAGGGATCCGAACACAAGTTGGACTTTGGTTAAATCAAGGAAGAAGTAAGATGAAGTAGGCAGAATGATTACGTAACGAAACCGCCAAGAAGCGCCCGTAATAACAGCAAAAGAGGGTATGTCCCACGTTGATATTTTACGAAGCTTAGCGACAATATAACGCGAATTAGACGGACAGAAAAAGGAGGGTTACTGTTCGAACTATCGAAGGGAAAGAAAGATCACAATGACCTACAAGAAATATCCAGGCTTCGCTCGGCGAGCAAGCGACCGTCCGCTTAAATCGTAAGATCTTAACGAGGTCACTACCGAGGAAGAAATTTGTGCAGCGCTCAAATACCAATTGAAACTGGAAGACGTGCAGGAAACCGACATCAGTAGCCTGAGGAAAGCGTACAGTCGAATGCAGACAGCGACCCTAACTATATCTGTGCCTTCAACTACAAAGGCACTGTCTGCGGGTATAGTCCGCATCGGTGCAGCTTACGCGAGCAAATTCCACTATAAAACTGTTTCAAATGTCTCTAATTCGGTGGCATCACCGATAGATCCAAACTTTGACGAAGATGTGGAGGGGGAAATCATTTGGTGAAGGGCTGCACTAAGAACCCTCACTGTCTATGTAGGGAAATCAAAGATCGCGATCGCAATCACATAACGAGTAGAACCGGGTGTTCAACCTATAGAATCGCTTCGGAGCGGAGCGTAAATGAGAGACATCCAGCTGAATCTAAATCACTGCCCAGCCGCCCAGGACCTGCTAGCATAGAAAGTGTATGAAAAGGAAATCGATGTTGCTATTGTTTGCGAACAAACAGAAGAGTCATCAAGGTGTTAGGGAAGCATTTATAAGTGGAAAGGCTGCGGTGTGGGCTTCCGGTAATCGAGCCTTGCAGCAAACAATGGGGCATCGTGAACATGATTTTATGAGTATGACAAAATCAGAGTTGCATTACGCTAGAGAGACTAGCGAGAGACGCCGAAAATCGCAACCGCAAAATTATTGCTGGAGACTTCAACATTACTGGGTAATGGAGTGAGAAAACCGAGAAACAAATGAAAGGGGAAGAATCCTCCTCGAGATTTTCTCCTGCTTAAACGTCACCGAAACAGCTCTCTACTGCCTAAGGCTAGCAAATCTCCATGTGAGCCAACCTCCTATAGACCTATTTGTCTTTTGGACACTCTGGGAAAAATGCTAGAGCGAGTAATCTATAATAGATTACTCCCGGTTGGGAGGCCTCTCAGATCGACATTATGTGTTACATAAAGCCGGATCAACCATTGATACCATCGAAATGGTTACTGACTTAGCCGAAGATGCAATCCACGGAAAGAGCCGTACTAGCAAATATAGCGTGGTAGTGACTCTGGATGTGAGAGTATAGGCAAAAGTACCTCGAATATAAATAGGCACGCAAAAAATGCGGTGAAGCGTACAATTCGGTTATGTCGGCAGTAAAATGCGAAAGTTTCTCTCCTATTATGTGCCCTAGATTATTCTGGGTGATAATTTAGACATTGTTTCTCTAACATCCGGAAACTACTTCCCAATGATACCAATGAACGCCGAAGACATACTTCCAGTAACCACACAAGTCCTGAACGCAGTGAAAAGGGTTCGGGATACCGTAGCCCTCCGTATTGATCGAATTCCAAACAAGGCGCTGAAACTGGTAATTAGAGTGGCACCAAGCATGTTCGCACAGGTATTTACAGACTTCCTAAAAGAAGGGTCCTTCCCCGCAGAGTGGAAAATATAAAAGATTGTATTGATCCCGATGACTGGTAAGCCGATAGGTGAACCAACATCGTATAGACCTATCTGTCTTCTGAATACAACTGGCAAGATTTTCGAGCGGGTAACCTACAACCGGCTTTATTCAATATTTGATACTGGCGGATATTTATCAAACAGGCAGTTTGGCTTCCGGGGGGCTCGGTGATACTACCAAACTGTTTTTTGAGCTAACCAGAAAAGCCTACGATGAAGGGAAATGCTGCGCACTGCAGCATGGGACGCGGTAGTTTATTTACTGACTTCCTCACTTAAAAATTATTTTGAAAACCGAGCAGAAATGTGTCCAGTTGTAAATATCCTGAAGTCGGAAAGAAATGTAATAGTTATTAAGTTGTGAAAATTTCTTTGCGAATTTTTATTAGTGATCTGTTCAATCCAGAGGCAGATCCATGATAATAGTACTTGGTTTTCAAGCGGAGAACAAATACAGGCGTTTTGGAAAATGTTAATGGATAATTATGGAATTTTCGGGGTTTTTCGTAATGAGATACGTTGAGAGATCGTGGGAGAGTGGGAAGCTGAAATCTCGGTAACATCGGCGTATAACATTATAAAACAGCGAAAAATTGTCATGAAAAAGTCAGTTAAAGGAAGTGGAGTGAGTTACATCGTTCAATAAGTCCCGGGACTAGCGTAGAAATGGCGCTAATAATGCCATTTGTATACCAAGGTTCAGAAGTACCAACCTTCAGATAAGATGTGTCAAAATTTGATGTAATTCGAAACATAACCAAGAAAGCTATAGTGGTTAAACTGACGCTACTTTTGCAATCGTGAAAAAATGGACCAAAACGAGTTTCGTGTGTTGATAAAACATTGTTTTCTAATGGGGAAAAAACACTGGTCAAGCTCAGCAATGGCTTGAAAAACGTTATCTGGACTCTACTCCGTCGAAAACAACCATTAATAGCGACTACTACATGGTGTTATTGGTTCGTTTGAAGGCCGAAATGCCACACATGAAGAAGAAGAAAGTCATCTTTCATCAAGACAACGCCCCGTGCCACAAGTCAATCAAAACGATGACCAAATTCAACGAATTAGACTTCCAACTGCGTCCTCATCCTCCGTACTCGCCGGATCTGGCCCCCAGCGACTGCTGGCTCTTTGCGGATCTCAAAAAGATGCTCCAGGGAAAAAGATTTGGCTCAAATGAGGAGATGATCGCTGCTACTGAGGCTCATTTTGAGTCAAAAGACCAATCGTTCTACAAACATGGCATTGAAAAGTTAGAGAAGCGTTGGAATGATTGTATAACCCTTGAAGGAGATTATGTTGATGAATAATAAAGAATTTTGCCGATAAAATGTTCTTTTCATAGTTAGTCCCGGGACTTATTGAACGATGTGTTAAAAAATTGTTTTTTTCATGCTCTTAACACACTTGGATCGAAGGAAATTCAGGTTTCCATCGAAATTGTGGATTCTAGCGAAGGGACTCACTTTACTTGTATGATGTATAAAGCTCGACATAACATTGTATCTTCTCATATATTTGCTTTCTGTTAATATAGAATTAGGCTCCAAATCTCCATGTGTTTACACCAAATTATATTTGGAATGTTTATGCACCACCCAACGGCTGTTATATAATGTTAATTTGACTGTTTAGTGAATCGAAAACCAACAACAAATCAAAGAGCTTTGACGAGACTAGACTAATCCAATCACTCTCCCGCAATTGATTGCCTAATACTTGTAAATTTAATCGGTTTAACAAAGTTTGTAGTCTGCATCACTATCATCGCGACATCGATTTGTGCGACAATTTCTTTGGTCATGACTCAAGCGTAGGTAAACAAATATAAACCCGAAGAATTTAGTTAAAATGCAGTAGGTGTTTTCCATTTCTTTTCCATTTCGCCGGTATATGTATGTTGGCCTGTGCGCATTTGACTTTAAACACATATTATCAACGACTTGTTAATTGATTGCACATATTTGAAATAGTTGAAGTTACAGCGGAGATTTCCCTTTAATGGATTTCACTCGAAACGACCATGCATTGCCATAGAAAGAAAAGATGATATCAGTTAAGCATGGCCGTTGAAGAACTGAAGAAATTTCAATATAGTACTTCTCGTGTTGATGCACCTGTGTTTATTTACTCAAATTGATCAATAACGTCTCATTATCAAACTCTTGGAGTTTCATACAACCAGGCCTTTAGCTATTCATGAAATCGCTGCAAACTTCCTTCTTTTGGAATTTTTGTCCTTCCCAAAGTTTATGCGATGTGTGTGGAGTTTAAGAATACAAGACCGAAATTTATGCGCAAGCAACCTAGAGATTCTCAAGCTCTACTGCTTCAGAAACGTCAACAATTGAGCCGTTTCTGACAGGATCTTGGCTGTAAAATTCCGTTCTAGGTTAAGGAGGATCACAATCTTCGGGCCCCGGCGGCATCTCTAACTTTGTCCTGTAGAAGTGTGCGCCTACCATCAGTGAACGTCCCGCCATCCTCTTCAACAACTGCCTGAACAACAGACACTTCCCGGTAAGAAGGGGTGCTCGGGCGATCTCAAAGATATGAGGCCTATCTCTCTTCTTTGCGATATTGAAAAAATCTTTGAACGTATCCTACTAAGTCACCTCAATAGACACTACTCCCCTATCATTCCACTTAATCAATTCGGCTTCGAAAACCTCAGATCCACTGAGCAGGCAATCCAGTGTCTTCAAGACCAAATCCTCAATCAGCTGAGAAATAGACATTGCACCGTAGCCTGCGCCTTAGACATAGAAAAGGCATTTGATTAAGTTTGAAAGGAGTGCTTGCTCTACAAGCTAATTCAGTCCAATTGCCCCCTCCATTTATTCAGAATCCTCGGAGACTTCATCTCCAACAGAACTTGCCACATGCGCTTCGATGGACTTCACTCCATCGACTTTCCGGGAATCTTAGGAGTTCCTCAGGGATTTATTCTAGGCCCCCAAACATTTTAACATCTTCGTCCACTATATACCCCTCCCTCTCGTAAATTTATCCGCCGTGCCAACTGGCGCACAGTGCCAGAAAGTAAAAACCTACATTTACGCATTGCCAATTATACGCTCAAGCTGAAACCAAACATTAAATACCTGGGAATCTCTCTCAACAACAAACTTAAATCCAACCCTCACGTCAGATCTGCTATTGCCAATGCTTCTAAGGCCTCGACTGCCTTAAAAACTTCCTCTCATGCTACCAAAACCCTTTTTTACAAAACTCTTATTCGTCCAATTATGACCTATGGTTTCCCAGCATGAGCTACCATATCACCGTATGTAGCAGAAGTTCTCCAACGCTTCGAAAGGACGATACTCAGGAAATGCACGGCCAAATACAGAACGCCAAACCTAAAATTTCACAAAGACTCTCTCCTGTATGACCTCTCCAGGCTTTGCCCCATAATTCCGCATATGATCAAGCTGTCGCGTGTCAGACTGAAAAGGTGGCTGCCGCACCCTAACCCGCTGATAAAAAATCTCGCTAAGAGCAATGCATTGTTACGCGAGCAGAGGTACTACGTGTCAGGGCTGGCTTTCCTCTCGGGCAGTAATTCTCCTTTAAACCATCGCGCCTCCCCTCCCTCCTTCATCCCCTCGTTTTATCAAAGCTCCTCCGGCTTTCACAGAAGCTAGCCGCGTAGGGCCTATGTTCCGGCAGTCAATCTCCGCGCCGGTGTGGATCACTTTTCATTATTTTTCTTTTCCTAGTCTAGATTAAGATAATCAACATTAATTAGCCTCTACAATACGTTATATCTGTAATCATTAACTTCTCCCCTAAATTAAGGTTCTCTTCCTCCTTCTACCCATTAGGCTCCACAATACATGCCTTGCAATCCCACAGTCCTCTTCATTCCTCCCGCCTTTGGTCACTGTCCTTGCACAGGTCCAAATCGAGTAAAAAGTAGCCCTTTCTCAGTTTACTGTCACCATAGAGAAAGGACTGCGCTTTACTCCAAATTCGTCGATCAATCCTGTCCACCGGTGCCTAAAACTCCCATTTTCTTGTTTTCCAGTACGGAGTATTATTTTGTGTTGTTTTGTGTTATGTTTGTTTAGTTGTAAGGTATAAATTATCCTTAGGTTTAAGCACGTGTTATGTCAAAAGAGCATTGACATGCACCATTTTTTCACTTTATACCATTTAATGGGCTAGGCCGGATATTTTCGTAGGTTAGCGTTACATACTTAATTAGTCATGTGTCAAGTGTTCGGATAGCTGAGTGGTTAGAGCACAAAGCGGAAGCTCGCGGTTCAAATCTCACTGGTAGCAGTGGAATCTGTATCGTGATTTGACTTCGGATACCCGTCGACTCAGCTGTGAATGAGTACCTGAGTCAAATCAGGATAATAATCTCGGGCGAGCGCAATGCTGACGACATTGCCTCCTATAGGGTACTGTGATCCTGTAGTGTACCGTTACGGTCTTGAATGAAGTGTTCTAACACACTTCAAGGCCATGATCCAATTGGATTGCTGCGCCAACGATTATTATTATTATATAATTACACGCAAAGAGATTTCCTAAAGATGACATTGTGATCTTGATGGGTGATCTGAATGCCAAGGTGGGCTCTGAAAACATCTTGCTCGGATATTTGATCAGGAAACACCGTCTTGGCAACTGTATTGACAATAAGGGAAGGTTGGTGTATTTTTACAACTTCCACCGCCGGAATGGTGGTGGTGCCATTACGGCAATTTGGTTTCAACTGGTTGACACAGGTCCAGCAATCAGATTGAAATCAGATTGACAACTTGGCGTCAGCAATAGATAGTAGTATAGCTGTTTTCTAATATTGGTCTCTAAAGGGATAGCCATCTAATGGTCGCTTACCTTTGCTTGCGACTTGCGTATGCCGCTTTACGCAGGATTGGGGAGCTGCGGCTCCCCAAGTTTAATATTGATCGCTGAGAGAGAGCCATCTTGCTGATCGCAGAACTGTATACCGCATTACGAAGGAACTACACTTTCTGCCGATCTACTAATTATACGGAAATCCTATAAATTCGAGACTTAAAAGTTTCAAAAAAAGGGTACCCGCTTTGAGTACGGCAACCGGTGAAAAATAATCCTGAAACGGATCAAGGAAAATCTCGAGATCTTGATCGGCAGAGAACAGGTTGGCTTCCACTCTGCACCGAGGTAAAATCTCAGAGAAGTTTGTGGTGCAAAGTGGAGTCCGTCAGGGATGGATCTTGTCACAGATATTATTTCTTCTTGTTATCGGTGGCGTTCTTCATGCTGCATTGTCCGGGCGACGTGAAGTTCATTCGACGATAGCATCTTTCCTCAAACACCTCGACTACGTTGATGATAATAGAGGAGAAGTATAAGCTTCTCGGGAAGTCCTGAAAGGAGTTGAAGTGCATTTCAATGAACAACTATGGGGTGAATGCCGACCATCAAGTATGATACATATGCCTGTTTACTCCTTGCTTGCAGTGAATTTGTTTAGCAGAGTGATTTGTTAGACAAGGGGTAGCTTCCTGCAAACTACAATTTTCAGTTTTAAGGGGATCATCCCGTGTGTCGGATTCGCGGAATCGAATTTATTTTTTTGGCATCAATTGTATCTAGATATAGTGTAGAATATATGAGCAAAATGATTTTTTTGACATTCGGAGTCGTTCGGAAATATAGTGTTAAACACGTGATAAGTCACATGCCAAATTTATGTCGATCGCCGTAATAAAGCTCGTATTTATCGGTCCGAATGACGTTCGAATGACTTCGCTAAAAGGACAAGAATTGAAGCCAAGGCCGTACATGTTTTTCTTGAAGAAAACTAAGTTTTATGGACTAGGTATAGAAGATTAATGGTCAGTTAAGGTTTTATGGCTAAAAATCACATTCTACTTTTCAAATGTGTTTTTCTCGAAACTGCATGTTCAAAATCGGCTGCCACCATAGCCCAAAATCTATCCAACAAAATTCTTTGAAATTTTCACGACTTATTCAGAACATATTTCTACGGTCCGCAAACTAGGATAATCGCGATTCGTTCAGTAGTTTTTTTTTTATTCATTGAAGAAGCCTTAAAAAAAACACCAAAATTCGCAAAAAAAAAGTTTAACACGGCACCAAAAATTTAGCTTTTAATATTTTTTAATAATCCTCGTTTGCGGACTGTACTTAAGTTTGTACGTTAAAATGTCGTTTATTTTTTTTTTTCTTTCTCTAGCGTGGCAGCAGGAAAACACCTTTTCTTGGAGATGGGTGAATAAATTGCCTTGTATTTCAATAATGAACTATGCGATCGGGGTGAAAAAATTACCATGCACGCTCAAGATATTAATAAATCTATGGTGAAAAATTCGTATTTGTATCTTTATTCAGTTCTTCACAAAAAATTTCTAAAAAATGCCAAAAAAAACGGCCTTCACACTGGATGACTCCTTTAAATGTGAATATATATTTCGGGGCGACTTACCCCCTTCATGAATACAAAGTTGCTTCCAAACAGCTTACCGCTCTCTGTCGATCAAGATCTGGAGATACTTCCAAGTAGCTTTGTATTGAAATTGTTCTTTCCTGTGTGTGAATTTACTGCATTTTAAGATATCACTAAGATAAGCAGTGATAGAAGTGAACATGAAATACAAAAATTAATGGCTTACATATGAAACGAGAGTACTCCTGATAGCTATAAACTATTGGATAATCTAAATCTGGAAAATCTAAAAAGTGAAACTCATTTGTTATAATTGTTATAATTGAGGAAAAATATTGTTGAAAATTATTAACTAGAACTAGAACGAACTAGATAATATTATTTTCATTTTTTTACTCCTCTAGTTAATTGTATGCGACGGTACACGCAGCTAGTTACAGACGGTTCTGAGACTGGAGGGATAAAAGGATCTGAGGGAACAGATGAGTCTGGAGAAGGTTATCTTCAACGATCTCGATCTGCATGGCATTGGTGACAAGAGGATTGGGATGGGTTTGGCACTTGGCCAGGAAGTAGAGGGCAAGACGAGCAAGGAAGGCGTCGATGCGTGGGGTTTGGCAGGATTCATAGAGGATCTGGTTGGAAATGTACTTGGAGCGGTCCTCGTTCTTAAAGATGTTGGCGCAGTGGCGAAAGATCCTGCGCTCTCTGAGGCGGAGTCGCTCCATTTGGGATGGGGAGCAATCGGACCAGAAAATGAAGCTGAAGATGAGGAGTGGGCGGATAAGCTGTTTATAGCAAAACAGCTTAACCTTTCTTGGAGTCGGGATGTTGTATTTAAGGATAGGATACAAGGACCGGAAGGCACGAGTTGCACGGCCTAGTGCCTTCGTTATGTGAGGTACGTGGGAGAGGCAGGAGTTCATTGTCACCCCGAGGTAGGTGACTTCTTTAACAGTGGAAATGGGCTGGTCGTGGATTGTGAGTGATAGTGATCTAGTGTCACTCCACATCTTCGGAGTCATCCTCATGTCTCCATGGAAGACGATGGTCTCACACTTGTCGGGATTTAGGGAAAGTTTCCAACGGGTGAAATAGTGGTAAAGTTCGTCCAAATAAGCATTCAGACGCGCTTCACCACGGGAGATGTCTTTGGTGGCCGTGTAGATGATTAGGTCATCCGCGTATTGGAGGTTTTGGATGGGACACGGGTATGGAGGTGGTTTGGGGATGTCTGCGGTGAACAGCGAGAAAAGGGTTGCAGACAGGACTAAACCCTGGGGAATGCCGGCTGGACAAGTATAGGACGAGGAAAGGTGCTGCTGGATGCTCACTAGGGCTTTCCGCCCATCTAGAAAGCTAAGTATTAGCTTACAGAGGTGCGGATGGAAATTGAGGATTTCGGATAGCTTGTACGTGAGTCCGTATTGCCATACGGAGTTGAAAGCTTTCCTTAGGTCAAGGAGACAGGCTATGGTGGGTGTCCTCCGATTGATACCCACGAGGATATCAGTCTTGAGGACAAGTAGCGCGTGCTCAACCGAGTGTTTAGTTCTGTTGGCGAATTGGAATTCTGGTAATGTGTTGTTGGAGGTGCAATGGTCGTCTATGAGGGATTTGATAATCCGCTCGAAGATTTTGGTGGAGGAAGAAAGGATAGAGATAGGCCTGTAGCTATCGGGATTGAGCGGATTAAGGTTCTTTTTTGGGATGGGAACTATGCGAGCATTTTTCCATTCGGTGAGGAAGTGAGCGTTAAGGATACAGTGGTTGATGATCGAGGAGAGTGTAGTGGAAATGTTGGGGGCGCACTTTTTCAAAACTATGGAGGGGATTTTGTCGAGACCCACTGATTTTTTGTTCTTGGAGGCTGCAATTGCGGCTTCCACTGAACTTGGGCTGACAAAGTGGATGGGAGAAACATTATCATGTTCATCGGGATGGATAAGGGGTTGAGTGAATAGGGTTAGGTTGGGACTGGGTTGGTAAAAAGTTGTAGTGGATTGTAGTTTTTCTATGGATTCGCTCACAACACTTTCGAAGTGTTGATCGCGAATGTGGAGGGTGCAATGGTGCGCTTGAAGGAAGTGGTCGGCTAGGATGTTCACCTTTTCGGGAGTTGAAATATTCTGTGGGAGGATGGTGGTTTGCTGGGAGGGCTTGCCTAGACGAGGGCAAGTTTTTTTTGAGTTCCCTGAAGGTATCAGGGTTCAGTTCGATGTTGGAGAGGCGTTTGTGGAGGTGGTTGGTATAAAGTGTTAAAATGCTATTGCGGATTGACCTGTCAAGGGAAAGGATTTCGTTACGGAGAGGCGAGGATTGCGGAGAGTATCTATTTCTAAATAGCCTCCGCCTTAGGGTACGCTTGTACTTGATATCCTCGAGGATATCGTCAGGGAGAGAAATAAGGTTGCGGTAGTTAAGGGACCGAGAAGGTATCAGTTCGTCACATACTTGCTGAATTGCTTCAGTGTACTGACGAACTGTCCAATATAGTGTCGTTGGAAACTGTTTCGTTGGTAGGGAGGAGGAGAGGTTCAAGTCTGCATTTAAGGGTGCGGTTGATGAGTTTCCAGTTCGCCTTCTGGAAGTCAGGGACTAAAGTGGGTGAGGACCTGGTGGCTCTGTCGAGGAGTGAAACCTCTAAGACCACGGCATCATGGTCACTGATACCGGGGGCTGTTTCTAGGAAGGGATAAGTATTTGGATTGGGTTTGATGGTAAGGTTGCTGCTGATTAGGAAGTGGTCAAGGTAGGAATGGTAGTAAATTTAATTAAATGAAGGGAGGGCAGGGCTGAAGTGGGAGAGGTTAATATTGATATTGGAGGTGGTTAGGAAACGGTGGAGAGTTTCCCCGTTCCGATTCGACCGTACATCGAACCATGACGGATGCCTGGCGTTGAGGTCTCCCCCTATAATTATGTACCAGGACTTGTTTGCTCTCGGTTGAGCGGCACAGTAGGATAGGATCGAACGGATGTCATGGGTATCAAAGGATTGGTCGGGACAGTAGACAGCAGCTACGAAGACCAGAGATGATTGGGTTTCAAAGGAAATAAGGGTAACCTCAATCGATTTGAAGCTATTGGGCGGCGGGAACAGTTGTTTGGTAAGGAATTTATCGGAAATAAGGATGGCCGTTCCACCACAGGTGTCTCGGCCTAGTGGATTGGACTGTGGACGGTCGGTTCTGTACAGGTTGAAATTTGGGGAAAATGGGTCTATGTCTATAGTGCAGCCTGGTTTCACACAGGAGCACTATGTGGGGTTTATGCTCGCCAAGAAATAGCTCGAGTTCGTGCCTGCGGGCACGGCCGATGATCGAGTTAATGTTCAACTCGATGATCTTAACATCCATTATTGGACGTTAAAATACCGACCATCGCGTTGAACATTTGCAGGAATTCCTGCGATTTCCTGGCGAACTCGAGGAAATCGGGGTTGGAAATGTTCGCGGGCTTTGGGTGTTGGGATGCTGACGTGGACGGGTTTCTGCTCCGCACGGTGTCTGCGAAGGACACAGATGGCCGTGTGAAGGCAGGGTTTTCAATTTTCCTAGGAGTCGGAATGGGACGGGTAGGTGGTGCTCGTTTTTGAGCATTTCTCCTCGCCACAACTCGGACGAACATTGGGCAGTTTCTATAGTTTGCGGGGTGGTCATTGCCCCCGCAGTTCACACACTTTGGTGCCTGCTCAGGTGTTTTTGAGCACTCGACCGGACCATACGTCAACCAGTGCTCCCGCGGCAATGATTGGCGCGTCTATTAGTAACATTGATCGACGTGCAATGGTCAACCACTTCGAAGGGAACTCGATTTCGACCCAACACAAGGAAACCATCGTGACAATACACGTTCCCGAGACAGATATCTCGAAAACCGGCCAAACTTCCGTTCAACAACCATGTCCGCTTAGCAGTTAAGGAATGAAATTATCACAGAGTGTTTTCGGATCAGCCTAAGTCCTAAGTTTTCGATGAGCTGCGTTGTCCATCTACTTGTATTCCCAAGCGAGTTAAGACTCACTCAATGTATCTATGTCACCGTTCCAAACAAGCAACTACCTCTTGTGAGTCCTCTTCCTTCTGATTGTAGATGGCTGTAAATACAGTGTAGTTAGGCATTGGCATAATCCACTCCCTCCTGACGCATATACTACCAAAAGGTAATGTACTTACCATATCATTTCCGCTAAAAGCTAACCTATCGAGCGGAGAAGATCCAAACACCTTAACAGATATGAGTGAAATCCACAAATAAGGAACATGCAATATTTTAAACACATTGAATTTGTATTTCCTGCAATTTTCCACATAAAAAGATAGCAATGATTTGATAAAAACAGAATATTCCGTACAGATGACTTATTCATAAAATTTGAGCAGCTTTATTCCGTAAACATGTAACACATTTAGAGAACTTTTAAATATTTTGCTTCATGCGCGCATAGTGTAAATAAATATTTTTCCAACGTAAATGTCAGTACACCAACTAAAGTATGTTGTATTTAAGAGACTAGTAGACGCCCTTTGCGAATTATTTAAACATACTTATACATTAATAGGTAGAAGAGGGCTACCTAAAATTAACGTTGAACAGTAAATACATATCTTTATAGGGGACTGATTATCTGAAGTACCATATTATGTTCGGTCTGAGTATCACTCTGAAATAGACTTTTTGTTTGCTTTAAGTTTAGATATTTAAAAAGTTTACATTCTTTAGCGCGATTTTTTCAAGCGCGGTTCCACGGAGCTACTAGAGGCTGGTTACATGCTGAGGTTGAATTTTCTTCATAATAGTAGTAACCATAGTCAAATCGTTGGTCAACTCTTCTGGACATTGAGGATACTAACTAAGCTTTGGATAAATTTGGGAATACGTAAGGGTAGCAAAGTGAAAATACTGTGAACCGACGTTTTATGGTATACATCAGTTTTTCGTACTTAAGTTTTTTCTGTCTTCGTTTTTATCCACATCCCTTCGAAATAGGGTTCGGCTTTTTCAAAGTTCGTTTAATGCATGCAAATTAAGCAGATTAACACATATATGTATATAACGATAAAATAATAGCACTTGTTGAAATATTATTCCATTGTAAATACAGAAAATAAACTTTGCTTGATAATAACATTCACATGTTTAAATATTCTTCAATATCCTAACTAGTTAATACATGTGTATTCATAGTACGGAATTAAATGTATTTGCGGGTTGTATTTTGGTTAGTTTTCTTCTTAATTTAAATACTATAGTTGACTATCTTGTTTTGATTTGGTTGCGGTTTGGGCTTAATATTCATTTAAGCGTTTTCAAAATGGCAAAAAGTTGGTTTGTTTATCAACTTCTTGTTGAAATATGAGTAAAAAGAAGGACATGCTGCATTTTCTCCTTTCGCTTTAAATGTGACATGCTGGTTCAACTGGAAGGTGGGGAGGTCACATATTAATCATTGATAAGTTTTAGTTATTCAGGAGTCATGTGTAAAAGGGAAACATGTTGTCATCGTGAATGACACCGTAAAATAAGTTGTTGGCCTTGTAGAAAGTAGCAACAATGAATTTTGGTTTGTTCATAAATTGACAAAAAGGTCGCAGAGCTGTGTGGCTTAAAAATGAAGGAAATTTGTCAAATTCAATGGTCGTGAAGTATTTGTCCACATGTGATTGTTGTCTAAGGAAGATCTTTATCCGTTTGAGAAATACCAAGCCAGTTAACAAAAGTGGAAGACCTAGGTGGCAATAGAAGGTAAAGTGTCCAATATAAATAGAAAACCGTTTTGAAGGTGATGGATTTCGAGATCTCAATCTTCTAAATAGAGCCTAATTATGCTTCTTTCTGCATATTTCAAGCGAATTGAGAATAGTTCACCCTCCTCTTTACTCAAATTTCAGCAATCGGTAGTTTTATAGTACAATCCTAATCTGTAGAATTACATATGCATATACTCGGTCCAGGATGCTTCCTAAGGGTGTCTACTTTATATTTTACCGTAGCTTATTTAATGTTATAAAAATTATTTTTTATTCTCCCTCAATCATTAATTTGTTTAGAGTCTAATTTCACATTTCATTCAGTTATAATAAAATATATATGCTTTCTTGTTGACTACAATTATATTGCCTTACACTGTAAACTTATGTTTCTTTTTCCACTAAATTAATATGCAATATTCCATCGACTATTTTTGGTAAAGTGATCAATGCAAGAGTTTGCCAATATAATGAGCGATTCCTAGATAGCTATGTAAATATATAATGATATTCTTGTTCACTAATTAGACTATTTAATTGGTTTTATCGTTAGGTAGGATTTTGAGATGCTGACATTGAAGCATTTGAGTTGCAGCGGCAGCAAATATGCGGAAAAGGCTTCCTTGAGAATTATACATTATTTAAGAGAAAGTTCTTTTTCAACCATTCCATTTATATTATATTTTTATGGGGCTTTGCTATATTTTATGGATTGTGCATTCGAAATTATTGTATTTTGAAGATTTCGTTCTATTTTGTGCATCTATTGTAAATAAATTTAGGTGATATGTTTGCACTAACAAATAAGAGGAGGAATATTTGGTAGAATAAGTTACAATAGTTTACATTGTTTGGTATTTATCTGCTTCTGTTCGAAAATATGTAAAGCCGGTGGGTGAATACATACACAGTTTCATTTCATTTCAGTTATTCAAATATAATTTGTGCTAAATATGTATATAGTTCCTTCATGATAAGTAATAACAAAGAATATTCTACAAACTTTCTGCTGTCTTCATAAATAAATGCCTTCCGAAACGTTCCGCAATCAATATGATAATAATGCTTTACTTGATATTATATAATACTGATATAGCTTATAGTACTACAATAAATTGATTGAAAGTCATCAACGAATTCGTTTTCAAAATTCAACATGACAAAATTATGAATGTGGAATTTGTTTAAAAATTAATCTCTTTTCTTGTGGAAGGGTATACTCGAACTCGAAGCGTATTACTCCACTATTATTTTCTTAACTTTTCTGCCCGATAAGAATATGGTTGTCTGCCGCCTCAGGATATCAATCTTCCTGAACCATATACTATCTAAAATATGTATTGGAGACTGCAGAAGACTAACCAGTTTGTTTATTTCATTTTAAGGGAGTGATAACCCTACACCCTTAGACAGGCGCGCTTATCGCAGATAGTCCGGTTAAAACAATTGTATCAATATACGCTCTTCAGAGGCATATTCATTGGTTTCCAATGAAAAGTATTATTAACACGAGTAATTGACCTAGAAATCATTTAAGTCATTTTCTGGCCCCTTTGCAATATTGGATTTGAAAGCATTGTGAGTATATGTGAGATGAAGTAGTCAATGGTCAACCATCTGACTTGGAGCATGTTATTCGCCTTTCTGAATATTTCGCTACTGTATACGTCCATGATATTCATTTTAATTATAATTAAGAATATGAAATAGTAAAAAGTAACAATAAGAAAATATAGACTATGATAGTAAAGACTGAAGAGCAGACATAATATATATATATATATATATTGGAAGTAAGCAAATGCTCTGAGCATTCAGAAGACCCCCGATTCGAGCTTTGCGATGAGATATAAATGAAAAATTCCAGTGGATAACTAAACTATTTTCACCCCTACTGCTAGAAGAACGAAATGCTGGAAACTCCACAACCAATTCTGATAAAGTTTCTATTTGGCTTTATAATATTACGCACTTTTACCACCATGTAGGTTCATACTGCAGTTCCATGGGTCTTCAATTCTGAAAAGGACTCCCTAGATGAGTTCACAAGAAAATGATAAAGTATACCCTGACTTGGCTGATATGTTCTCCTCTAGTCAATCAGATCTAAATTAGTCGGTGAGAAGCTGTTAAAATCAAGCAGATCCGTTAGTATTTAATCGTAAAGAATAGATATCATTAAACGAAGAGATAAGAATATGTACGCTCCGTGATAGACAGTAATAGTGACTAAATTTATTCCGAAAGCAAAATCACCTTCACAAAAGTGGAGACTGTTGACATATTTCTTTAAAAGTAGCTTTGAAGCTCTACTACTTTACAATAATAAATTAAAATTCGTCCGTTTCCATTGCTTATACTGTCCACATGAAGAACTTTACGAAAGCACGAGGGGTTACTTAAAAAGAAACAGAGTACCAAATATTTGATGGCTAATTTCTGCAGATTTAAAAGATGTGGCGTTACTAAAGGATTTAAAGCAAGGACAAAGGAAATGTTTCTGCTGTGAGATTGTTATGTTGTTAGGAACAGAAGAAATCATTATTTAAAAATAAAATTGGCAAAGAACGATCTTGGATCTCAGTAATCTCAAACTTGTAGTTAAAAATAGCATTTATGAACCCCTCGTCAATTAAAAGAAATCCTATTGCCTCCCCTTCTTATTAAGTTAGGATTGGATTGGTTAGGATGAAGAAAGATGATAATGGTTGTGCTTATTTAAAATAAAAATTCCTAGGAGAAATCAGCTTTTATCATTTGCATAACATAATTTTTACAAACTATTGATAGATATTTATTAGTAGTTTTCAATTAACTATGGATGTCCACGGTGTTTCTAGAGGTTAAATCAAGTTGAAACAATAAAGTCAATTTTTCTATTCATTAGCGAAAATTCGATCGATATTTGTGTGCAAAGCAATTAAAAGTAAAAATAAATAAAATGTTGAAAACATTTTATTCAATAACTTTACGCCCTGAAAAACAAATGGTATACTCCTAATCTTAAATTCCTGTTTGAATGAATAAGGATGGTCATTGTTATAGTCAACATCATCATTTTTATTGGATTTTAGAATAAATCTGGCTCAAGGGTACACAGTGGGAAAAGCACCTGACCTAAGAACGAATCGCTACTATCCCATTGGTTACTTTCATTACCAACATTTTATTTCAAACTATCAACGCAAGCTGATAAAACTGTTTCAGTTTTCATTGAACTGACTCGCCTCCAAAGAAGGTAGTGTCACAAACGAGCAATCGCGACAACGATGGGTAGCAAAGGAGTCGAGTTCGAGACGCCGACCGATATGGACCACAATATGTTCCGTGTTTAAAAACGTGAAATAAACAATTCTTGTAAACAGTTAAAGTCTTTGATTTCTGTCTCGGCCCCTGCGACAGATCAGAAGTGGGATTTTCCTTTTTGGTTTCGGTGAATGCAAAATGCCGCGACAAAAATTCCCAATCGCAGATTTAACGTGCCCGGTATTACGGAAGTTGCTGCGCGACCGGGAGTTGAGATCGGCCGGGCGAAAACCGGATTTAGTGAAGCGGTTGATCGACAGTGAAGGTAGCGATGAAATCGAATTGTCCGACAACGAAATCGAAGACAATGACAACGACCTTCCACAGACGGTTTCCGCTTTGGTGGAAAATGTGGCGTCAATAATGGCGGCCATTAAAAATGGCCAAGTCGGTGTACCACCCGTACCACCTGTTCCACCCGTTCCATCAGCTGTCCTACCCCAGGACGACGATGCTATTGCCGAAGCTCATCATCAACGCACACCATTCAATATTACCGCACCGACTCATTCAACGGCTTTCGGCGATATCGAGCCGACACTACGACGGCGCAACGAGACGATGACGTCAACTCGTCAACCGACCGCGGAATACGTATTTCAACCACAAGATGTTATCGGGATTCTACCAACATTTGACCCGCTCGACGATGTGTCCCCATCAGCCGAACAATTCATCGACCGAATTGAAAAATTGGCTCAGGTATATCACTGGGAGGAATACCTCGTTCTGTTTGCCGCTCAGGCTAAGTTGAAAGGCCCGGCGAAACGATGGATTGACGGATTGCAAACGACGTTTGCAACGTGGGAAGAATTCTCCAAAGCGCTAATTGCAGATTTCCCCAGTCGATTTACGACAGAAGATATGCGACAGCGGCTCGATAGCAGCCGTCGCGCACACAACGAAACAACCGAAGAATATTTTTTCCGCGTCTGCGCAATGGGACGACGGGCGAAGCTTGACGACGAAACGATCGTGTATTACATACGACGAGGGCTTTGTATGAAACCATTACAAACTGCCATAGCCACGATGCATTTCAACACGCCGAGCGAAATGCTAGTGGCCATACGACGATTTGTAGCGAACGATCCGGGAATGAACGATAGTTCCAATAGCGTTCGGGGTGAACGAACGAATATACTCCGATCGCCGCCGCTGCTGAATGCTGCAAACCAAACTCGAGGCTATGTTACAATTGTTTCGAAAGAGGGCATTTGCCGTTGAACTGTCCGAAGCCGCAACGAAGACCACGATGCGTGAAATGCAATAGAACTGGCCATGCGCAGAATGACTGCCCGACAGCCGCGCGAACAGAAGCCAACCGCCGAGAGACAATAAATCGTATAGCACAACACACAGACAACAAATTGCTAACGAAGACAGTGGAAATAGGCGACGATGAATTTGAGTGTATTGTGGACTCAGCAAGTAGCTGTTCTTTGATCAGACAGTCTGAGGCTCAACGAATTGGACAGATTAAACAAGTCGAGCCAGCACAACAACTTAAAGGGTTCGGTGGAGCTGTATACCTTTGCAATAAGAAAATAATTGCAACAATCAGAATTGACGACGTGATACTGGAGGGAGTTTTGTATATCGTGGACGACGAACAGATGGATAAGCCGATACTCATTGGAACCGATATTCTACTGCAAGAAGGTAGGTGCTGCACAATTCGTGGTCGTGAATTTAAAATGAAATCGGAATTCGAGAACATACGAACCGGACCAATATCATCAATCGATAAAGAACAACTGTCTGAAGTATTGGAAAAATGGCATAAGTGTTTTTCTACTAATTTATCAACGATCGGTCGTTCAAATTCCACCGAAATGGAAATCCGTGTTACAACCAGCAAACCAGTCAGTCGACAGCCTTACAAGGTTCCGTTCCCGAGGCGATTGAAAGTGGAAGAAATGATCGACGAGCTACTGAAAGCTGGAATAATTCGACCGAGCGAGTCGGAATATTCATCTCCGGTCATACTGGTCGCGAAATCAGATGGTACAGACCGACTTTGTATCGATTATCGAGCATTAAACGCGATTACAGTGAAGGAACCATTCCCAGTTCCCAGTGTGGAAGAGCAAGTGGCACAATTGGCCGGAAATTCCTTCTTTACTACGCTGGATTTCATTTCAGGATATTACCAAATCCCGATTGCCGAATCATCGAAAAAGTATACGGCTTTCGCCACTCATATAGGTCAATAGGAATTCAACGTAGCTCCATTTGCATTGACCAACGCTCCATTCAAATTCCAAAGAGAAATCCGAAAAATCACATCGAGAATGAAACGACGAGTAGTATCTTATGTTGACGAAATCATCATACCGAGCAAAAATATCAAAGAAGGCTTGGAAGCGTTGGATGAGTTCTTAGGAATATTAGCGGAAATCGGTATGACATTAAATATAAAGAAATGTACAGTTTTAGCGACCGAAGTATCCTTTTCGGGACATCGAATCACTAAGGAAGGTCTTCTACCCGGTGAAGTGAAAACCGATGCAATCCAGAAATTCCCAACACCTAGTAATCGAACCGAGGTTCGACGGTTTCTTGGAGTAACTAGTTTCTTTCGACGATTCGTTCAAGGATATGCTCAGATAGCTTTACCGTTAACTCGATTGCTGAAAACGAAGGATGCGGAACCATTTACATGGACATTTCTTGAACAGGAAGCATTCGATACCTTACGAAGAGCTCTTTATCATCCACCGATTTTAGAGATCTACGACGTCAAGCGACAGCACGAAGTCGTCACCCGTCACACGGACGCGAGTTCGAATGGAATTGCTGGAGTGTTACTTCAAGAGAGCGACAACGGGTTAAAACCTGTCATGTACTTCAGTCGGAAGTGCTCGGAGACGGAAGCGAAATATCACAGTCATGAGCTAGAGGTTCTAGCCATAGTCGACAGCCTGGAACGGTTCAGAATGTTTTTGATCGGAAAGAGGTTTCGTGTCATTACTGATTGTGCTGCAATAACATCTACGAAAAATAAAACGCCGTTACATCCTCACATTGCTAGATGGTGGCTACGTCTTCAGGAATTCGATTGTGAATACATCCATCGAAGTGCTGACCGCATGCGACATGTAGACGCTCTGAGCAGAGCACCCGTAGAGCCTCCAAACCCAACCAAGACAGTCGCCGACCTCGTCCTTAAGGTGGAACTCGATGAACACGATTTCTTGACGACCATCCAGCTGCAGGATATGAAGTTAGCAAATATTGTCAAAGTTCTTCAAGGAATGAGCTCTGAACAAGCGACACAGATTCGACGCGAATACGTTTACAAAAATAACCGTTTGTACCGCAAAGTTGACGATCAGTTGAGATTCGTTGTACCGACGGCAATGCGATGGAGAGTAGTGCGTACGTACCACGATGACATGGGACACTTTGCTGCGGAGAAAACTTTAGATCGATTGAGGAAAGATTTTTGGTTCCCGAAAATGAGAAAATATGTCAAATCATATATATCAGCATGCATGGAATGCGTGTACAATAAGACGGTGACAGGGAAGGCCGAAGGGCAGCTATACATCGACACTGTGAAACCTATTCCCTTCATGCGATTGCACCTGGATCATGTAGGACCACTGCCGAAGACGTCACGAGGAAATCAATATATCCTGGGGATCACCGATCCTTTTACTAAATTTACAGTCTTAAAAGCCGTCCGTAGCGTAAACACCCAGCCAGTAATACGAGCGTTGAATGAATTGACTTCGTATTTTGGGCTACCAGCTATTGTCGTCACCGATCGAGGCACGGCTTTCACTTCTCACAACTTTGCCGAATACTGTAAATTAAACGGGATCCAACACATTCAAACAGCTGTTCGAACACCTCGAGCCAACGGCTCAATTGAAAGAATTAATCAAATGGTTTGCAAATGTCTTCGAGCCAGCTGTGTAAGCGATTCAGATTGGAACACAGCTATCCGCGACATCCAGTGGACTTTGAACAGCAATACAAATGCAACGACCAAATATAGTCCGAACGATCTCATATTCGATTTTCGATTGCGGGACGTTGTTCATAACCGTCTCGTACAAGCCATCCACGATGAAGCGAACGATTCACAAGAAAGTATCGATATCCGACGGGAAAGGGCAACTAAAGCGATTGAAGCCGAGCAGGCAAAATGGAAGCAGCGATTCGATAGGCAGCGCAAGAAGCCTTCTCAATATCAGGAGGGTGATCTGGTCGTGATTACCAACGTTGCTCCTTCGACGGGGTTTTCTCGAAATCTGGAGCCGCGATATCGAGGGCCGTATGTAATTTCGAAAGTCTTAAGGTTCGACCGATACGTCGTTGAAGATATCGAAGGTCTCCAACGTCGACAAAGGCGCTTTAATTCGGTGTTCCACGCCGAACATCTTAAACCGTGGTGCACAGTTGCGCCTTTCCTCGACAACGATACCGATGGGAGTGACAACGAAGAAGACCCGGGGAACGTGCCCGGCCAGGAGTCCGATTTATCAGGAGTGGCCGAACTGTCACAAACGAGCAATCGCGACAACGATGGGTAGCAAAGGAGTCGAGTTCGAGACGCCGACCGATATGGACCACAATATGTTCCGTGTTTAAAAACGTGAAATAAACAATTCTTGTAAACAGTTAAAGTCTTTGATTTCTGTCTCGGCCCCTGTGACAGTAGTTACCTTTTCTTCTCGAGCATTTGGAAAATGGAGAATTTATCGAGAATTTTCTTACAGTCCCCAATAGTAATTTTGGGTATTCCTCAGAAAGAAAGACGTACAATTTCCCGTAAGTCATGCAGAAACATAGAGATTATCGATGAAGATGACAAGTGTCAATAGCGCACTCCATTTTGGACGCATTGCTCCCTATCTTAGGTTTTCGGGAGTCACAGTATTACTTCAAAGTGCCCAATAGCAAACCTTATTGGCTCATAGCTCTTTTATTGAGTACCATAATTTCAAACGCTTCGAGCGGATAAGAAGATATTTTTTTTCGGCCCAAAACTAAACTATTCCACACAACATACATACATATTGATAAACAACTATGATATAATAAAAGAAAGAAAACCAAAAATTTTATTTCAAAATTTTGAAATAATTGGAAAAAAATGAAATATATTATAAAAAGTTCTTCTTTTATAGAGCTTGAAGCTTAAACTCTCTTAGAGATTCAATATATCTAGATAAATAGTATATAGTTTAGTTTTTATAATACACAAGGGTGAAATTTAACAAAAAAGTTATTTACAAAAATTCTAATCGTCAATTTATTCAAGGATCTAAATATTAATTGAGCCCCATATGCTTCCACAGCAATACAAGTAAAAAGTACGGTCGACCTGAGTAAATTCTAACCAAATTATAAGTTTAACCTTAAACTCAAATAAAGTGTTTAGTTTACATTTCAATTTTATATGGCAGGAAAAAACAATTTGCGGTGCTTTTTGTTTTAAAAAAGAATAATGTTTTGATCCTTTTTTGGCTTCAGCTTATAAAATTCTAACATTTCTCAATAAAGTTGTTTCTGAGCAACATGGAATTTCCGCTCGTATTGCTGATCAAAGATGCGAAAGATAAAACTGCCATTTAAGATACGTACAAAGGGTAAGAGATTATCGTCTACGGCAATTGATTACACATATGCAAGTTGAATTACTCAATCTTTTGCTTCTTTTTCTTTTATAAAGTGGAGCGAAGAAGTTAAAAAAATTAAAGATTTGTTTCAGTTCTAAGTGGAAGCGGATGATTCTTAGTAGTTTCAAGCTGTTCGTTACTACTATTCGAATTGCAGCTGCCTGGAGAATTGTCGACAGATGCAATTTTCTCAGAGTTAGTCGTCGTGTTTGCAGTTTTCGTCGAATGCTCTGATTTACTAACATTGCGAATCGACCATTCGTTCTGTTTGAGCAAGAATTGCTTAACGTTATATTCCATTTGGGCTAAATCCGTAGATAGATGTTCATGTGAGTTGGCCTGGTTTGACCTGGATGGCATCTCGCTTTTGGCCAACACCAATGTAGTTCTATCAATTGAGTTAGGAGTGGAAGTGTTATTGCATTTGAGTCCCGTGTCCTGGTTCACAGAGAAATAATGTGTCTGAGCAATGATATCACCGCAAGTGTGACGGTTTTCAACTGGAATTTTATTATCCTTAGCATAAGAAGTTAACTGTTGTAATTGTTGCTGGTGCAGGTAGCTGTGACAATGGTAGAAGTTATTATTAAGCGTATTTTGGATGCCGTTCATGTGAATAGGATTGGTGGCTATTCGGTTTGTTGAATCTGAAACGGAAAACTTTTCAGTGGATTTAATGTTATTGCGTGGTTGAGAAGCTTGGGGTATTGTGCTGCAGTGATTGTGATTGCCACCCAAGAGCTGCACACTGTTGCAAAACTGACTAGCCGTAGTCACTTTGTGGTTCCGATGTTGTTGCTGAGAATTATTCTGTACCCACTCTGCCACCCGTGTTAACTGTTGACGTCGTAAAAGGGCACTTTCCTGAACATCGATATCTAGTCCACAGCTCGATATCGAACTCGATTGTGTTCCAGATTTACTAGTTGTATTTTTAAAACTCGAGTTCAGCGAATTTTCACCAGCTAACATGAAAATATCATAATGTTGTTTACTTTGCGGATTATTTTGTAGATCCATTATAAACCTATTCCAGTTCTGTTGTTGCTCTAAACAACTGCTGGCATGAATAGGAGGATTCCGAGTATTATCAAAAATTGCCACTGAATTTTTCCGGTCATTGTCTACCTCGTTATTTACGCCCTGGCTTACACTACCTAACGCTCCCTCAATAGCAAGGAGTTTACCTTGTATTACACCCTGTTTGCCCTGTTCCTGTTGAAACGATTGTTGGTTTTCTGGATTATCTGAATTTAGAGCTAGACTATCAGCGTTTTGCGCGCCATTCACAGCATCACAGTATTTATCAGTATTTTGGTTTATGTTCTTAGTGTTTTTATCACTAAGATCCACTATGATCGTGCTTTCAACATGGTTATCTGATTCGGTAGTGTTATTTCCCGACTCAGCGTTAAGTAAAAGTAAATTAGCGTTGGGTGTTGATAGTTTTATGCCAGTGGAAGAATTGATTTGCGAAGAAGTGGTTGGGGAATTTACACTCTGCTTGGACATTAACATTGAAATTTTCGACGTTATAATGTCCTTTGTATCATCCAGTTCTTCGTCGAGAAAGCGTGGTGGTCGAGTGTAAACTACTGGTGTAACTTCGGAATCTATGTTGTCGAGCAGAATATTATTCGATCCATTTTGGATACGAAGAGCACAAAGCCGGGGACCCCGATGTAATGGGTTTTCAGCCTGAAATGATGAATGGGTTTTAAAGAACAGATTTAAATACCTAACAGCGACTTACCTTTATAGTTTTAATAAGATTCCTATTGAAATTTTCGAAAATTTTCGCTCCTTCACTGCTACTAGTCTTGCTCCATAGACTGTTAGTACTCCCCATTATTGTATTTTTTGCATTATCTAAATTCTTATCATTACTACCATGAACACTATTAGTTTCTTGTTGCAATTTGTTCTCCGACTTTTTATCAGCGGTAATATCACTCTTATCACTCTTTTGACTAGTGCATGTACCTGATACCGGTTGCTGTAAATTGGCATTTCTGTTGCTTGCTTCCTTGTCATTATCTTCACTGTTATCACACAACAAAGTAGCAGAACCATTTTGTCTAAGCAGAGCACCATTCTCAAGTGGTTTAACTTCAACTTCGTTCTGCAACGTACGGCTAAACGAATTGCAGAGTTCGGCGCCCAAGCTTAAGTTTGGCGATTTATTATTAAATTTCCTCAAATCCGCTATCTCATTTTCCAGTTTTCTCGTTTCCACAATATATTTGGCAGTGTCGCATATTTGTTGCTGTTGTTGTTTGCTAACAGTACGATCACAGAGACGATGATGTCCCAGAATAGGGTTAACCATGAGGTCATCCTTCTTTGCTGGTGTAAAAAGTTTTTCATTGTCGAGGAGATCTGATACACTGCTTTTCGTCTCGGAGATAACTGAATCACTAGACTTAACTATCTTCATGATATACGGGCTGTTTGTCCGCGATGGTGAATTGAGATTACTATTGCAGCGCAGGCACAATGAGTTTCCACTTTCGCTTTGAACAAGGGTCTGCGTGCCTACGCTATATGTTCTGGGTTCGTCAATCAATACGGTCAAGTCCTTTGGAGAACAATTACATGTATCACAATGCTTAACTTCACTTGCTTTAAGCTCATCTTGAAGATATTTGGCCATTGCAGATGGCGAAATCATTTGATCCGCGTTGCTATTGCAGTCTGAGTTATTTCGCGCATCTGGGGAAAAAGGCAAAGGTTAGATTCAAATATCCTGGGAAACTGTATATGCTATCTATTCTAGGAATAGCTTATTTGAAAATCAATATTTTTTTTTACTTTGTCATCATAAACTGAGCGCCAATCTCTTATTGGCTTTAAACAAACTTATTTGGGAGTGCAAACAAAAGATTATTTTTTCATTCTAAATTGTGTTTATCCATCTATGTATAAAGGCCTACAAATAAGTTCTGTCGGTTTTCACAATATATGGCGTAGCTTGTTTTTTATTCCATTGATCCACATTTCCAAACATTCATCGGAAAGCTACTGTCAATAGGCACAAATGTCAGTATAAATTATTTAATTGAAGTGTAAACAACAATACTTTTTTCATCAACGAAAATGGCCAATTTTGTACCAAATAATGTGTTTTTGCGGGGAATTCTACTTCATCATTTCAATATGAAGAAAAAAGCAACCGAAAGTCATCGCATTTTGGTGGAAGTTTATGGTGACCATGCTCTATCTGAGCGAACGTATCAGAGGTGGTTTGGACGGTTTAAAGGTGGCAATTTTGACTTGGAAGACGAAGAGCGCGCCGGACGGCCAACAATTTTTGAAGATGAAGAATTAGAGGCATTGCTCGACCAAGATTCATCGCAAACGCAAGAGGAACTTGGAAAAACACTTGGAGTCACTCAGCAAGCCATTTCCCACCGTTTAAAAGCAATGGGAATGATCCGAAAGGTCGGAAATTGGGTTCCGTATGAACTGAAGCCAAGAGACGTCGAACGCCGTTTTTTCACGTGCGAACAACTGTTCCAACGACAAGAAAGGAAGGGTTTTCTGCATCGAATAGTTACTGGTGATGAAAAGTGGATCCATTACGATAATCCTAAGCGTCGGGCAACGTGGGGATACCCCGACCATGCCTCATCATCGACGGCCAAAGCGGAAATTAATGGTGAGAAGATCATGCTGTTTATATGGTGGGACCATCTGGGCGTGGTATACTATGAGCTGTTAAAACCGAATGAAACGGTCACGGATAAACTCTACCGACGTCAAATGATGCGTTTGAGCCGCGAACTCAAGAAAAAACGACTGCAATACCAGCAAAGGCATGATAAAGTTATTTTGCAACATGACAATGCTCATCCACATGTTGCACAGCCCGTTAAAACATATCTAGAAATATTGAAATGGGAAGTCCTACCCCACCCGCCGTACTCTCCAGACATTGCTCCTTCTGATTACTATTTGTTCCGGTCGATGCAGCATGGCCTGGCTGACCAGCACTTCTCCAATTACGACGAACTCAAAAAATGGCTCGATGAGTGGATAGCGGCCAAGCCGCCCAATTTTTGTCGCGATGGTATCTATGAATTGCTCGAAAGATGGAAGAAAGTTGTGGCTAGCGATGGGCAATACTTTGAACAATAAATGTATAACCAATTTTTCACAATAAAGCTTCAAATTTAAAAAAAAACAAGTCGGGGAATCGGAAGCTGGACGCTTCAGGTACGAAAGGTTTTGTGTATTTCTTAGTACGTAGCACGTAATATATCCATATATTATGTGAGAGTATCCATTTCCGGGTGATGTTGACATTCATAGTCTTCAATTTGGAAAGAAGCAACAACTTTGATGTACTATAACTTTGTTAGTAATAGTGCGATTTCTACCAAACTTGGTAAGATCAGACTCTATATTATAGCCTACATTAATGCAAAATTTCGTGGTGCTAACATGAACTTAAGAGGGGTTTTGCAGCGAATTACTAAAAATTATAGTTATATACTATTGTTAACTTTATTTGAACAGATATCGGTATGGAAGGTATTTCGGAACTAAGGCACCATATAGTGACAGCCTCCTAATTTTTTTCAAATTTTTCGGGTGGGTAGTTTCTGAGAATGGCCCCCTTAAAGAAATGATCACTTTCAAGCCCCGCACTCCCCACCTTTCCAACAAATGTCAAAACTAAGACCGGCTTTGAAAAGTACTAATCAAGACCTTCAATTTGATACCCCACATTACTATATTCGGTGAAAAAAAATTTTACACCCCTCTTTTGCATGTATGGGGACCCCCCTTTAAATTCGACGTAACATGATGTGACTCACTGTATGCATGAGCGTTCACAGTTCCCACCTTTATACCAAATTTGGTGCCAATCGCTATAGCCATCTCCGAGAAAAATGCGTGTAACCGACAGACAGACAGACAGGCAGGCAGCAAAAAAGGCGATAGCAGCAGGTAAACTTCGTATTGGATGGGTGGTTTGCCGGATACGAGAGCAAAGTCAGGTGCATAAATGTTTTAAGCACTGGCAGTTCGGCCACATTGCGAAAGCCTGTACCAGCTCACAAGACAGATCTAGTCTGTGCCGCAAGTGCGGAGAGCAAGGCCATTTTGCGAAGGATTGCAACGGAAAGCCCGAATGCGTGTTCTGTGTCGAAATGAAAAATAGCAACAGCGCCCACATTGCAGGAAGCAGTAATTGCCCAGTATTCAGAAAGGCGTTCATAAATAAGCATAAATGAAGTTTATGCAACTAAATTTGAACCACTGTCGAGCGGCCCAAGACCTGCTCTCCAAGAGCGTGTTTGAAAATAATGTCGACGTAGCTATTGTATGCGAATAATATGAAAATCTTCATAGCGGAGTATGGGTAGCTGACAAAAACAGCAAAGCCGCGATATGGAGCTGCGGAAGTTGTGCTATAGAAGATGTAAAAAAACATCCAGAGAACGGATTTACACGTGCCAAAATGGGAGGTATATACATCTATAGTTGTTACGCAGCCCCGAGCCTCACGCTGGAGGAATTCACCTTGTTGCTTGAGAAATTATCCTTTGATGCCAGGCGCTATAATCCCAAAATAATTGCCGGTGATTTCAACTCATGGGCAGAAGAATGAGGAAGCAGAAAAACAAATGCAAGGGGGCAAATACTGCTAGAGGCATGCTCGCGTCTAAATGTCGTACTTGCGAACTCTGGGGGAGTCAACACATACCGGAGGGGAGAATTACAATCGGTGGTAGACCTCACCTTCGTCAGTGATACCCTAATCAAAGACTTGCAGTGGCATGTTAGCGAAGAGTACACACACAGCGATCATCAGGCTATTGTCTTCCAAACCTCGCGTAGGAATTATATGAAGCCACCAAAAAGAATAACGATGAGTTGGGTAACTAACAAATTCGATGAAGAAATGTTCAAGGAGGTACTTCTAGATGACACATTAGTATCGGGAAGCGCACAAGAAAAAGCTTTACAAGCCGCGGAAAAATTGCAGCGGGCATGCGATGCCTCTATGCCACGGCGTAGCGCTTTCCGAAGACGAAATCCCAATTTCTGGTGGAATTCAGAAATTGAGGAATGTCGGAAAAACTGCCTCAGAGCTAGAAGATGCTCCCAGCGCAGAAGAAATCAACCTGAATTCGTTGAGCTGCACATGCAATACAAGAACGCGAGGAAAAAATTGCAAGTAGCTATCACGAAGAGCAAATCCGAACATTTCAAGCGGATATGTACCGAAGCTGATTCTGATCCATGGGGTGGCGCCTACAGGTCTGTAATATCATCACTGAAAGGCAAGCGCTCCCCACCGATTACCTGTCGAAAATTACTACAAAACATAGTGGACACCCTCTTCCCAGAGGATATAAACTACACAAATCTGCCTAAAGTTCATGTAAACCCCGACGAAATTCCTGAAGTGGTAGAAGAGGAAATTTTTGATGCAACAAGGAAATTCGCTGAAAATAAGACCCCAGGGCGAGATGGAATCCCGAATATCGCCCTGAAAGTGGCAGCCAGGTCAGCACCAGGTATGTTTGCCAAAGTTTTTACGGCATGCCTTAGAGAAGGAGAATTCCCCGAGCACTGGAAGCTGCAAAAGTTGATACTTATTCCGAAGCCAGGTAAACCATTGGGAGACCCCTCCTCATATCGACCGATATGTTTGGTCAATACCATTGGTAAACTATTTGAAGGAGTATTATACAACAGGCTGCTCGCTGTTGCGGAAAAGGAAGGAGGCCTATCCGACAAGCAATTCGGGGAGGTCAACCGTCGATGCAATCAACATGATGACTGGCCTGGCTTGCGCTGCAATACAAGATGACAAATGCTGTGCAGTGGTGACACTCGATGTAAAAAATGCATTCAACACTGCAAAGTGGACGAAAATCGTAGAGGCTCTAACCAAACTACAGGCTCCGAAGTACATTGTACGCATCGTTGTTGTATTATATTTCTTCTTAGAAGAAGATTATATTGCGACTCGGACGATGGACAGAAATTATTCGCAATGACGTGCGGCGTACCACATTACTGTGGAATTGTGTGTATTACTGTGGTTAATTATGTACAATGGAGTGCTGACGCTAGGCCTACCTAACCGCGTGAACACTATTGGCTTTGTGGACAATATCGGGGTAACAATAGTGGCAAAACGCTTAGACGAGATCGAAATCTATGCAAATGAAGCGATATGGGAGATCAATTCCTGGTTGAAAAAGTCCGGTCTATCACTTGCTGAACATAAAACGGAACTAGTGCTAATCAGCAAAAGAAGGAAAGACACGACCGTGAAAATTAAAGTTGGTGAAAAAACAATTTACTCCCAAGAGTCGCTTAAATATTTGGGAGCAATGATTGACAAAAGACTCAATTTTAAAAAACACATTGAGCCGCTGCAACTAAAGCATCTTCCATCGCTGTAACGATCTCGAGGATACTACCGAACATTGGTGGACCAAGACAAAGTCGACGTCGTCTTATTTCAAGGGTAGTTAGTTCCGTGCTACTCTACGCAGCTCCAGTTTCGGCAACCGTTCTGGAAAACAAATCAAACTGCGGAAAACTAGGAATGGCGTATCGACTAAGTGCACTCCGGGTATGCAGTGCTTATCGAACGACATCAGGAGAAGCAGCATATGAACTGGCAGGGACAATCCCCATAGACATCTTGGCGGATGAAGGTCGGCGTCTCTACGACAATATGTATGCAATCGGTGAGTCAATTGTACTTCGACGGCAACTAGCACGGCGAGAATCCATCGCAAAATGGCAAAAGAGATGGAACGAGGCACAAACTGGCCGTTGGACCTACCGTATCATTCCACACATTCGAAGATGGATTGAAAGGAATCAGGGGGAACTAAGCTACGAGCTAACACAGTTTTTAAGTGGACATGGAGGTTATCGGACTTATCTTTATCGATTTGGACACGACGAGTCACCATGGTGCCCAAGATGTGGTAACGTGGCTGAGAATGCGGAGCATGTTGTGTTTGAGTGCCCAAGGCTTACAGCACACCGAACTAGGCTGGAGGCGATCGCAGACAGGCGCTTAACACCTGGAAATATAGTGGAGTTTATGTTGGAATCAACGGAGGCTTGGAATCAAGTGGTAATTGAGCTGAAAATGATTCATGAACAGCTAAGGCATGAAGAACTGCGAAGAAAGCAAGAAAGGGAGCGAACAATAATGCGCCGCAGTTAAGAACTGATCCAGCCCCACGATGCAATGCTTATAGCAGTCCCGTGGGGAGAGTGGAAGAAGAAGGAGGTGGTTTTAGTGAGTAGAAGTCTCACATAACTGTATGGCAGGAGCCAGCAGTAGGTTTTGAACCTTTCCACCTTCCAACGATGAAAAAAAAGGAAAAAGACAGACAGGCAGACAGACAGACAGACGGTAAACCGATTTTAATAAGGTTTTGTGTTTACACAACTTAAGGGGGTTTTCCTGTCAATTACTAAAAATTATAGTAATACTATACTATTATTAACTTTATTTGAACAGGTATCGATATGGAAGGTATTTCGGAGCCTAGGCACCATATAGTGGCAGCCTCCTGATTTTTTCCAGATTTTTCGATTGGGTAGTTCCTGATAATGGGTTCGTTAAAAAAATGACCACTTTCAACCCCCCGCACTCCCCACCTTTTCAGCAAAAGTCAAAACTAATACCGGCTTCGAAAAGTACTAACCGAGACCTTTAATTTGATACCTCACGTGACTATATTTGATGAAAAAAAAATTTACACCCCCCTTTTGCATGTATGGACCCCCCCTTAAATTCGTCGTAAAAGGATGTAACTCACTATATGCATAAGCGTTCACAGTTCCCACCTTTCTACCAAATTTGGTGTCAATCGCTATAATCGTCTCCGAGAAAAATGCGTGTGACGGACAGACAGACAGACAGACAGTAAACCGATTTTAATAAGGTTTTGTTTTACAAACAAAGCCTTAAAAATCGACAGAACTTATTTGTAGGCCTTTAGGTTTACCTATAAGCCGACGATTCGGAGAAAAAACGTACAACAGATATACGCATGTATTGAATCTACAAAAAAATATTTCTATGTACAATCATTCATTTACAAAAGAAATAAAGAAGCTTTCTACAGAGGAAACAAACTTCTGGTAATAATTATATACACAGTCAGTCATATCTTCCTTACCTCACGTGTTATAAACATATGTTTGTATGTACATTTGCTAGACTTAAATTATAATAAACATACTAAACTTCCTAGAATCACATTAAAGAATAGCAACTATGGATTAACTCAATTTTTAGAGGAAGTGCATTGATTTCTTATTACGAGGAATTTTTTTGTGATTTTAATTTGAGGTTTTATAAAAAAATATCAGCAAGTTTGTTTGGACATATGTATATATATACATATATGATTGTTGAGTCCATTGCTTTGGATCCAAGAGGAGTGGGAAGCTGAAATTTGGTAACATCGGCGTATAACATTATAAATCAACGAAAAATTGTCATGAAAAAGTCACTTAAAAGAAGTGGAGTTAGTTAATTATAAAAATTGTAAAGAATTTGGCTTTCGCGAAGTTAAAGAATCATAACTAGACACCTAGAAAACATCTAGAATGTTTCCTTCGACCATACAGTGTAGAACCTTATAAAATGCTCTCGCGGAGTATGTGTTTTTTTAAGGTCGTATTTCCTAGAAATCGTAACAAAAAATTATGCACTCAATCGCATAGATCGGAGGCAGTTTCGGAACAAACCAATTAGAATTGTGAAAGTTAAATAATAAATATAACATTATACCATCCATTCATTCCACACTTATTGATAGTGTCGATGCAATCAAAGCGTGTGCAAGAAAGCTCTAGCTAAAATAGAAGGGTAAGCGGAAAAGCAAAGCAAAACTACTAACACTTACCAAGTCCCCTCATTGAGTATACCATTGCAGTGGGTGGGAAAGGACATAAGGGGGGAGGGGAATCTGATGCTGGAAGTACTTTATAAGATCCAGATGTAGCAAGTCCAACGCCGCTCGTACTACCTTCGGAATCTGAATGCGAATTCGTTTCGAGGCGCATATATGTCGAGACTTTCGATTGAATTTCAACTGGAAGCTGTAAAATAACAGGAAAATTCAAAAGTTAGTTATTGTATTCTTTCTATATTTTCTTATCCATGGAGTTTTAGTATGTTGGGAAGTTGCAAAATATTTACCGAGGGTCCAAAAACCCCTGGCCCTGGACGCGCTGCTGCAACTACTACCCCTCGTCTTTACAATAAAGTCAGAGGCGTAGGTTGTAGTATACGGATTTAAACTAAATAGCATGTGACCGCCTACCGCACACGAGCACGGGATACCGCAGACGTCGATGTTGTTTTCAAATTATTCAAAATAAAAAATCCCGATAATAGATTCGACTAGCCTAGGACGAGACTTCCGCTTCCGAACGGGACAAACGCGGAAGAAGAGAATAAATAAACAGGTTGCAAGTAATATAGGGTCAAAAAACACGATTCTACACAAGTTGAGTATCTATCCATCGATATTTCACTTATTCAAAAGTTTCGAATAGCACAATTGCAAAAGTCCAAATTCCAGTTAATACGAGGGTAGTTCAATAAGTCTTTAGAATAAAGTGTAAAAACATTTTTTTTGAGTAATCTCCTTGGAGCTCTATTCACTTGGTCAATCGTTTTTCTAGTTTTTTTTCAACTTTCCGAAAAGTGTGTTTTCGGAAGTCCCTAAAATAAGCACTTACAGAGGCAATGACGTCTTCGTTGTCCGTAAATCTCTGTCCACCGAGCCACTTTTTCAAGTTTGGAAATAAGAAAAAGTCACTGGGGGCTAAATATCGTGAATACGGTGGGTGTTCGACCAATTCAAAGTTTAATTCTTCAATTTTAGCCATTGAAACGAAGCACGTGTGAACTCGGGCGTTGTCGTGATGAAAAAGAATTTTTTTTTTCGCCAAATGTGGTGTTTTTTTTTTTAATTTCTTCTTTCAGCTGCCCTAATAATGATAGAGGAGAAGGTCTAAATTTGGCCCCTGCTGGTATTTTGACTCCCTACGATTCTACGCGACACAAAACAGCCACAGATAAAAACGCCACTGTGCAACAACCACAATCTTAACAGCTGTTTTTTCATGTATCCATATGTCATTTAAATGACAAATGGTAGAGACAAATTCTAGTTTCTGTTCTTTGTGTTCTTCTAACTTTCTTCCAAGAAGATATTTGTTGTCGGTATTCCTGTAAATGTGGCATGTTTAAATGGTGTTTTGTGCTAAAAAGTTTTTACAGGTTCAGCAGTATTACATATCAAGGTAATGCTGAAGCACGGCTTACTTTTCGTTTTATTTTTTGCTTTTTTTTTCTGTGATTGCATAAGTCTAATATGGTCCCCCGTTCGGTTTCGATTATGGCCTCCGCGGGCCATAATCGATGTTTGAAACACAAAAGTATTAAAGATTGCTGTATTGTTTCCTATAGATGCCCCGGAACAGCATTATGTTAACCGTAGCCAAAAAGAGGAAAACATGGGACCCGGAACAAATGAAAAAAGCTATAGATGCAGTCAGGAGTAAGACGATGGGTTACAAAAAAGCCGTAAAAATGTTTGGCGTACCGAGGACTACATTAAGAAGGTTGATGCACGATCTAGGAGAGTCTGAAAAAATTGTTGAAAAACCGCTAGGCAGGAAAACTGTACTTCCACCTAATATAGAAAAGAAACTCGTGGAGTATATTCTTCTAATGGAAGCGAAATACTATGGTCTAACACGAATAGATGTTCGGCGAATGGCCTATCAGTTAGCTTTGAAAAATAACATACCCAACAATTTTACAAAGGAAATAGCAGGGCGTTCGTGGTTAGACCTTTTTCTACGAAGACACAAACACGAACTTTCTTTAAGAAAACCATTAGGAACATCTTTTGCCCGTGTTCAAGGCTTTAACCGTGAGACAGTAAAGGAATTTTTTGAGATTTTGAAGGCGGAAATGGAAAAAATTCGATACCCTCCTGATCGCATTTTCAACGTTGACGAGACCGGGCTGACAATCGTTCAATCTAAAGTTCCTCAAATAATTGGGAAGAAAGGCAAAAAACAGATAGGTGCTTTAACTGCTGCGGAACGAGGATCATTGATGACCGTGGTTTGCTTTATGAATGTTTCCGGGTTTTTTATACCACCCATGATGATTTTCCCCAGAAAAAATTATTCCGATATACTTATGAAAGGAGCACCGCATGGTGCTATCGGCAAAGTCCACCCATCCGGCTGGATTCAAACGAATTTATTCACCGATTGGTTTCGTCATTTTCTTTCTAAAACAAATCCAACTAAGGAGTCGCCTGTACTGTTAATACTCGACGGGCATTACAGCCACACTCGTAACATTGAACTTCTGGAGTTAGCTCATGAGAACTATGTAACAATAGTTACTCTTCCACCTCACACCACGCATAAATTGCAGCCCCTGGATAAAACCTTTATGGGGGCACTAAAAACCTATTATAGTGAAAAAATCCGAAATTTCTTGTTGCATTCCGATCGGTTGCTTAAACCCTACGATATCGCCGAATTGTTTGGTCGAGCCTATCTACGAAGCTCAACAGGAGAAATCGCTGCAAATGAATTTCGCGTCACCGGAATCTACCCCTTTAATCCGCAGATTTTTTCTGACGCAGATTTTTTAGCAGAAGCTCAAGTTTATAACGATGAAAACACTTCCGAAAACCGCCCAGGGAGCAACACACAGGAAAATTTGACTGCATCGCAAAGGGATGAGTTGTTGCATCATCAGTTAAACATCATAGTTTCACCAGAAATTATTCAACCAATACCAAAACCTAAAAATAAAACTTCGAATCGAGGGCGAAAACGTACCACACCAAAAGTACTCACTTCTTCTGCATATAGAACACACCTGGCAGGTACATCAAGTGCTTCAGATGGAAATCAGAATCCTGACAATATCCAAAGTCGTAGCCGTGGAGGGAAAACCACTGTCTCAGATGAAAATCATTTAGACACACAATCCGACAGCTTCGACGAAGGACCTTCAAATGATAAAATACCAACGAGCTTAGATGCAGAATGCTTATTTTGTGATGCAAGGTATTCAAATGACCAACAAGGGGAGGAGTGGATTCAATGCCAGGGATGCAATTTATGGGCTCATTGCGTTTGTGCGGGAAACGAAGGAGATTATTATATTTGCGATTTTTGCCGATAACTTTATTTTATATGTATCTTGATTTCGTTTTTATTATGTTCATTATTATTTTTTTATTAATGGATTTACTTAATTTTAAGAAAAGAAGGTAATTTATTGTTTATTTTTTACTTAATTGTTAAGTTTTGGAGAATATTTTTTAAAGAATTTTTCATACTTCCAATATGGCCCCCTGGGTGCCATATTACCCACACTTTACATCAAAACCAAAATTTTGGATACGTCGAAATATACGATTTTGTTAAAAATATATGGAATTTTATCATGTTTTTTCCTTACGAATCAATGACCAGGAAAATATTGAAATGCATAGCACATGAAACTTGACATGCCGATCTTCATTTTTCTTTTCATGCTCGAAAAACAAAAGGGGGGGCCACATTTAGACCTTCTCCTCTACATAATACTCACCAGTAATTGTTTTACCCTTTTCCAAATAGTCAATAAGGATAATTCCACGGGCATCCCAAAAAACTGTAGCCATAACCTTACCAGCTGACTTTACGGTCTTCGTTTTCTTTGGAGCTGATTCACCCGTGCCGATCCACTGTTTTGACTGTTCCTTCGTCTCAGGAGTGTAGTGGTGTATCCACAGCCACAAACCGACGAAAAAATTCCTCAGGATTCCCACTTATGCGCGCCAAAAGAGCCTCAGAGGTGACCACTCTATTTCGTTTATTCTCAGCTGAGAGCAAACGCGGCACCCGTCTTGCTGATAGCTTTCTCATGCCTAATTTTTCATGTATAATTGAAAAAACTGTCCCTATTGATATCCCTGTGGCCACAGCTAACTCGCGCACTTTTAATCTTCTATCCTTCCACACCATATCGTGGATTTTATTGATGATTTCGGGAGTAGTCACTTTTACGGGCCTTCCTCAACGTGGTTCGTCACTTGTTGATTTACGACCACGCTTAAATTCATTTACCCAATTATAAAGCGTTGCTAAGGCGGGGGCAGATGTGCCATGAACCGAGTCTAATTCATTTTTTATCTCATATGGATTTAAGCCCTTTAAATGAAAATGTTTTATTACCGCTCTGAACTCGTTTTTTTTCCATTTTTTTTAACAAGCATTTTTTTTCAATTGATTATAAAAACACGTAAACTTAGAAGATGTGGACTGTGACTGCACTATATATGATATCTAGTCGGGAGTGGCGCTGACTAAAAACAGATGATTTAGGGCGATTCCCGCGCCATCCGTTGGTCATTCTAAGGACTTATTGAACTACCCTCGTAGAATGCATATTTATGATCATCTTTGAGATGATGCCACAACGATTTTCATCGCTGCAGCAGTCGCGGTAGTAACCGATGGGTTTAGAATAAAGCTAAAGGTTTTGTTTTCAACTTTTACGGTTTATTAAACATAAAATATATAAAAAAGTAGGTAGAAAAAGTTTCGGTTAATAAAATCAAATCTCAATATTACTCACCGATGAGACCTTTTGGGGCACAAAACTATCCGGTTTGCATTGTAATAGTTGTATTGCTAAATTTATGTCGGTTTTATAACGTTCCTGTAAGATAAAAATGCAATTTTGATAAAAATATTTTTTTTTAATCTTTAAATGGAATTCCTATAGATAATAGACTTCAAAAGCTTCCCTGTCTGAGGAATAGATAAGATAATTGTCGCTTAATTATTCAGTATCTGTTTGTTCAATACAGAATACAGTACATACAGGCAAAGTTTTGTTCTAAGCTTCTGAGTAAGGATTGTTTTTATCGCGATTATTAATGACTTTAGTGACTTCTAAAATCAAATTCCGTCTTACTCGTGTATAGGAAATTTTATAGAATTATAGTCCTTTTTTAATTCCGCACCATTAATGTGCAAACTTATCAATATTTAATTGTCAACAATTATTTGAAGACAAAGATGTTTTCATAACGATAATAGAATATTTATTTTTAAGATGCGAGTGCTCTTAATTTAATTAAAACAGTTCGGTTCCCATTTCCACTTGTTTTTTTTCTTTTTCTAAAAAGTAATTACGTTTTCGGTTTGATTCGCGATTTCAAAAACTAGCGAGAAACGCCTTTCCTTGGTATGTTAAAAGTACAAATCCCACTGACCTGCAAATGATATATTTTATACTAAAATACTAATTCTAATGAATTTAAGAAGAAGCTGTGGATTATTTGTTTTGAACCTGATTCTATCCACAACCAAATGGTCGTGATATTGCTAATAAATTTTTTCGTTATATAAGCCTTTAAATTTGAGCACTTATGTCATTCTCGAGGGTTCATTAGTTTTGGTTTACCTATTGCCAACCGAAGTCTCCAAGGAATATATGAAGACAGGCAGGATCATTGCCTTCCAGTGCCAGTGGAAGCTTTTTTCCTAAGGTGAGACATTCCGAGTTGAATAGTTTATAAGAAGAAATAGGCTTTGTGGTTGCCAACGACGGTGCACGGATTTTGTCATAGTGATTATCAGTTATTTATATCCACCCTAGATAGGAGAAATTTTGAACGGTTTCAAGGTTGTAGCTTCCAATCTTTATTGTTTGAAGTTGACGAGTAATATCGGATATCATTGTTTATGGTGTTTACACGACTTTCATTAACGCCAGTCCAAGATCTCACGCCGAATAAGCGATTTGTATGAAGGCAATTTGTAGATATCGAGTGGTTCCTCTCATTATGTCGATATCGTCAGCATAGGCCAGTAGTTGAGTGGACTTGACACTTGCCACTTATCTTACCATCGCAGATCACATTATCAAGGGCCAAGTCAAAGAAAATGCATGATAAAGTACCTCTTATCTTATGAAGATTTGTTGATGGTGAATGGTGTCTAGTGTCACCCTGCAAATTAATCAAGGTCGGCCTTGTTGTTTTACCCTGGCCATGCCTTGCCATGATAAGTGATTCCAATAGAGAAACACACATCTTTCTAGTAAGATATTCCCTATTTTGTTTTATCAAAAGCCATCATTTTTGTCGTTTACCATCGACCTCATGTTCAGACAAATTTTGGCAAGCGAATTCTCGTTGGCGCGAATTAGGTGACCATACCATCGAAGACGTCTCTCGAAATTTTTCCATGATCGGCGCAACCCCATATCCATTGCGGATATCCTCATTTTATTTATTTATTATTTATTTATTTATTTATTTATTTATTTAATGAGGACAATACACAGAAAGCAAATTTCTTATTACATATTGTCCTCAGAGGGAGGAGCAACTAAATGGCATATTTTGCGCTTAAAGCTAGAGAGGGACATAGAGTCAAAGGAACCAAGCTGCAGGACATTGTAGGACCGGCAAAACCTCGGAATCGGAGAGTGAAAGTAAATCTCGAGCTCGGCGAAGAGCACATCAAAAATGTCCGCATTACGTGTGTTATGAGACGAGGCGATACGGAGAGTAATATCCGAGTTGGCGGAGCAGTCCATCAGACCATTGCCGAGTTTTAAAAGAGTACACATATCAAGGAAGATACGGCGTTGCTGTAGGGAGGGAAGATTGAGGGTGCGGAGTCGTGACGGATAATCAACCCGTGGAAGGTTCTTTTTGTAAAAGAGGGTCCGGGTGAATTTGCGTTGTACAGCTTCAAGAGCGCGGCCGTCACGGATGCGGTAGGGGGACCAGACTACACAGCAATATTCAAGGATGTTTTTGACAAGGGAATTGAAAAGTGTTAAGGAGGGCTGGATTGAGGTAAAGTCGGACGAGGAACGTAGGATAAAACCAGACATTTTGGAAGCTCTATTGATGATGTCAACGAAGTGGGAATTGAAACGAAGTTTATCGTCGAATATTACACCCAGGTCTTTGAAGGAGGTCAGTAGTGAAAGGGGTTGACCACTGAGAGAATAGGAAAAGGGTGATGGGGAGGGTTTCAGGGAATAGCGCATCCAGTGGCATTTGTTGACATTCAGTGTTAGCTTGTTGACCGAACACCAACGAGCTAAATTATCAAGGTTGGATTGTAAGAGAGCACAGTCCAATGGAGACGAAACAGAGGCAAACAATTTAAGGTCGTCTGCGTAAAGCAAATACGGACAGGTGAGGATGGAGACGAGGTCATTGATAAAAAACAGGAAGAGTAGGGGGCCAAGTGTAGAGCCTTGGGGAACACCAGAGGAAGGAGAGAAGGAACGAGATGAGTGACCATGAAAAGAAACTTTGCAGGAACGGTATGAGAGATAGGAGGAAAGCCAAGAGATGACTGAGGGAGGGAAGTCTAGCGAAGAAAGTTTAGAGAGGAGAATGTTATGGTCAACGGTGTCAAAGGCTTTGGAGAAATCAGTATAAACAGCATGTACCTCCTGTCGTGAATTCAAGCGTTTAGCAACAAAGTTGGTAAAGACCAGAAGATTTGAAGCCGTTGATCTATGTTTCACGAAACCATGCTGCTCTTTGACAATGAGGTGACCGAAGTGCGCGGTCAACCAGTCGTTGACGTATCTTTCTAGGATTTTGGAGCAAGAGGAGAGAAGGGAAATGGGGCGGTAGTTCACAGCAAGGGAAGGGTCTCCGCTCTTGAGAATAGGAATGATAAGGGCCTCTTTCCAGAGACGGGGAAAGCAGCATTCGTCTAGACTTTTGTTGTAGATTATACACAGGGGGAGGGAAATATGTTTTCTACAGTTAAGAAGGAAGAGATTAGGAAGTCCATCGGGGCCAGGTTCGACATTGGGGTCAAGGTTACCAATGAGGAACTCAACCAAGGAAGGCGTAAGGAGAGGAATGGCTAGTGATTCGGAGGAGTCTGTGGTTATGAAAGGTGTAGAGGGTGAAGGGCTCGAAGGAGAAAACACTGAAGAGAAATAGGTGCAGAGAAGGTCGCAGGATTGTTGTGGGGAGTTGGCAGTGGAGTCAGCGAAGCTGTTAGAAGAAGGGACAGATTGAGTTGGATTACGAGAGTTGCGAGCGTGAGACCAAAAGGGTTTTAAGTTACCGCGGGCAAGGGCGGCTTCGACGCTCAATAGGTACCTTTTACGCGCTTTTCTGACCATTGACTTCACAGTAGATCGTATAGCTTTAAAGTGAGCAAGGTCGGCGTCATTTTTAGAAGCCTGAAACTTCTTCCTCAGTGTATGTTTCAAGCGAATGTTAATATGAAGTTCCGTTGTGAACCAAGTTGGGTAAGAACGTAGGCAGGGAGGTGAAGGAGGGACATAACAGGAGAGGAGATCAGAGAGGATATTGTAGAAGGTGTTAAGAGCTTGATATGATCAAAGCGTGTCACGCCACTAGTTCAACGTAACATCTTCGTCTTCATTACCACAAGACTCTGTTCATATAACGTCGGTATCAATTTAAAGTGAGAAGTCTGACTTGCTGAGGATCCAAAATCACATATATGTCGAAAGTATCCTGATCATCTGTAAATTGTTGCATAATAATTCCAAAGTTCCACTCCAATTAAATTCGTTTATTCTACAACATCGAAATCATTGGCTATAAACCATCATTAGATGAATTGGACAAATAGTCACAAAGGTCAAGCCTTGGAAATTGAATTAAATCAACTCTAGTAGGATGAATATCGTATTGTATAGATTTTGATCCTATTAACTTGATAAGATATGCACGAGCTCGCGTTCTTTGAAATTGCTTCACTGCATGCATTTGTCCGTCCAATTGCTAGTTTGTGATCAGGATCGTATGAAGGAGTAGCCGACCCCGGGGAGATAATCATGGAAATCAAGTGGGCTAATGAAAATTCACAATTGGGTTTGAAAAACTCTCTTGGCCTTTGTCTCAACAAAACCTTATTAAAATTGATTCAAGGTCTGTCTGTTCGCCTGTTGGCATGTTTATCTTGTCACAACAATTTTTAATATTGATTGAAAACTAGAGGAGTTAATAACCTCCACAGCTGCCATATTTTAAAAGTATTAAATCAAGAAAATCTTATGATGGGTAAAATCAATAATTAATAATAATAATAATAAATAAAACTCCGCCGAAGCCGGTTCCAAGCCCGGTTGTGAAAGGAGGAGGGATGGATAGCTTCAGTCTGAATGGCTGTACGCCACCGCAGCGTCTCAGGGGGTAGGTGAGGAAAGTGCAGGAACTTTGCAGTCTTGCAGATTACTCACTAAGGAAGCTATCTCAACACCTGGCAGCTAGGGATAAAATGCACCACCAACAATGAGAAGAAGGAGAAATTTGAGGTCCGGTACGGATAACCGGCGGGAGTCGTCTGACTTGGTGACTGGGTCGGGCTCTCGTAATGGACAGCACGGCGTCGAACCCGCTAGTCATGGGGCGGTTCGGCGTCTAGGCGCCACGACGACCAGGAGCACAGCTCCGCCTGCTGCAGCTGTTTCACCACAATCTGTGGCGACCACTTCAGCAGGTTCGCGTAGGAAGCGGATGAAATGGACTGAAGAAATGAACCTCTTCATCATCCGCTCCTACTACGAAATAACGGCGGGGGCGGGTACAACATCTTACCGCCCCTTGTTGCACCAGAGATTCGTCGAGCGTTTCCCGCAATTCGCGCACGTGACTGTGCAGCGAGTCGCAGACCAGTACCGCTTTATTACTCGCAGCGACACAATCCCGGCCACCATCAGGGAGCGTGTTCGACTTGAAGTCATCGGGGAAACTGGTGACCGAGAGTCGATGGGGGCAGAGGCGGCGGCATCAACAACACCACGCCGCACTGCAGGCAACAGGTTCAGTACTCGCCGAAGCACTCTTCTCCACCGTCCAGCTGAGGTTTCCGCTGAGGTTCGCGACGAATTCCAAAGAGCGTGTATGGAATTCTCGGATATGGATCCTTTGCATAGACCAGGTATTCCCAGGCTCTATGCATCTCCAGCAACTCCGGGAATTCTATCTCAAATCAATGATGAGATTGCATCTCGACTGTGTGCTGATATTTCGCTGCTGCAACTATGATACAATCACTTGTGTATTGTGGTGCAGTTGCGGCTATTAGATTGCACGGTCAGAAGATTCGCTTTCGCGTTATTGGTTTGAGTGACAAAAGAGATCCACCATGGAAAATTCGTCTGGAACGTCGGCGGGACTCACTAAGGCAGGACATTGCTAGACTGATTCAGATCAGCACTGGCAGTGCCAGCCGACGGGTGAGAAATAAAGCGCAGAGGGTTTACCGGAACTATGCCATCCCCTGTGAGATACCCATTGTTGAAATTCTGGACACACTAAAACAGAAACTTTCTGTCATATGCAGTCGGTTACGACGGTATGGCGAAAGTTATTCCAGACGTGTCCAGAATGCAACATACGCGAGGAACCAGCGGAGCTTTTTCAGATCTCTCAACGAATCCCAACAGAGCGCCCAGACAATACAGTTCTCGGTGACGGAAGCGAAAGAGTATTGGGGTGGACTTTGGGGGTTACCTGCCCAGCATGCTGAGCATGCTGAGTGGATCACCGCCGAAGGCACCCGCCATGCCAATACACCTGGCATGAATTTCGCGGATGTTACCGAAGAGGAAGTTCGACGAGCCATAAACAGCTCGAAGAACTGGAGGGGCCCAGGTCTGGATCGGGTGCAGAATTTCTGGTATAAGAAATTTACCAGCGTACACAGTCGGTTGGCACGCAGTATAAATGAGGTCATGAGTCAGCCGGAGGAATTTCCAACTTTCCTCACTGAGGGGATTACCTACCTTATCCCTAAGAAGGACATGGTGCAGGACCCCGCAGACACAAGACCGATCACTTGCTTACCAACCCTCTACAAATTCATCACGTCCATTATTAGTGGAAGGATTAATGCGCACCTCGAGACCAACAACATTCTGTCCCAGGAGCAGAAGGGCTGCCGAGTTGGGTCAAGGGGTTGCAAAGAGCAACTCATTATCGACTCGGTAGTTGTAGGACAAGCAACTAGAGGCCAGAGAAACCTCTTCAGTTGCTATATCGATTATGCCAAGGCTTTCGACAGCGTTCCGCATACCTGGCTGATCGACATCCTACATCTGTATCGCATTGATCCGAAACTAATAAAGTTTTTGGCGACAGTCATGGAAGGGTGGCATACCATCTTATCAGTCCGTACATCTGAGGGTGCTAATACCTGAGAGCCCATCCGTATACGGAGGGGCATCTTCCAGGGGGATTCATTGAGTCCCCTTTGGTTTTGTATGGCACTGAACCCCCTTTCATGACTACTGAATGATGCTAGAGGGCATGGTTTTGCAATAAAGTATGGCCTACGTGCTAAGTGCGAACTGACACACTTGATGTACTTAGATGACATCAAGCTGTATGCTGGTACTGATGACCATCTTAGAAGTCTGTTGCGAATGATAGACATGTTCAGCCGTGATATTCGGATGGAGTTTGGATTAGACAAATGTCGAATCCAAGCCATCCGCAAAGGTCATCACGAGCCACATGCCGGACATAGCATTGGTGACCTCCACATCGAAGCTATGACCGAGACAGACTTCTATAAGTACCTAGGAATTCTGCAAGGAACCCATGCTCGAGTTGGTGATCTGAAAGAAGCTCTGCTGTTCGAATTCCTGCGACGTGTAAAGCTGGTGCTGAAATCGCATATCTCTTGGGGAAGAATAAAATAAGCGCGTTGAATGTATTCGCCATCGCTTCACTGGCTTATGCATTCGGAATATTGCCGTGGACGAAGACCGATCTGGAAAACGTCCAGCGGCGGATACGGACAACTATGTCCAAATTCCGAATGCATCACCCAAAGTCTGCCGTGGAGCGGATGAACCTGCCTCGTGACATCGGAGGTAGAGGCGTGGTTGACGTGGCGGCACAACATCATCGCCAAGTCGACTCGCTGCGCGCTTATTTTTACAGTAAAGAGCAGGCGAGTCCCTTGCATGCGGCTGTCTGTAAGACAGACTGTGGACTGACTCCACTTAACTTGAAGGATCGATCCTTCAATCCTCTGAGTGCGGTGAAGTCGGACCAAGAGCGGATCGATGAATAGAAGTCGAAGGCAATGCACGGTAAACACGTGAATTGTCTTTGGCAGCCATTTGTCGATTTGCATCTGTCGAACAGATGGCTGTGTGCTGGGGAGCTCTTTGCTGAGACGGAGGGGTTTATGTGTGCCATTCAGGATGGCGTGGTTGCCACCCGAGCTTATAAAAAGCTCATCATGAAAGAACGGGTGGAGAACGACCAGTGCAGAATGTGTGGTTCGGCGTTAGAGACGTTGGACCATCTCATTTCTGGCTGTACTGTTATGGCACCGGTGCAGTACATCACCAGGCATAATGCTGTATGTAAGGTTATCCATCAAAACCTTGCATACAAGCATGGGCTGATCACGGGGACATGTCCGGTTTACCGATATGAGCCGCAAGCAGTACTTGATAGTTCTGCTTACAGCATGTATTGGGACCGGCAAGTTCTGACTGATCGCCATACCGCACACAATAAGCCTGACGTACTGTTAGTTGACAAGACAGGTCGCTCCGCGTATATTATTGATGTTGCTATCCCCCATAATAGCAACATTGAACGGAAATACGTGGAGAAGAAGGTAAACTATGAGCCATTGGCTCGGGAAGTCAAAGAAATTTGGCGTCTCGAGCGGGTGGTTGTAGTTCCCACAATATTGTCAGCTACAGGTATTGTACCTAAATCCCTGACGGCTTCCCTTGATGTCCTGGGACTTTCGCACAGTCTGGTTCAAACCATGCAGAAGTACACCATTCTGCATACGTGCTCGATGTTGCGGGGGGTACTCGACGGATTCTCCCACTGACCTACCACCGGCCACCACCACCAGTGCCCCTTTAGTTTTTAAGTAGGTAGGATCGTCCGAGCCTAAATGCTTGGCACTTAGTGCTAGTATTAGGTAAAATCCGGCATCTGCCGAGATTGTGATAACTCGGAAATAATTAATTTTTTTTCCTTTTACATTCCATGTTATCATTTTCTTACTATTTAATATATTTTTTTCAAACTGGACCTGGTGGATTTTTTCCAATATTTTTCAAATATAAAATGATCTACAATTTATAAAAAAATACATATTTTGGCGAAAGTATATTAAATATATGTGTCCGGATAGCTGAGTGGTTAGAGCACAAGGCTGTCGTACGGAAGGTCGCGGTTCAAATCTCGCTGGCGGCAGTGGGATTTGTATCGTGATTTGATGTCGGATACCAGTCGACTCAGCTGTGAATGAGTACCTGAGTCAAATCAGGGTAATAATCTCGGGCGAGCGCAATGCTGACCACATTGCCTCCTACAGTCTACTGTAGTGTACCGTTACGGTCTTGAATGAAGTGCTCTAACACACTTCAAGGCCCTGATCCAATATGGATTGTTGTGCCAACGATTATTATTATTATATATTAAACAAGTCGGGAAACCGGAAGCTTGGCGCTTCAGGTATGAAAGGTTTTGATTATTTCTTGTGTGAGCATATTTGAGTGCAGACCTATCCCATTTGTACCTAGCTCGTGATGTTTATGCATTTAGCATATCAAACTACTCAGTTTAGTGTGATATTGATATTCAGTACTTTGGATTGCAGTGAATTTACACGGTAAAGACAACTTTCAGCTACTGTAACTTTCTTATTAATTTATTAATAGTACGATTTTGATCAAACTTGGGGATAATATGCTTCAAAGCATAATCTATATTATTGCGTAACTTCACAACTCCAGAATAAACGTAGGGAGGGGGGGGGGGAGGTGGTTTCTAGTCGATTTCCCTAAAAATATAGTAATATGCCATTATTAACTTAATTTGAGCAGATATCGATATAGATTTGGAGTATTTTGAGGCCTGGACTCCGTATAGAGGCAGCTCCATGATTTTTTCAGTTGGATAGTTTCCGAGCATGAATCCGTTAAAGAAATTATCAATCTCGACCCCTGCACTTCCCTTCTTTGCAAGGAAAGTCGAAACTAAGGCTGGAATAGAAAAGTAGACGAGACATTTCATTTGGTACCCAACATGACTATATTCAGTGAAAAAAAATGTACATCCCTCTTTTGCATGTATATCTGGGCGATCGCAGTTCTCACATGTTCACCAAATTTCATTCCACTTATATAGTCGTTTCAGGGAAAAACGCGTGTGACTGACAGACAGACAAACGAAAATGCAGACATTGAATCAATTTTAATAAGGTTTCTTTTTACAAACAAAACCTTGAAAAGTATATATAGTGTAAATTAATGATATGTTCACTATTCATTTTATTTATCGTTTGTTAAGACATGATTAATTTCCTTCTGATGTTAATTAATGATGATACTAGGCATCATTCTTAATGCTTATATTCAATCAATGTTGAATGTGTAGCAACCAGATATAGAATCGATATAAATAGAACTTACTAAACTTTTGAAAAATCATGAAGACATGGTATCCTACTCAAGTCAACCACGCAATGGAATTTTCATTACCGAATTACAACCCTTTTCGCTTGATAGTTCCTGAGTCCTATTGATGGTACTTGCAGGTTTAGACGGGCAGCGTATTAGAATTTTTGTCAAGGAACCTTTGCGTCCTGAAATCATAAGCCAACATTACGAAGGCGGGAGTTGAAATTATATAATGCCCTTCAGACATAGCATCTAAATTAATTGATTTCCCACTTCCTATCCATTATAGTAATGAAATATTTGCGTCTCGCAGCAACTGTCGGTCAGTATTGCAGTCATGTTGCGCAAGCACTCATTTAAAGTGATGAAGTTACTGTCACTTTTCTATATTTGGATATTACAATTGGCATTCCACACTGTCTACTTGCTTGCGAAAATACTAGGACTTTTTCCATTCCAGTATAAACCAAGTACCGGAGTATTTGTTTCTTCGAAAACCGCTCATATATATAGCTTAGTTCTGTTTTTAGTGGAGGTTTCCACAAGCTGGAAACGGTTTACAGTCATAAAAAGAGAAGCTAATAACTGGACGATATTCAAATCTGACTTTATAAAATGTGTAGCAATAATGAGGTATATGTTATCATATGTTGCCGCCGAAGTTGTAGTTTTCGTTCCAGTTCTTTTTCATAAGCAATGCTTACGAGTTTTAAACAGGAAGTTGCACATTTTAACTTCTTTGCCGCGCCCAAAACAAAACATTATTTTTCGAGGACTTTTATTGAAAGCAATAAACAATTTGTTTGAAATTTTGAACATGGTTCCTAATCTCGTCAAATTTACTAATTCCAATAATAGATGGATTGTGGTTTTGTGGTTTTCCGATTTTGTAATTCATTTAACTATTATGGTGGCGCTAAATATATTTTTTACCTCTTTGAGGTTTTTGCTAGTGTCCTTGCGGCATGTGAATGCTGAAACCGCTGACATCGTTTCCATAGCCATTGAATGCAAACGAGACCCTTCAACAAACTTTCAGAAAATGATTCGATTTTGTAATTTGAGTGACAGAATTGAAAATATAGCGAAATTACATAAGGACATTCATGAACTCATAAAGTCACTGAACGTATTACTCGAGTGGCAATTAGTGTTAGTTATCTCGGCAGTATTCTTCGAAACTTTGACTCAATTGTTATTTGTCTATGGTATCATCATTGGCGTAGTTCCTGTGGGTTTCAAAATAAGTTCTTTCTACTATATATTCAACATGATTTATAACACATTGCAAGTCATCAATTCCACGGATCAGATAAAAGAAGAGTCAAGGCGTTTGGAAGTAATTTTGGAACGAGCAGTTTGTGTCGAAAATGCCGACCAGAGATTCGAGCGTAATGTAAGTGTGAATTCTAATTTATTTAAATTAGAATTCGGCAGCAAGGATAACGATAATATACTATGATAGGTTAGAAGCATTGGGATGTATGAAGTTCAGATAAAAGCTATTCCTTGTTGCTGAATACTGCGCAATTCTATTCACCAATTTATTTTGTTTCAGATTGAACTATTCTCCCTACAAATATCAGTCGAAAATTCGTCCCTTTCACTATGTGGATTACTAGATTTGGACAACACCTTGAGCTGTAAATTCATTACATCAATAATAGCGCAACTCGCCATTATGATTCAATTTGAAAGAATATTTCGTTTATAAGTTTTGTAGCGTGTTAACGTTAGATAAATGTAAAATTACGATTGTCTTGAAATAACTGGTTTCTGCTTCTTCGCAAGGGTTATTGAATAAAGTGAAAGTTACATATGGCAGATAGAAGAACAGGATAATCTTGGAATGATGGTAGATGCTAGGTTTAATTATTAGATCTGCATGTATCTGCAACATACTTGAATTCAATGCCAGCAAGGATGATGCCAAATATCAGAGTACCACGGGCCGCGAGTTCCATGCTACTACGCAGCGCCATTCTTAGCAATTACATTCCAGAAAGCTTACGATGAAATGACGTATTTCGATAATGGAGAGGAAGCGCTGGTAGGCGACGATAGGGAAGGTCATAAAAGAGTCACAGAATGATTCGTAATATTGAGGTTTGGTCAACTGCTCCATCTATGAGGGTGTCTTGGACGATCTGGGTCCTACATTTATAAATGAATGGAAAATCCTTGGTTGGACGGTAGCACCGGAAAATTTAGTTGGGGAAAGCCGTGCATGCTAAGAACACTGGAATGTAGTTGAACACATGGTAGATGGGATTTAAAGTCAGCTGAGACAAGTAGAAACAAGTCGGGAAACCGGAAGCTGGACGCTTCAGGTACGAAAGGTTTTGTGTATTTCTTAGTACGTAGCACGTAATATATCCATATATTATGTGATAGTATCCACTTTCGGGTGATATTGACATTCATAGTCTTCAATTTTCAAAGAAGCAACAAATTTGAGGTATTATAACTTTGTTAGTAATAGTGCGATTTCCACCAAACTTGGTAAGATCATGCTCTATATTATAGCCTATATCGCTGCACGGCTCACGGTACTAGGATGAACTTAACGGGGGTTTCTAACCAATTACAAAAAATTGTAGTAATATACTATTATTAACTTTATTTAAACAGATATCGGCATGGAAGGTATTTCGGAGCCCAGGCACCATATAGTGGCAGCCTCCTGATTTTTTTCAGATTTTTCGGTTTGGTAGTTTCTGAGAATGGCCCCCTTAAAGAAGTGATCATTTTCAACACCCCGCGCTCCCCACCCTTCCAACAAATGTCAAAACTAAGATCGGCTTTGAAAAGTACTAATCGAGACCTTTAATTTGATACCCCACATGACTATATTTGATGAAAAAGAAATTTACACCCCCCTTTTACATGTATGGGGACCCCCCCTTAAATTCGATGTAAAAGGATGTAATTCACTGTATGCGTGAGCGTTCACAGTTCCCACCTTTCTACCAAATTTGGTGTCAATCGCTATAACCGTCTCTGAGAAATATGCGTGTGACGGACAGACAGACAGACAGACTGACAGACAGACAGACGGACAGACAGACAGACAGACTTCACCAAGCGCGACGATAACAGAATTCGAAGGAATGCTAGGTATGCTAGTCTCGGATGCAAGAAGTCGAAACCCCAAGATCATAGCTGGTGATTTCAACGCGTGGGCCGTGGATTGGGGCAGTCGCACTACGAACACCAGGGGCCGTATCCTGCTCGAGGCTTTCGCGGAGCTAGATTTGGTGCTTGCCAACACGGGAAACGTTTCCACTTTTCGTGGGACAGGGTCGGGCTCAATAGTCGATCTGACATATGTGAGTACCACATTGGCGAGGAGAATGACATGGTTCGTCAGTGAGCATTATACTCACAGCGACCACCAGGCGATTTTCCTCCAGATCGAATATGGGCCATGCGTTGATACGTGTTCCCGTGAGGCTGGAAACCGGGGCTGGTCCGTGAAGGAGCTTGAGGAGGATGCATTCATAGAGATGCTATTGGGAAGCCAAAGTCCCGGTGGTGCGGCTACGGAAAAGGTAGAGCAAATGATGGGACGCATAACAAGAGCATGCGACGCTGCTATGCCGAGGCGACGAGTTCTCGCAAAAAGGCGCTCAAACTATTGGTGGAATGAAGAGATCGCGGTGCTACGGAATGCATGTTTTCGTGCTAGAAGGATCTGCCAACGAGCTAGAGCAAGACCAGACTTCGACGAGAAACGGCTAGCATATGTGAACCTTCGAGGTAGGCTTAAGCAGGCTATACGGACCAGCAAGCGAGAATGCTTCAAGGAGCTTTGCACAGAGGCAGACCAAAGCCCCTGGGGAACAGCGTACAGGATAGTTATGAAGAAGATGAGAGGGCGAACACCACAATTGACCTGTCCGCATCTTCTGCTCGATATCGTGACGGCGCTCTTCCCCCCGGATAAAGGGGAGCGCAAACAACACAAGCGAGCACTCGACGTCTACACCATACCTGCGGTAACTGAGGAGGAACTTATGCAAATTTGCAGGAGAATTGGTGATAACAAAGCACCCGGTCTGGATGCTGTTCCCAATAGAGCCCTTAAACTCGCTGTTAAGACCAGACCCGACTGGTTTATCAGCGTGTTTGAGACATGCATGATAGAAGGAATTTTCCCCGATCGGTGGAAGAGGCAAAAACTAGTTTTGCTCCCGAAGCCGAATAAACACCCAGGACACCCTTCATCATACCGACCGATTTGCCTTATCGACACGGCAGGAAAGATGCTCGAAAGGGTCATCTACAACAGACTGCTCCCTATCATCGAATACAAGGATGGACTATCGGAGCGACAATTTGGATTTCGTCAAGCCCACTCAACCATCGACGCCGTAGACGTTGTTTTGAAGCTGGCTCGAGACGCGATGTCGTCTAAAAAATGCTGTGCCGTAGTGACATTGGACATCAAAAATGCGTTCAATTCCGCAAGCTGGGAGTGGATAAAAAGTTCACTGGCTAACACGGGTGTCCCTAGTTACTTGACTAAGCTCCTCAACAGTTACCTTTCGGAGAGGACACTTTGGTACGACACGGATGAGGGATCCAAGCAGTGCACCGTCACCGCAGGAGTACCACAGGGCTCAGTGTTGGGTCCTCTCCTGTGGAACGTCATGTACAATGGGGTCCTTGTCCTTCCCGTGCCAAAGGAGGCCACGATAATCGGTTTCGCAGATGATCTAGCTGTGGTTGTCGTCGCGAAAGAACCTGAAGACGTCGAAATGTATGCTAACGAAACCATTAGCGCCATAAAAGCGTGGTTGGAGATGGTTCAGCTTGACCTTGCGGAACAAAAGACGGAGGCGGTCTTGATTACCAATCGTAAGAAGAGAAATACGATTAATATTCGCGTTGGTGGTCACGTCATCACTTCGAAGCCTGAATACCTGGGGGTGATGATTGACGCTAAGATCAATTTCAGGGGACATCTGGACTATGCCTGTGAGAAAGCGGCAAATACCAGCGTATCATTAGCGCGGATGATGCCTAACATTGGAGGTCCAAGGTATAGTCGCAGATTACTTGTGGCCGGAGTGGTTCGCTCCACACTATTATACGCGGCACCAGTTTGGGAGGAAGCATTAGTGGAATGATCCCGATAGACATTCTGGCAAATGAGACACGCTCCCTGTACGAGACAAGGAAAATGAATCCTCTTGAAAAGGATGCAGAACGCCGAAAGGCGGCAAGGCGAGAGTCGCTGGAAAAGTGGCAGAAACGGTGGGATGACTCGCAGAGGGGTCGCTGGACCCACACTTTGATTCCCCGTATTGAAGAGTGGATCCAGCGACGACAGGGTGAGATTAACTACCATCTGACGCAATTTCTGTCAGGACATGGCGGTTACAGGAAGTACCTGCACCAATTCAGGCTGGATGATTCTCCCTTGTGTCCTGAATGTGGTTGCACACCTGAGGACCCGGAGCATGTTATGTTCCACTGTCCACGATTTCTCTCAGAAAGGAGGAGTCTGGAAGACTCCCTGAAAACCACTCTAAGCCCGCAGAACATCGTCGGGGAAATGTTGAAATCGGAGGAAAACTGGTGTGCGGTGAACACCGCCATCAAACGAATACAAGAGGAACTGGCAAGAGCGGAGCGTGCAAGGAGGACGCGAAGAACGGAAGGCGTGGTCGCGTAAAGCACAGTCCACCCCGCGAAGTAATGCTTTGCGGCGGTCCCGCGGGGAAGGAAAAAGGAGAAAGTGGGGGTGGTTTTAGTGGGTGAGAATCCCACACGCTGCTGCAATCTGGCGCGGCAGTGTCTTTCTAAGATTTCCACCTCCATCCATAAAAAAAAAAAAAAAAAAAAAAAGACAGACAGACTTCCTCCAGGTGAACCATCGTCATACCGACCCATATGTCTTTTGGACACGGTGGGGAAAATGTTAGAGCAGGTAATCTATAATAGATTACTCCCGGTTGTTGAGGGCCAAGGCGGCCTTTCAGATCGGCAGTAAAGCCAGATCAACCATTGATGCCATCAAATTGGTTACTGGCTTGGCCGAAGATGCAATCCACGGAAAGGGTAGTACCAGCAAATATTGCGTGATAGTAACCCTGGACGTGAAAAATGCATTCAATTCGGCCAATTGGAATCTAATTCGCAAATCCCTAGCGAAGGTTGGTATTCCCGCCTATCTCGCTGCTATCGTCTATAGTTACTTAACTGAAAGGAGGCTATGGTATGACAGGGCTCCGTATTGGGCCCACTACTGTGGAACATCATGTACAACGATGTACTTAATCTTCCCCTTCCGGAGGAAGCCACAGTGGTGGGTTACGCTGACGACATAGCGCTGGTTGTTGTCGCAAAGCATCTCGAAGATGCTGAGTTATACTCAAGCGAGGCAATCAGTGCTGTCAAATGCTGGTTGGAGAGCTCTGGTTTGACGGTTGCGGAGGAAAAAACAGAAGCGGTCCTCATCACGAAGCGCCGGAAGAGAAATTACGCCTGTGTTAGAATCGGGAATCATATCATCACTTCCAAGCCGACCATCAAATACTTGGGGGTAGTGATAGACAGGAAGCTCAGCTATAAGCAACACTTACAGTATGTTTGTGATAAATCATCCGCTGCTAGTATGGCCTTGGCGAGGATGATGCCGAACGTGGGAGGGCCACGGCATACCTCTAGGTTGCTTATAGCCAGGGTGGTGACCTCGATCATGCTCTATGCGACCCCAGTTTGGAGGGAGGCGTTGTGGATGTCAGGGAATGCTACCAAACTGAGTTCAGTCTACAGGAGGACAAGCCCTGAGGGTATGCTCTGCCTTCAGGACTGTCTCAGATGATGCAGCATTCGTCATCTCTGGAATGATGCCCATTGACATCTTGGCAGATGAGATGGCGAATATATACAATGCAAAGCTAACCTCTTCCTCATCGCGGACGAAGAACACTGAGAGGGAGAGATCCATAAATAGATGGCAAGAGCGGTGGGAACGCTCGGGAAAGGGCCGGTGGACGCACAGGCTCATTCCTGCCATCAAGGAGTGGTTGGAGAGACGACACGGTGAGATTAATTATAATCTCACCCAGTTTCTCACGGGTCACGGCGGATATCTCCAATACCTTCACAGGTTTAAATTGGAGACCTCACCCGATTGTCCAAATTGCAATGGAGTCCCAGAGGACCCAGAGCATGTATTCTTCCACTGTCCGAGATTTGTGGAAGAAAGGAGGAATCTAGAGGAGACTCTAGGAGAGGTGCTGGTACCAGAAAATCTGGTACCGAAAATGCTAGCACATCAAGAGAATTGGGATGCGGTCAACTCCATGATCGCATCTATTCAAGATAAATTGCGAAAGGCAGAGGAAAGGAGAAAAGCGCGGTCACGTGCGCCGCGTATAGAAGAAAGGTGACAAAGCTAGAGTGAGCTGACTCCGCCCCGTGATGTAATACCTTATGGTGGTTCCGCGGGGCAGGGAGGGAGTCGGGGGTGCTTTTAGTGGGTAAAAATCCCACACGCTGGTGTGTCCAGACCAGCGTCTTTTTGAAGATTTCCACCTCCTCAACAACAACAAAAAAAAAAAAACAGACAGACAGACAGTAAACCGATTTTAATAAGGTTTTGTGTTTACACAAAACCTTAAAAATGGGACAAAAGTAATTTAGATTAAGGGGGGACGGGTGTTTAAAGTTTTTTTTTCTTTGCATTTCTTGTTTATTGTCAACATTTCAACTCGATCGGAGTAAAATTGACGAAGTTATGAGTATTTGAACGTCCGTTTCTCCAGGCCGGTTTCTTTGGGGTCCAAAATTTTAAATCGGTTTTTTTGAAACTTGCTACCATATTTTTGAAGTTCGTGTACGCCATACTGTACTGTACTCTACTATACCAATCGTTTTAAAATTTTGCACAGTAATTCTTCATATAATTTTCCAGGTATCCCTAGAAGTTTTTTGTTTTATAAAATATTTATTGATTGAAAAAAGAGAACTAGGTTTTTCAACTTATATACCAACTGTAAAAAAAAACATGGACCCTAATTTCAACTTATTTATTAATTTTAAATTTGTTTAAATTTTTGGTTTAAGTTTTGGCATCTAAGTGTTACGAAAATTTGAAAAATCAACAAAAAAAAGTCCATCTAGAGTTACCCCGAGAAACATCTCCTTTAACAAATACATTTTGATTTTTGTGTTTCAGATGACACTATTGTGAGATACCGTGTACACCACAAAACAACTATTGCCCGGAGTGCCTCTGGAGATTCACTGTCCCTCGTTCAATTTTAAATTTTTAAGTCCGTCCCGCGATGTAATACTATGCGGTAGTTCCTTGAAGAACATGATACGAATCAGAGGGAATTTTGAGAGGATAAATATCCCAACGCTGCGCTGATTGCTTATGTACAAAGGTTTTCCGAAACGAATCGTCCTTGCGTTCGTGTTTTAGCTCCTCTCAATGATTCCCCTGAAGTTTGCTCAAAATTCATAAGCATTATAACATAGGATGTTGATGTGATCAGTGCAGGAGGACGCTGAACGGAAACCATCCTGCTTTCTGTCAATCAGGTTTCCGAAGTATTTTTTGATACATTCCAGGACTATTTTAGCTATTATTTTTATGACGGCACGGAGGACTAATTGTGCCACTCAAGACGGATGCCCTCTTGAGGATTTTAATGAACATCCTTTTCTCCCACTTCCTCGGAAAGATCTTGCATAAAAGATTATTTCAAGGTAACTTTGAAGAAACTGCAGAAGCTGCGATCAACACCTGTCATGAAAGGATGATCAAGCTCATTGCTTTTATTCCGTTATTTCGCTTAAGTGCATTGATGGCCGAAATAGTTTCACATCTGATTGGAGGAACAGGCGGGATCCACAATTTTGGTTAATTTACCACTTCATCCGCAAATTCAGCAGTCAGCCAGATCGTGGTGGATAACTGGCTTACGCCAGAGAAAAGAGCACTGTTGATGGCGGTTATGAATATTCGTTGAGCTGCTATTCGACAAAGGCAATTCTCACATGGCTAAATGAAACCTGAAGCACCAAGGCGGACTGTGTTGAGCTAATGAGATTGGAAAACAACCAGGATTTAGGACCCAAAGCTAAAAAATGCAAATGAATAACTCGATATATGATAGCTTTTAACTCATACATTGGAAAAAGCTGAAAGAAAAGAGATGGCATAGTTCTAAGCTTGAGTTAGCGGGGTAAACTTGCATTCAATAATGGTTGAAAGTATACTTTAGTAATAATACGTTTTAATTACATTATTGAGATACATGACTGGAGTGGACAAATGTGATCAGGCTGTGGCAAATTTACGACCTCGGAGGCCGACAATGAACTGATGGACGATATGGATCATTGGCATTCCCTAACTAGTAAGGAGCAACGATGTGCTAATAAATGCGGAGGAAAAACAAACTATAATACAATGCAATAGTTCTTCATTCTAATAACATCGTGATTTAAAAGGTGAATCTGTTACTTCGACTTTTAACATACCTTAACTTTAACTACATCTACATACTTAGATTTTGTCATATATATCGATTTCACTTACTTCGAATAGGAAAGAGTGTGTTGTAGCCGCAGTGTACCCAATAAGAGATACGTATATAATTTTATACACTAATAGGTTAGTAGAAACGGGTTGTATGTAAAGACTATCTAATTCAGTTGTCATCCATTTTCCTAATTAGAATGATTATTAATTTAAAATTCAATGGCCATGCTCTGAGCAGAAGCGCTAAATTTTGTGATATTAGTGCCTCCTGTTTAGTCATATATCTCATGTTCGTCCTAAATGTGATAACCTACAATACTCAGGCCACCAATAAGTTCACATTGACTTTATGTAATCAATGACGCAGCAATTCCTTTAGGAAATAATCAAAAAATGAGGTTCGTTCATAATTAGAAAGTATCTTTCCTTCCAACGCTCGCGTCGTCAGTTGAGCGTTTCTTATCATGCAAGTAGCTCCACGTATCCTACGAAACATCATACAAACTTTGTACTATTCGTCTAAGATATTGTGTCTTACCACACTGCAATGTGATGGAAATAGTTTCAAAAAGAATCAAAGGGAGCTGATGCTAATAATCATTCATACAATTGTTTTTATCTACACTTTTACAATTGGGATCTTATACATTCCATTTTGTATTCAATTTATAAGAACTGACGATAAAATGTATCTGGTGCAAGTGATTTTTCTCATCTATTTCGTTGTTTCCTTTGTGGCGTTCATTTTCACTTTTTTAACACAATATTCTAGCCGGGCCGCAATTATTAAACCACTAAACGATTTTCTTGATCTATTTAATGCAGTCATATCTTTCAGCGAAAAGGATGTGTTATTCGATAATCAATTTCTGGTTCATTACTTGTGGAAATGTAGTAATTTATCCTTTCAAACATATGTAATGGTGTCCTCGTACCCTGGAGATGGTATATTTTTTGAGAAACTCGTCTATTTTCAATTTACGTACATATGTTATGTGTTGATTAATAATTCCTTTTTATTTTATTTCTGGTGTTGGACAGTTGTGAACATGTTTAAAATTCTCAATCGTAAAGTCTTTGTAGTGAGTGAAAAAATTTCTCTTTTGCATGCTGAGCAGGTGAAAGACTCTCAACGAAGCATTAAACTACCAATATTTTATGACGAGTTGGAGTATTATATGAAAATCCATTCGAAACTGTGTTGTGTATCAAATGAGATAGTGAGAATATTAGAGTTGCAGATATTGCTATCCTTCGCAAGCACATTCATCCATGTCTTAAGTGCCACGTTTATTCTATATAGCTTGAGGAAATTTGATTCAATTATTCTGGGTCCCTTATTCTTGCTTTCGAAATTCAATGATCGCATGTTAGTGTCAAATATATCTGAAGAGTTAAGAAGCCAGTCATGTCGAATTACCAAAATATTGAAGAGACGCCTGAAAGCAATACCACCAGATAGCCAATTAAATACAATGGTAACTACATTCAAATTCGGCATTGCTAATATCGGCATAAATGTTCAAATTGCAGGTTCAATCGATTGGTTTTGGTTTGATATTCAACAAAGTTGATATAAGTGTTTGTGGGATGTTTCACATTTCTAGAAAATTACTTTTTTCATATTTACTTCTTATATGTAATTTTATAATAATTTTGGTACAGTTCGGATGATAGCAGGGAATAAACATTTCTGAAAGCAAAAACTGTTTTAATGATTTTTAGACTGCCAGAAAATAATAGCTTCTCATTCAGTAACAAGTTAGACAAGTTCCTCGCCACTCAACTCCTCTCTCCCACCAATGCTCCCAAATCTCTCGAGGTAATCATTGCCTCAATAGAAATCATATCATCGTCTCCCCAACCAGGTATTAGAGCGTGGTCCCTAATCTGGTCCCTAAATTCACTCCTATGTAGCTACATCATAACACATCCTCCTCTGGCACGAAACATCTCCCATTTCAACCTGGCCTTTCCTACCTATGTAAAGGACTGCCGCTCGTATTTTGACGAAAACTCGATTAATAGAAACACCAGAACGGATTTGGACTCAAAGGCATCTCATTCCTTGAAAACTTCCCTGGTCAAATAGTGCTCCCACCGTCTCTAACTATTAACCTCCTGAAAACCACCGTCGGTTAAATGATACTACTGACAAATAGCACAATTCATCAGTACATTAAAGCAGTTCAGGAAGTATGTGATTAACTTTGTCGGTCTGTATTTTTAATTTCAGAAATCTCATCACACTACAGAGCTTTCGGCCAATCCGCCGCCACTTCTTTCAGCACTGATGAAGGGAACAAGTGGTTCCCGAAATATCGCTAGAATAAATACCCACACCAACGAAAAAGAAACAACAAGTTTTTATTACTTCATTTAATTAATCGTTCTTTCATGTTGCAAACACTAGAGCGCGTCCCAGACATTCACTTAAAGACGATCTTGGAGAGGCCGGTTCTCTTCGAATTCAACCACGCCAGGCAAATTTACAGAGACCGGGAACTGGGAACTAGCCACTTGACCAGAGCTACAGTGAGCGCAATTTCTATAGGTGCTGTGGCATTTTTAATAATTTTCAAGGAAGGCACAAAGAACGCTTGCTGTATCATGACCACTTGCATTAATATCTGTTCTCGGGTTTGCTGGGAAGGCGTTTTGACATTTGCAATGTGATCAGCTGATTAGTTGTGCTAATTTCTATGTTTTTATGGTGAAAATCCGTTTTCAACTGCGCAATTTCTATAAGTGCATACGAAAAAAAATTTATAGTGTGTTGTTTAGAGGGGGCTTTTCGTACAAAAAACGGTGTGTTATTAGTAATAGTATTGTTTAATGTTATATAGGTTAAAATCCATAGTCTTATATTATTGTTTTATATAGCAACAACAGTATGCCACGTGGAAAAGTATTAACTGAAACAGAACGAGTAAAAGCAGCCACTATGAAGAATCTGGGATGCAGTATGCGAGCTATAGCAAAGGAAATCGGCAGATCATTAAATGTTATCCGAAATTTTTTCAAATTAGGAGAAAAATACGCCGCCCGAAAGCACCCGAAAGGAAACAAAAAAGTTGGAAACAGGCTCATCACACAAATTAAGGATGAAGCGACGAAAAATAAATTAAGTCCGGTTGAAATTGTTTCCAAACTGAATCTTCCCATCAAAAAGAGGCGTGTTCAGCAAATTTTGCAGGCCGATATCAATTTAAAATACAAGAAACCCGCGAAAGCTCCGCACCTAACACAGTGCCATAAAACCGCCCGGTTGGATTTTGCACGGAAACATATGAAATGGGAAGATGAATGGAAAACAGTTATCTTTTCTGATGAAAAGAAATTCAATTTAGATGGCCCCGATGGGTTTAGTTGTTACTGGCACGACCTACGAAAAGATAACCCTCCACGTATGAGCAGAAACTTTGGTGGTGGAAGTTTAATGATTTGGGGTGCTTTCTCCTATCATGGAAAACTTCGTCTTGGGATAGTACCCACAAAAATGAACTCAGACATTTACACCGATTTGTTAGAGGTTATTCTTGTCCCATATTTAGACGAGAAAAATAACATAGATTTTATTTTCCAACAAGATAACGCCGCCGTCCATGCTTCCCGATTCACAAAATCTTACCTAGATTCTAAAAACATAAAAATAATGGAGTGGCCCTCCCGTAGTCCCGACATAAACCCAATCGAAAACCTTTGGGGAATATTATCCAAAAGGGTTTATGCAAATTGGCGGCAGTTTAGCTCAGTCGCTGAATTAAAAAAGAAAATATTAGAGTGCTGGGGGGAAATCGATGATAATGTACTAAAAACCCTTATTAATTCAATGCCAAACAGAATATTTCAAATAATAAGAAATAATGGTGCAAAAACAAAATACTAAAGTTTGATTGATGTCTTTTATTCGATTGGTAAAAGTGTTACAATGAAAGTGCACCTATGGAAATTGCGCACTGAAATGCTATTTTTTGTTAATTTTTTTAAGAATAATATTTATTTCGTTATTTTTTGTTTGTATTATAATTTAAAATAAATGTGTCCACTTTACTTTGAATATAATATTTTGTTAAGTTGATGCGGACTTAGGACCCCCTTCATTCTCAAAACGAATAATATTTTGTTTTAACATGAATTTCATCTCAAAATTGAAAAAAATTGGGTGTGCCTATAGAAATTGCGCTCACTGTATGACTAAAGGAGCGATTCAGAATGGCATCATTTCTTAGGAGCTCTGGTTGATAGTAATGAATGAATTTCAATGGATACTGGAGTGAATGTGTTCGCGTATTCCGACGGCTTGGCAATATTTGTGCCAGGGATGTTTCCTCCGTTATCTAGAAGATTTTGAAAAGCGCATTGGGAAAAGTGTACCTGTGGGGTACAAGACGCGGTCTCGGCATACATCCAACAAAAACCGAGCCATGCACAAGCAAAACTTCAAAGGGGATTTTGCGTTGGGATTTCCAACCAGGGCAGACCATTGATATGTCCCGGAGTATCGTTCACCGACGGATCAACGCCGGAGCAGAAGTATTCTCGAGTCGTACGTTCTTCCAAGGTACATATCAGTGTATTACAAGCGCAGACATTTGCAATACTGGAGGCCTGTCAATGGCTGGAGCATGATTCGAGCGCCAAGTGTAGTATAAGAAATTCTGACTGACAGGTATCATCATCATCATCAACGGCGCAATAACCGGTATCCGGTCTAGGCCTGCCTTAATAAGGAACTCCAGACATCCCGGTTTTGCGCCGAGGTCCACCAATTCGATATCCCTAAAAGCTGTCTGGCGTCCTGGCCCACGCCATCGCTCCATCTTAGGCAGGGTCTGCCTCGTCTTCCTTTCCTACCATAGATATTGCCCTTATAGACTTTCCGGGTGGGATCATCTTCATCCATACGGATTAAGTGACCCGCCCACCGTAACCTATTGAGCCGGATTTTATCCACAATCGGACGGTCATGGTATCGCTCATAGATTTCGTCATTGTGTAGGCTACGGAATCGTCCATCCTCATGTAGGGGGCCAAAAATTCTTCGGAGGATTCTTCTCTCGAACGCGGCCAAGAGTTCGCAATTTTTCTTGCTAAGAACCCAAGTTTCCGAGGAATACATGAGGACTGGCAAGATCATAGTCTTGTACAGTAAGAGCTTTGACCCTATGGTGAGACGTTTCGAGCGGAACAGTCTTTGTAAGCTGAAGTAGGCTCTGTTGGCTGACAACAACCGTGCGCGGATTTCATCATCGTAGTTGTTATCGGTTGTGATTTTCGACCCTAGATAGGAGAAATTGTCAACGGTCTCAAAGTTGTATTCCCCTATCCTTATTCTTGTTCGTGTTTGTGTTTGACCAGTGCGGTTTGATGTTGTTGGTTGATTCGTCTTCGGTGCTGACGTTGCCACCATGTATTTTGTCTTGCCTTCATTGATGTGCAGCCCAAGATCTCGCGCCGATTACCGCCTGGTCGATCTGGATGAAGCCAGTTTGAACGTCTCGAGTGGTTCTTCCCATGATGTCGATATCGTCAGCATAGGCCAGTAGTTGGGTGGACTTGAAGAGGATCGTACCTCTTGCATTCACCTCAGCATCACGGATCACCTTCTCGAGGGCCAGGTTAAAGAGGACGCATGATAGCGCATCCCCTTGTCGTAGACCGTTGTTGATGTCGAATGGTCTTGAGAGTGATCCTGCTGCTTTTATCTGGCCTCGCACATTGGTCAGGGTCAGCCTAGTCAGTCTTATTAATTTCGTCGGGATACCGAATTCCCTCATGGCCGTGTACAGTTTTACCCTGGCTATGCTATCATAGGCGGCTTTAAAGTCGATGAACAGATGGTGCAACTGTTGTCCATATTCCAACAGTTTTTCCATCGCCTGCCGCAGAGAAAAAATCTGATCTGTTGCTGATTTGCCTGGAGTGAAGCCTCTTTGGTATGGGCCAATGATGTTCTGGGCGTATGGGGCTATCCGGCCTAGCAAGATAGTGGAGAATATCTTATAGATGGTACTCAGCAACGTGATACCTCTATAATTGCTGCACTGTGTGATATCTCCCTTTTTATGTATGAGACAGATTATGCCTCGCTGCCAATCGTCAGGCATTGATTCGCTGTCCCATACCTTGAGCACAAGTTGATGAACCACTTGGTGTAACTGGTCGCCTCCATATTTAACCAATTCGGCTGTAATTCCATCGGCTCCTGGCGACTTATGATTTTTTAGCCGATGAATTGCACGGACTGTTTCTCCTAAACTTGGTGGTGGCAGTATTTGTCCGTCGTCTTCAGTTGGCGGGACCTCCAACTCGCCGATGTTCTGGTTGTTCAGTAGCTCATCAAAGTACTCAACCCATCGCTCTAATATGCCCATTCTGTCGGAAATCAGATTTCCCTCTTTATCTCGGCAGGATGAGCATCGAGGTGTATAAGGCTTCATCCTGCTGACTTGTTGGTAAAACTTCCGCGCCTGATGCGGTTGCTCCCTGTACTTTTCTAGTTCACAGACTTGTTGGTTCTCCCAGGCTTCCTTTTTCCGTCTGTGAAGTCGCTTCTCCGCTCGACGGAGTTCGTGATAAGTCTCTGCGCGTGCCCGCGTTCTTTGAGAATGCAACATTACTCGGTATGCGGCATTCTTCCGTTCCGTTGCTAGCTTACATTCATCGTCAAACCAGCCGTTCCGACTCCTTTTGCGGCTGGGGCCAAGTATATTTGTGGCCGTATCCATGATAACGTTCTTCAGGTGGTTGTGAAGATCATTAGTTGATGCTTCATCTCCAGGTCCTCTATTGACTGCGGTTATTGCGGCATCCATTTCCCTCTTATAGGTGTCGCGGAGGGTTGTGTTGTGGATGGCTTCAGTGTTCACTCTCACCTGATTGTCAGAGGGGATTCTAGGTGGTATTGTTATTCGAGCTCGGAGCACCATGCCAACGAGATAGTGATCCGAGTCTATATTGGCCCCCCTATATGTTCTGACATTCATCAAGGCTGAGAGGTGGCGGCGTTCGATCAACACGTGGTCAATTTGGTTGAAAGTGGTCCCGTCTGGAGAGGCCCACGTATGTTTGTGGACCGCTTTCCGCGCAAACCAGGTACTTCCAACAACCATTTCGTGTGACCCTGCTAATTGAATAGTCCGCAGTCCGTTATCATTTGTTTTTTCGTGTAAGCTATGGGAGCCAACGTATCGCCTGAATACGGGCTCCTTCCCTACTTGGCTGTTAAAATCCCCAAGTATGATTTTGATATGATATCTGGGACAGGCTTCGAGGGTTCTTTCTACTGCCTCGTAGAAGGTATCCTTCTCCGACTCTGCAGTCTCCTCTGTAGGGGCGTGAACGTTTATGAGGCTTATATTTCTAAATTTGCCTCGCAAGCGCAGAGTGCATAGCCGTTCGCTTATACTTTCAAAGCCGATAACAGCAGGTTTCATTTTTTGGCTGACTAAGAAACCTACTCCGAGCACATGGTTTACTGGATGGCCGCTATAATATATGGTGTAGTGGCTCTTCTCCAGGAAACCGGTCCCTGTCCATCGCATCTCTTGCAACGCTGTTACATCAGCCCTATATTGGGACAGGGTATCGGCTAGCTGCTTATCAGCTTCATCTCTGTACAGGGAGCGCACGTTCCATGAGAAAGTGCGCATCGTTGTTCCTTTGTCGTTGCCGGGTCCGTCGTTTTAATATCCGTCCTATCCGAGGCTCCTGTTGTGGCTTCGTAACGGTTGTTTTCCGTGTAGGGTTGTCAGCCCTACCCAACCCCCAACCTGGAGGACCAGTTGGTACAATTTGTCCCGTTTTTAGGCGCGGGAGACTCGGCTTCATCCTTCTCCGTCTGCAGCTTTTCGTCAAGAAAGAGCTCCCAGCGGTCACCACGTGGAGGTGGAGATAGGGTTTGGTAGTAGAGCTGTTGGTGTTGGTTCAGCAGGCATTTCCCAGGTTTTATGCTCCATCGTGGGTACCAATCCACGTTTCGCCCCGGGACCTATACTACCCTTTGACCACTGACAGGTATGCTGCCATTAAGGCTTTATACTCAGTGGCGGTATCCTTCGAGCTAGTGGGGTAGTTCAAAGACACACTGAATAGTGCGGGGTATATGCATGACCCTCCTCTATGTTCCTGGTCCTGGTGGGGGGTAGGTAATAAAGTCTTCATATCCAAAAGGGGATTTTTCAAACCTTTTTTTCTCAAACGATGTTTTTCACATTTGCGGGAATTCTAGCTCAAAAACTAATGAATCGATCATTATGAAATTTGGAGGTACGGAAAATCGCCTAGTATTTGTGGTCAAAAGCCGGCCGAAGCTGAAATATTTCTTGTTTGTAATGAATGGAGCCCTGAATCCGCCAGCAAGCCGATGGACTAGCCAGACTCAGTTTCATGCTTGATAGTCCCTCAATGGGCACAATGTATGTCCGGTTGACGATTGTGAAGGGTCAAATCTACTCGCAATACTTGACAGCCATTGGCTCCAAATGGGGAGAGCTCGCCGTCTGTGCTGAGTCAAGCAATATCTCAACTTGATCACGAGAGCATTTAAGCCACACGCGCGCAAATGCATAAATGCTAATGGCGACATGGAGCCCTGACCTATAGGAGACCATGTCGTCATGATTCACATTGTTGAAGTTGGGTAGATGAGGGAAAGATGCTCGGGCACTTTCTTTGCAATTGCCCAGCCCTAGCTACAACCAGGTTACGTACATAGGCAAACAATTCATTCACGACCTTGAGGAAGTTGCTATCTTTCCTTCCACAAAAATCATGCTCTTAGGAATTTGTGGCATCAAACGTCCACTCTAACTCCCGGATAACATCTTCCAAGACTTCCATTTCACGGAACGCCGGGGATAGTCGAATATCCCACCTACGGCGAGATAGTCGAATATCCCACCTCAAAAACCACAACTCCATTTGCTGGACCAAAGTTATGAACTCGAAGCCAATTCACACTGTCATATTCTTAAGCAAGCAGCCCGCCAATGATAATGAATATAATAAATATGTAAATTATTTTCTTCGATTTAGATGGATTTATTTTTATAATAACACATTGAACAATAGAATAACTAAGTTCCGAAATATTAATATGTACATGTCTAATAGAAAACTGGATCAGACTTTCGATTAAAAAAACAATAACAATATAATCTATTGTGACAATTGACACATATATTAACCAATGAAATCTTTGTAAGAGTTTTACCTTATATAGTACATTATTCATTATAAGGTTGTTACCTCTACTTCAGCTAATTACAAATTCCAATATAGTTCAACTTTTTACATTGACCAATGTACCTGTAGTAATGAGGAAATCATACTCCTGCATGCAAAACGTTTCTCTTACTTTTCAGAACTGCGGAAAGGGAATTATTCAATACATATAACTCTTAAATTAAACAAACTTACTCAAACTGGATAAGTACTATAATGTAATTCAAAGCAGCAGCTATAAAAGCCAAAAATAAATTTCGGCTTAAATAGAATAGACCACATATTTCCACTGATTTTATTCTGTTAGCCATATATAAAGAGACTCTGTCAATCTGCAAGAGCCGTAATAAATTTCTAATCAAGGTAATATGTTGTTGTTAAGCTGGAACTGATCCAATTTCGCTCAGTATCAAAAATAAATAAAAATTAAAATTGAACGTGACTACGAAAATCATAAATATTTATTAAAGCCCCGACAAAAGACCTGGGAAAGGAGCAATTCATCTGGATGTCACAAGGAGATAAAATACCCCCATGTATGTGATAGGTTCAAAGCAACCATGCTTTTGATATTCATTGACACGTTACTACTATATAACGGGTGTATCATGTATTTTGGCACTAACTTCAGGCGTTTATTTGATTGCATAAACAAACACACAAATGTAAACCAATGCACTCGTCACACTTAACTGTACTCCTACTGAACTGTCAAACTCGAATTGTGCAGTTAGATCCATTCAAAATGTCATACAAGCTCGATTTACGGAAATCTGTCGCTAACATGTTTGGCGGACTAAATTATAGTGAAATTCTTGAAATGTTCAAAGACAAGCCAATCTCTCGCAGAACAATTTTCCGTGTTCTGAAGGATTGTCGCGATGGTAAAGAGCCCGAAAACAAAAAGCAATGCGGTGGTCCATCCAAATTAGGTGCCAGAACAGTCATAAGTCTGCTATCAAGTGCGACAAAAAAAAGATTGGTCAATCAACACGCAAATTGGGACGAAAATTTGGTGTTTCGAAAGATACAGTCCATCGTATTTTGAAGAAAAACAACGTAATTTATCGTAAACGTCGACGAGCACCAAAATATACACAACAACAACTCGAAAAAATACCAAAATGCTGCCGTGCACTTCGTGACAAACACTTTGCGAATGGAAAATCCATAATTTTGGATGATGAATCGTACTTCACATTCTCGCATCATGAATTGAGTGGCAACGACGGCTTTTATACTGACAACATTGAAGCAACAGCAGATGATGTTAAATATGCCGGCAAATCAAAATTTGAATCAAAGGTGTTGGTGTGGCCAGCCATTTCATCGAAGGGTGTTTCAGAGCCTTTGATTCGATCAAACAAATCAGAAGCGATCAATGCTGACATTTATATCGGCCAATGCTTGCCGAAATTGAAGCAATTCATCGAAAAACATCATGGTCGTGACGAAATAATGTTTTGGCCGGACCTTGCAAGCTGTCATTATGCAAAAAAAAACATTGAATTGGCTGACTGAGCAAAATATACCATTTGTGCCGAAAAAGGACAATCCCCCAAACGTACCTCAGGCACGTCCAATCGAAAATTTTTGGGCAGTTCTCAAGCGTATGGTCTACCTCGGTGGCTGGGAGGCTCGAAACAAGCAACATTTGATTGGTCGAATCAAGAGAAAGTTGAAGGAAATCGATCCATCGGTCCGCCAAAACCTGATTCGGAACATTCGCTCCACACTACGAAAAATCGAGGACCATGGTCCGTTAAGTGTACTGTAAATGTATTTTTCGACGAATTATGAACAGAATAAAGTACGATTAAAAGGATTTTTCAAATCGATTGTTTGTTTTCGAATGACATGCTTTTGAAGTTAGTGCCAAAATACATGATACACCCGTTATGTCATTAAAACAAAAGGAGTTACTCTTTTCCACAAAATAATGACACAAAATAATGACCTTTTATCAAGACTGATGTAATATACATATTCAATAAGGTAATCCTGCATTACAAATTCAAATCTGGAGCTTTCAGCTTTCCAACAGAATTCTGCACAGCGAGATCAAGAGTATGCATGATCTCTTCAGGCAACAGGACAGTTTCGTGGTAAGAGACGTTATTTTATCGGTTCGGTAGTTGATTCCTTACATTCTTGAATGACCTCGTGTTAAATGGTACGTTCCACCTAACCTGTTCTACCGTGATCGTCGAACAATGCCTATGGATAAGCTTCAAATACTAGGGACCTAACAATTATAGATAAGCTAGGGCATACTATTTACTACTATTTCAGCTTACAAAAACTGTTCCGCTCGAAACGTCTCACCATACGGTCAAATCTCTTACTGTACAAGGCAATGATCTTGCCAGTCCTCATGTATTCTCCGGAGACTTGGCTTCTTAGCAAGAAGAATTGCGAACTCTTGGCCGCGTTCGAGAGAAGAATCCTCAGAAGAATTTTTGGCCCCCTACATGAGGATGGACGATTTCGTAGCCTACTTAACGACACTATGAGTGATACCATGTCCCGTCCGGTTGTGGGCTTAATAGGTTACGGTGGGCGGGTAACTTAATCCGTATGGATGAGGATGATCCAATCCGGAAAGTCTATAAGGGCAATATCTATGGTAGAAAAAGAAGACGAGGCAGACCCTGCCTAAGATGGATCGATGGCGCAGGTCAGGACGTCAGACAGCTTTTAGGGATATCGAATTGGTGGACCTCGGCGCAAAACCGGGATGTCTGGAGTTCCTTATTAAGACAGGCCTAGACCGGATACCGGTTGTTGCGCCGTTGACAATGATGATACTATTATATTTACTACTGATGAATTTGACAGGATAATCCAATCGGTGCCTAGCATACTAACTCCGTTTTTGTGCGTCAGCTGGGCGTTCTTGCAAGAAACAGCTTCGTAACCGAAAGTCGAGCGGAATTTTAAAAACATCAACAAATTGTTGAGGCTGAAGAAAATAATTGCGAGAAACAACGAGAATATCCGATTTTTAAAGAAATGCATCAAATCCCGCGTAATACCAAAGTCCCACCGCATTAAATTGAGATCGGGTCGCGATAATAAGCAACTAGTTCTGAAGTTAGAACTGCAACACGTTACGACAACTCTTAATTCTCTGTACGCGAAACAGAATAGCATCACATTACGGGCATACAGCACACACCTAAAAATGGCAAAAGAAGCCGCAGAATCGGGTCTGCCAATTGAACAACTAACCGCGAAACTACACCGGGCTTTTGAATGTGAAATTATAAGGAGACGCCGCGTTCTAAATAAAAAATTCGCCACCCTAAAAACCCAATCGAGTCCGCAGGTAAATACTAATAACGTCGCGCATATCGATAACTTTGTAATAAATAAAACGAATATTGAACTGACTGATAACGAAATTAAATTGTTAAACAACGGTCTTGCGTTCGCGATACCACCAACCAAGGTTGTCGACGAAACCGTGGTTAATATCGAGGCGGGTATAAAATTCTTGTATAACGAAACCAAGGATGAAATTCGTTCGGGTCTAACAAAAATCATTCGGAATAACGCGCCGTTAAAGATTTGTAAACGCGAATTAAAAATAATACGTGAACTTCGTGATAAGCCGCTATACTTTCTCAAGGCGGACAAGGGGAACAACGTCGTCGTCATGGAAAAAACTAAGTATGACCAGGCTGTTTTTCGAAAATTGGAGAGTGGAAATTTCTTCGAACTGAGGAACAACCCACTGCCCGAATCCATCAAAAGGGTTGATCGAGCATTGAAGGAAGCTAGTGCGGTATTCCCGAATATTGGGCGACTCCGAATGCCTAATCCTGCGCTTCCAAGAATCAGATGTCAGCCGAAGATCCACAAGGAACGAGATGAGATGCGAGAAATTATTGCTGACTCGAACTCACCGACGTACAACATAACCAAGTGGTTGATTAATGAGTGCCAGAACCTGGGGACGACGAATAGCAAGTACTCAGTTGCTAACTCCCATGAATTTATAGAGAAGCTGCAACGCATTGAGAGGATGGGTGATGACGAGGTGATGGTGTCGTTTGATGTAAAGGCATTGTTTCCCAACACACCAGTAAAAGAGTCAATTTTCGAACTCGAGAGATGGCTGAACCAGTTTGGATCTGGCCCGGAATGGAGAAGAAAAGTTCGTATCTATGCTAACCTTGCCAGGCTCTGCATGAACGAAAACTATTTTACATTTCGGGACAAATTCTACAAAACTACTTCGGGAATAGCGATGGGGAACCCCCTATCGCCATTACTCACTGAAAGGTTTATGTCATCAATCGAAGAAGAAATTGAATCGAGGGGAATAATGCCTAAAGTATGGTTTAGGTATGTGGATGACGTATTTGCGATCGTTAATAGGGACGACATAGACATGGTCATCTCCTCTATAAACAAGATTCATAATAAAATCGAGTTTACACTAGAGGTAGAAAAGGATGGGGTAACTCCGCCATGCTATTAACATAGTATGCTGGTCCCAAGCCCAGGTAAAGAAGGAGGGTTTAAGGCAACGTACTCTGTACTATCCTCAGTAAAACAAAAATAAAATGCTGAGATCAGGGAAAGAGATAAATAGAGTATAGTTGGAGTTATCCTACTATGCTAAATCCTACCTGATCTCTCTTGGTGACAGGCCCCGCGCAGGTCGACCAAGAAAATGCATAGAATGTCGTTACAAACATGATGATCTGATTAAGTCACAGGCCTCGGAGAAATTCTAGGGCGTCCACCTCAGTCGACGCGGCAGGACGGGCCCCGGTCCTGTCGAGAAATGGGCAAGGGTTCTTGACGCATGGACGGCGTCAGGACGTAAGCAAGTTAGTCCGCACACAACGAACAAAAGAAATACGTGTCTGCACGCTAAATGTTGGTACCCTAACTGGAAAGACCGAGGAACTCGCAAGAGCCCTTCGGAAAAGGTGCATTGACATCTGCGCTCTGCAAGAAACCCGATGGTCTGGTTCCAACATTGAACGCGAACGCGGTAAAAATGGCTATAAACTTCCCTATTTTGGTAACCCACACACTCAATATGGTGTTGGCATTGCCATCTCAGAGGGTTTCCGTGATGCCATTAAAGAAGTCGAACGATTTGATGATCGGCTGATGAAGCTCACCATTATATCAGCTGATCGCACTATTCACTTTTTCACCGCGTATGCACCACAGACAGTTCGACCTGATGCCGAGAAAGATGCCTTCTGGCAACTTCTTGATGAAAAGACTTGTCACGTGCCTGCTGACGATTACATAATCATTGCCGGCGACCTTAATGGTCATGTGGGTGAAAAGGCAGACGGTAACAGGTGCCATGGGGGAAAGGGGTTCGGAGCGCGCAATGAAGGTGGCGAGCGTATAATCGATTTTGCGGACACCCATGACCTTGTACTTATGAATACATGGTTCATCAAACGATTGTCTCACCTTCCCACATTTTATAGTGGGAACAATAAAACGCAAATCGACTATATTTTCATAAGACGCCAACATTTTACCACTGTCACTGATTGCAAAGTCGTTCCCTATGAGACCATCGCACCTCAACATCGGCCGTTGATTGCTGTCCTGCGAATCAAGCCACCGATAAAACGATTTGGTGAGAAGAAAGAAGAAGCGGTCTCACTCATACGATTGCCAACCATTACGAATGTGGAAGAATCGTGGAACCAAATGAAAGACACGATCCACAAAGCGGCCTCTGCAACCCTCGGGGTCACCAAGCCGGGTAAGCGGTACATCAACCGAGATACTTGGCTTTGGAATGATGATGCTGAAATGAAGGTCCGTGAAAAGAAACGCCTCTACCACAAATTTCTCGACGATAAAACGCCTGCTAATTGGCAAATTTATAGGAATGCCAACCGGGAAGCAAAGAGAGCGGTCGCTGTCACCCGAGCGAACCATTTCAAAAATCTTTACGATAAACTGGACACTCGGGATGGCGAGAGAGATCTGTATCGACATGCTAAAAGCCGTGATGAACGCACACAGGATATCGAACACTTCTGTTGTGTTAATGACAAGAACGGTACTTTGCTTACCAACCGTCGAGCCGCAACGGATAGATGGCGAGAATACTTCGAGCAGATTTCAACTGAGGAATTTGTTCATCCTCCACTTCCACAATCATTGCCGACATTTGGAGCAGTTCCACCAGTCAGCGCAACTGAAGTCGAGGAGGCAATAAAACAAATGAAATCGGGGAAAGCAACAGGACCTGACGACATCTTATCTGAGCTCTTGAAAGCGAAGAGCTGGGACCCAACACTGTGGCTCAGTGAATTCTTTAACCGGGTTATTCAGGAAGGAAGAACACCATCTGATTGGCAAGAAAGTACCACTGTTCCAATATGGAAAAAGAAAGGTAGCCCAGCAGAATGTTCAAATTACCGTCCGATCCGATTACTTTCCCATACCATGAAGATTTTTGAACGCATTCTTGACAACCGTATTCGCGAAATCGTTGAAATAACCGTGAATCAAGCCGGATTTGTCAAGAACTGCGCAACTACTGACGCAATACACGCTGCGCGGTTACTCATGGAGAAACACCGTGGGAAGCATCGCCCTCTTTACATTGCCTTTCTGGATCTAGAGAAAGCGTTTGACCGGGTACCACACAAACTCATCTGGTATGCTTTACGACAACACTTCGTGCCAGAAGAACTCGTGCGTTGGGTTCAATTGCTCTACCATGATCCGAAAAGTAAAGTTCGAAGTATGGTGGGTGTATCAAAACCGCTTCGTGTCTCTGTTGGAGTTCATCAAGGAAGTGCCCTCTCACCACTCCTCTTTGTCCTTGTTATGGACACCGTCACACGTCCGGCGCCCTACACACTGCTTTATGCAAATGATGTTTTCCTAACATCTGATAGCAAAAATGATCTCGAGCAACTTATTCAAAAATGGAATGATCGCCTCATGCAACACGGTCTCAGATTGAATTTAAACAAAACTGAATTTTTGACGACCGATCCCCATGAAACAGGCACAATCACTGTCAGCGGCCGTGATCTGCCCAGAACTGAGCGATTTAAATACCTCGGGTCAACGCTATCAACCAATGGAGAGCTGCGTTATGAAATTGCTTCACGCATTAACGCAACCTGGATGAAGTGGCGTTTCACAATTGGAGTTCTTTGTGATCGATGTATCAACGAACGTCTCAAATCTAAAATTTACCGCAATGTCGTCCGTCCAGTCGCTCTCTATGGTTCTGAGTGTTGGCCGACCATAAAAGATAATGGACGGCGTCTTGCGGTAATGGAGACGAAGATGCTACGTTGGACTAGTGGCGTCACACGTTTAGATCACATCCGAAATGAGGATATCCGCGATCGTTATGGGGTTGCACCGATCGTAGAAAAGTTGCGAGAGAGGCGTCTTCGATGGTATGGTCACGCAATTCGTGCAAACGAGAATTCACTTGCAAAGGTTGGTCTGAACATCGAAGTCGATGGTAAACGACCAAAAGGCAGACCTAAACAACGGTGGCTTGATACGCTAGATGGGGATTTGAAAGCCTCGAGATTGCACCCAGATCAGGCATTCGATAGAGCCAAATGGCGAAGCCGATCACGACGAGCCGACCCCGCTTGTGAACGGGACAAAGGCTGAAGAAAAAGAAGAGTAGAAAAGGATGGGGTTCTACCTTTCCTGGATCTAAATGTCGTCAACTCTAACGGAAATCTTAAGTTCGAGATATACCGTAAGCCTACAGCAACGCAGAGAACGATACCGGTAATTTCACATCACACGTTTTCCCAAAAAATGGCTACTTATAATTGCATGATTCACCGACTGATCACATACCCTCTTTCAATAAGCGGTTTCAATAAAGAACGACAGTACATTATTGACACCGCTGTTAAAAATGGGTATAATTCTCAGACCATTGAAAAATTGATTGGAAGTCAGGCAACACAATAGACATGCCTATACAACGCTATTTTCGCAGCAGAAGGAGGCAACCACCAGACGAATAAGTATCCCATACTCTTACTTATTCAACAACATCAGGAATTGGGCAAAAAAGTACCAACTGGAAATCGTAGGTTCGAGTCGATCATCCACCTTGCGGAGTTTACTGGGAAGCGTTAAGGATCCCTTGGGAGCGGACGAGAAAAGTGGGATTTACCGAATAACGTGCAGCGACTGCAATAAAATATACATAGGACAAACGAAACGCCTGATAACGACGAGATTTGACGAGCATATAAGGGAAGCGGTAAATTGTGTTCGGAAACAAAAATCGTCCATAAAGTCATCAGTGGCAGCGCACATAGTCGAAGAAGCCCATATCATTCAACGCGATAACCTTGAGCTCTTGAGGCATACAAATTGAACGACAACCTTGGACCCTTGGGAAAGTCTGGAAATTCTGAGAGAAGACGCGACGCGGTTATTAAATACAGATTCCGGTAATTGCCCCTCAAAACTAATAAGACTTGCCGCGGTAATTAATAGATAATTAAGTTAATAATTTAACGTTTTTTCTTTTCTTTTTTCTTTCTTGGTAAAAGTAATTTAGGTAATTAGTGTTTTTAGTATAAATAGAACCATAGAATCGTAATTGTTTTCATTAGCTTTGTACTGATGAAGGGAGTAAGTTGCTCCCGAAATATATATATATACATAATAAAATAAAATTGTAGTTGGGATTAAGCTAATGGTCTATTAATTTTAGACTTAACTACAAACAGAAGACGATATCGTATTCCGAAAACTAGCTACGATATCAGGCTGAAAAATTTATCACATATACTAGAGATATCAATAAATATATGGTGAAAAAATCACGTTTCTATCTTTATCGAGTCCTTCAAAATAATTTTTCAAAGAAAGGCAAAATAAAACGGCCTTCACACGGGATGACCCCCTTAATGAAACCAGGAACAGCGGATCATCAATGGTCGCCAATTCCAACATTAAAGTAATATATTCAAACATAAGTTTTTCTCTTCAATGTCAAATATTAAATATTTTCAAATAATTTACATGAACAAGTTTAGACCTATTCCAGCTCAACTAAAATTGATAAAGTTTTTGATACCATTCGTTCCAGCTTTTCTCCCCCTTCGTTGAATATCATGGCAGTCCGCAATGTTTCACGGAGAAGTGCAACCTTCTTCACCAGCACATCGGAAGCAACAGCTATAAGGAAGAAATCAACAAACTCAAGTGTTGATAAAAACAACAACGAATAGTGTAGATGGCAGGTTGAGTGTGGTGAGAAAACAGTGAAGCATTTCGTTACGGTCCCAACCATAAGATTGATAGTCGTTATCAGTATCTGCCATTGGAAAAAGATAACTAGTTGTTCTACCACTGAGTACAGGCGGAAATAAATTTCAATGAGGAACTCAATATCGTTTTTAATCCTCACACGCTTCCATTTCTGTCCTTCTACATGCGATTGATGGACTTGGATGTGCTCAAGTTCTTCGAATTTCACCACAAGCACTTCGTTCAGGACTTTGAACAAATTGGAAATAAATATTAGCCCTACGTGAACTGAACATATAAAAACTAATTGTAAATTGGAGTATGCAGATGAGGTTTCTGAGTCGAAATCGTCCAATGATTCATCCCCATTTTGACTTGTCGCCTGGAAATAAGATGTCACTAAGCGAAGGATAGTCACAACCACTTCCACTAAAATACTCAAGAAGAATGTCCTGTTGAATATACTTTCTCGGGTCTGCAAACTTTTCACGATATGAGCAATTGCGATCAGTTCATTGAGTAACCTCATTAACTTTTTTCGCTTCCAAAAGTGCAACTCCACTGTTATAAGATACGTCACATAAAAGGCCATTGCTCGCAGGACATAGATGAAGGTAAGTAAGAAATTTTCCTTGCGACTTGCTGCATTTTTCATTAAATTTTCAATGAATGGCGCCATTCCCAAGGGAGAAAATAAGGCCACAAATCCACAATAGTATTTCGCCCATCTCGATTCCACTAATTCTGAACGCTTTGTACTATACTGAAAAGTCACCGCGCCCAAAAGTTGCAATCCATAACCAACAATTTTTGAGAAAAAAATAAGTACTTTTCGAATGCTTTCCATTCTGAATTTATTAATCAATTGCTGGGAGTCCAACTATGCACAGGTCGTCTAATGGAAGTTCAATTACTGCGATGAGAAGATTTATATTATTCATGGCATGCGCAACCCTTTGTGTACATACCATTCATATGAAATTAAATTGTCTAAATACTTTAGCATATGGATTTCAATTAAGCGTAATTACATACGCCCCAACAAAAACGGATAAGGATCAACTCCGCTTCTGATATCCTAAGTTGTTTCAATTATGATTCACTACTTGTTCAGCTCGCAGCCTCACTAGTTGAAGGAATATTAAGCATGGGCGTTCCCCACTTCAACTTTTCCAATTTGAGCCGAAGTAGTTGGTCTGATGTGGAAAATTTCCAGCAAGTATAGCCTGAAAATGACTAAGTTGAATTTTTTGCAAGTGTAACTTTCAGGTTACAAGTTCTAAATAGATGCCTAGAGATTGCGGTTGAATATTTTTAAATTCGCACAGTATCTTGTGGAGATTTGAGATTTATCGCAAGGGTTCAGTTGATTATGCGGCATAAACCAAAATCAATTGCTTCTCTATTTAATAATTTTTACAATCTGATGCATGATTGTTCTAATTGCCGTTGGAGTTTCTTTGCCAGTAAATAATTAGAAGTTTGCGAGAAATCATCACCCAAACATATTATACATATATCGATCAATTAACAGTTTTGTAAGTTTATATATTAGACTTAAAGTAAGCATTTCACTTGGAATTATGGGTCCAAAACGAAAATGTTAGTATATTGCCAAAAGGCAGATGCTCGCTAGTTACATATACCAACAACACGAATAAACACGCGAAAATACTTCAAGATGTAAAACTATACCTAGACCAAACATCTTTTTCATTTGTTTCCGGTAAATCACTTAATCAGCAGAATTGCAGTTTCCATAAATGTGGTATACATGTAGCTTCCCGCGCCCAGTTGTTCTATATTCGCCACCGATGCGGTAACGCTGCCCGTTGAAGTATTTATCAGTAAAGTTAAGTTACATATATGTCCTAAGTTCTGTTGTGTGTAATAAAGTTCGATTTGAAAGTGAACCTTTTGTGCTTTATTTTTTTAATACTCCCCTCCGCTCAACACCAAAACTGGCGCAGTCGGTAAACTTCACGTAACGCCGCGAAGGAAAAACGTGAATATAAAAAAATTAAACTATTAATCGCGAAGGTTAATGGTAATTAAACCAAAGTTAATAAATCGTATTCGGGACGCCGCGAAGGATTACCGAAATCCTTTTTTAACTCAAATTATAAATTTTGGGAGAACGAAAGTAAGGCCTTAAGTTCTTCAAATGACTGGTGAGGCTGCCAGAAACCGAAAATATTAAAAAAAAAAAAATAATAATAAATCAATAAACAAACAAAAGTGAGTGACTCAAACAATAAACGTTTAAGTAAAAGTGAATAGAAGCTGAAAATGAATCGAATTAAAAGCAGCAGAAAAAAAAAAGGGGTAAGCTGAATAGAAATAAAATTTTTTGCTGAAAACTTACTAGACGTGGAGCAACTACGAAGGAAATTACAAAGGAGGAGTGTCCATAACGAAAGGCGAATAGAATCAGAAAATATGGACCAACAAATCGCGGTATTACAGCAGCAACTGCAACAGAAAGATGAACAGATAGAGCAGTTAGCAGCAGCGTTTGAGCAGTTACGCCAACAACAGAATGCACAAAATCAAGCACAGATTTATAATGGACGGACAAAAGTTCTAAAAGAATTAAAATATATGTCCAATTTTTTGGGGAACGGCGAAATCAAAATAAATGCATTCATCAATACCACCTAAACGGAATCTCTGACTTTGAAACCCGTAGAACCGCAATAAGGACAATTTTCTTCGAGAAAATAACTGGCGAAGCAAAAGAATCCATCATCAATATTAGAGAGACAGACGATTGGGACCTCATCAAGGACAAACTAAAACTTCGATTCCCACCTGAAATGGAACCGGCAGAAATATTTCGAAGGATCCACACAATAAGAGCAAACACCGTAGGCGAACTTATTTTGGAAATTCAGAAATTAAAAATCAAAGGAGACGAATTATTAACGTACTATTCAGGAGAAAATCATATAGATTTAAGCACATTTGAAATTATATTAGCTAACAAAGTGAAAGAAATTACACAGGGTGTACTTCTCGATAAAATTTTACACAAGCGATATAGATGAAATTATCAAAATAATGCAAAGTAGAAACTTTGAAGATTTGTGTATTAGGAAAGAATTAAAAAAATTTGACAAAGTTAATAAATATAATGCAAAATCAAATAGAAAACAAAGTGGTTATCAGAAAAATGAACGAAATTATACAACAAACCAACAGACAAATGACACAGACAATACAGAACAATACAGAAGACATTCTGATAATAATCATATGACGAGACGAAACTCTTACACATTTAATACAAATTCTAACCAATCTGGCCAATCGAATAATCAGAATAATAATTTTCGAAATAATAATTCCACACAATCTAGAAGGAGAAATTTCTCATCGAGACAAACTAGACAAAATTCAGATTCTAGGAGACAACGAGAAGAACCAATGGAAGTTGACAATATTCAGAGCCAAACCAATAATAATGAGGTTTCGCACGAACATCAACAAAATTTCGTAACCCGAACTCAATCCACTAATACTGGTCAAAATAATAATATCGATAACAATAACTCCAAATTTTTTATAAACTAGCCTCGGACGATCTTCCAACTATACTTATTACAATCAACAATACCAAATACACAGCACTAATAGATACCGGGTCGTCATTTAGCATTATAAATGAAAATCTTACTTCCTTTCAGAAAATTTCCAATTAAACCTTTAAGTTTTAGCACAATTACAGGTGAAGATTTCATAAAGTATGAAGTACATACATTAGCTCCAGAGGAACTGAAGCTACCAAAAGGAGCCTTGATCCGCTGGAAAGCTCAAAGACTCAATAAAAGAAATTATGAATTCATCATAGGTATAGATCTGCTCACTAATCTAGACGCTCTAATAGACCTAGAAGCGGAAACAATTAGGCTTAACAATCAAGTGATAAAATTTGCAAGGAATCCCTATTCCGCTAACCAAATCTGTACCCTCGAAAAAGTTGAAAAAAATTACTTAGACCACTTACACCTCAATCATCTTAATGAAGAAGAATATAATGGAATAACCAAAATAATTAAGAAATTCGAAAATATTTTTTTCAAAGAAGGAGATATTTTAACAAGCACTCCAAAGATAAAACACGAAATAGTAACAACAACCGATAGGCAAATCAATTCGAAACTCTACAGATACCCTCCGAAACACGAGGAAGAAGTTAGAAGACAGATAAAGGAAATGGAGGAACAGGGCATAATCCAGAAAAGTTTCTCTAGATATTCCAGTCCTCTAATAGTTGTTCCTAAAAAGAAGGACAATTCTGGTCAACAGAAATTTCGAATAGTCATTGATTATAGAAAACTCAATGAGGTGACGGTAGACGATAAGTTTCCGTTACCAAACATTGATTCTATTATATCTTAGACAAATTGGGAAGGGCACAATATTTTTCCACCCTCGATTTAGCCAAAGGTTATCATCAAATCCTTATCAAGGAGCAAGACCGAGAGAAAACGGCTTTTGTAACTCCACACGGTTTATACGAGTTTATAAGGATGCCTTTTGGACTGAAAAATGCTCCGGCAACTTTCCAGAGGCTAATGAACGACATCGTCAGGGACTACATTAACAAAACATGCGTAGTCTATTTGGATGATATCCTCATATTCAGCACTTCTCTGCACTTTGGAATGTTAATGTTGAACCTTTGTTTGGTCTAGGTATAGTTTTACATCTTGAAGTATTTTCGCGTGTTTATTCGTGTTGTTGGTATATGTAACTCGCTTTCTTTCTTCTAGAAAGATTGTCAGGGAAAGCGTTGTGCAGTGAAGAGGGATATTAGAGATCATAGTATAGTATCATATAATGACAGGTATATCAGCCTTAAGGGGGGGGGTAAGGTATCTAATTTTTTTTTTTTTCATTTTTTTTTTATTTTCGAAATTCAATCCGTAATATCTGAAGAATATTGTGTTAAATTTTCAAGTCAATTGGAGCAAAATTGACGAAGTTATGAGTTTTTTATACCTGCCGGATTTTTGTACCTATACCCGAACCAACCTCAACGCCCCGACGATTAAAACTTTAAAGCGTTTTTCCCACAAGTCACGTTTTCAAAGTCGGTGCCCCTGATAACTCCAAAACTACTGCACCGATCCTTTTCAAATTTTAAACACTATTTCTGTACATCATTTACGAGGTAAGGCTGTCGAGTTTTTTTTTTTTTATCCATAATTTTGATTTTGCAATAACAAATTAGCCGATTTTTTTCCACAAAATTGTGTTTTTCACTTTAAAGTGTTCGAAAAAATGAAAAAAATTTGGGAAAAAAAAACTCGACAGCGTTACCTGGGGAAAACTATTATCTAACGAATGAACTTTGATTTTTTGATTTCGGATGATCCAGCACCAAGTTATGAGGGGCACCGCAATTCAACTTTTTTTCGAGACACGTCCGAAGAATTGCTGCCATTGCCGTATTTTTTAATATTTCTTTGTAAAAATTTGATGAAACATTCTTCGAATGTCATACTTTAATGTACCATTGGTTGAGTAAATAAATTTTAACTGTGTCGTTAGAAAAAAAACACAAAAACATGGCTTTTTTTGTACGATTTGACCTTACCCCCCCCCCCCCCCCCCCTCCCTTAAATATCGAACAACAAAACAAACACCGGGGGCTTGTGTGCACAACCAATACGATAGTGGCAATCTCTGATGTCTAGTAACTACGGCTTTGTCCTATAATAACATTGTAGGATTTGCTAGTGTTATGACCTTTATTTGGTCTTGAATGTAGTGCTCTAACACATTTCAAGGCCCTAATCCAAAATGTATTGTGCGACAACGATTATTGTGATTATTATGATCTTTATTTTGAATTCAATTAATGCAAAACTTTTTACTCGTGTTGTGAACTTAAAGAGATTTTCTAGTAAATTTCCAAAATGCTTCAAAATGTTATTATTAAATTTATTTGAAAATATATCGTATATGAAGCTCTAGATTTTACGTAGACGAATCATCGTTACTCAAATATTTCAGTTAATTAATTGATGAGAATAAGTACTGTTTCATTTTCGGTCTGTACTTTTTGACCCTTCACTCGACATTACTAATCAACAAAAAAGATATATATCCTCCCCCGCTTTGCAGCAGAAACAACAGAAAATTAAGCGATACTTCCTCAAGATATTAAAATCGTAAAACCGGAAAATATAAATAAGGCAAGGTAGAGGTTAAATAAATCAACACTTGGAATATCATTAAGCCTCATAGCGGGAAAACCTTTCTGTCAGCATTGAAGCTGAGAAGTGAGCAGACGAAAACATTCGGGAAAGTTTATTACATATCGACTGTGGTCTCTCGGCCCTGGAAGCAGTTGAATGCAGCGATGGTAAGTTGGTAGATCATCATCATCAACGGCGCAACAACCGGTATCCGGTCTAGGCCTGCCTTAATAAGAAACTCCAAACATCCCGGTTTTGCGCCGAGGTCCACCAATTCGATATCACTAAAAGCTTTCTGGCGTCCTGACCTACGCCATCGCTCCATCTTAGGCAGGGTCTGCCTCGTCTTCTTTTTCTACCATAGGTATTGCCCTTATAGACTTTCCGGGTTGGATCATCCTCATCCATACGGATTAAGTGACCCGCCCACCGCAACCTGTTGAACCGGATTTTATCCACAACCGGATGGTCATGGTATCGCTCATAGATTTCGTAGGCTGGGTAGGCTACGGTATCATCCATCCTCATGTAGGGGGCCAAAAATTCTTCGGAGGATTCTTCTCTCGAACGCAGCCAAGAGTTTGCAATTTTTCTTGCTAAGAACCCAAGTTTCCGAGGAATACATGAGGACTGGCAAGATCATAGTCTTGCACAGTAAGAGCTTTGACCCTATGGTGAGACGTTTCGAGCGGAACAGTCTTTGCAAGCTGAAATAGGCTCTGTTGGCTGACAACAACCGTGCGCGGATTTCATCATCTTAGTTGTTATCGGTTGTGATTTTCGACCCTAGATAGGAGAAATTGTCAACGGTCTCAAAGTTGTATTCTCCTATCCTTATTCTTTTTCGTGTTTGACCAGTGCGTTGGTAGATCAATGTAACTAAAAGTAACTAAAAATAAGAAAAGTGGTAGAAAGGAGTTTATCCGATAATGGAGATCTCGCCGTCCTGCTCCATTGTTTTACGCTACGTAGTTCTAGGGCGACCCAGTCGTTGACGATCTTAGGATAGTGGGTTCCACTTCGTGGAATTGCCCGCACTAGAGTTATCATAATAATAATAATAATCGTTGGCGCAACAATCCAATTGGATCATGGCCTTGAAGTGTGTTAGAGCACTTCATTCAAGACCATAACGGTACACTATAGGATTATAGTATCCTATAGGAGGCAATGTAGTCAGGGTGATAAGCTCGCCCGAGATTTGACTCAGGTATTTCATTCACAGCTGAGTCGACTGGTATCCGATGTCAAATTGAGATACAAATTCCACTTTTACCAATGATATTTGAATCGCGACCTTCCGTACGGCAGCCTTGCATGCGCTCCTTTTTAATGATTTGTCCACAGAAAATATTATTTTCTTGAAAAATCACATTGGTATGTGTAACACTTCATACCTTGGAACTGCAATCACGATCCTTTTAGAAAGTGACTCCGGATCAAGGGATCGCACCATGCGGTAGTCATTAGCAATACCCCAAAACTGAATCCGTATCTACTACTCCTAGGTTTTCCAGAGTACGAAAGCACAGTGTCATAAGTGTGGCAAGGGGGAGAGGAATTCTCCCCGGAATCCCACCATCTCAAAATGTCCAGTTTATGGTATATTGCCGAAATTGTTTCTCAAATGGGAGAAAGCTAGTATTCGAGGACCTCCGCTACCTTGCTGAGGAGCGTGTACACATTCCAAAAGCCAACCATAAACCCTTTTCGATGATTAAAAGTCGTAGCCATGAGGTCAGCTCCTATCCGAGGCGTTGTTGATGTTTCGATAGCAAGGTAATTTGCAGGTCGCTACTCCATAAATTTATTTTAGTCGCCTATTACGACGAACCGGAAATACTTTCAGTGATCAGAGTGAAATTATGCGGTGTTTCCAACGATTAATTAATTGAAGTAATAAAAACTTGTTGTTTCTTTTCCGTTGGTGTGGGTATTTTATTCTTGCAAATTCCGATATTTCGGGAACCACTTGTTCCCTTCATCAGAGCAAACAAGTTTGCTCATCTGTAGACATTAAGGTTCTATTTATACTATTCTAAATCTATGATATTATAATTATGACTAAAAACTTATATCTAAGTCCTGAAAAAGAAAATAAATATTTAATTAACTTCCTAATAGCTAATTTACCTATTCTAAAACTAGACGAGATTATTTTACTTTAAGAGTTTTCTAAACAATGGGGAATAGCAGTTACCCAAATCTGAGTTCAACCTAGTGTCAACCGGTTGTTTGTTAATGAACCAGCTTTCGTAAGCATCCAGCTGGTTAGTCTTTCTTACCTGCTTTAGGACTTTCAAGTCCTCAGCGCTTACTTTATGACCGCATTCGACCATATGTTTTGCCACCATAGATTTAGTGGGTTTTCGGGAGTGCTTTACAGCCAGCTCTGCCTCCTTCATGTGCTCCCTAAATCTGGTGGTCGCCAATCTTTTTGTTTGCCCGATATATACCTTCGGGCAATCTGAGCAGGCGATTTTATAAATGCCGCTCATCTCTTCTACCGTTTTTCGATCTTTTTCCCCCGCCAGCTGGGTTTTTAGCTGGTAGATACGGCTTGATTCTACCAGCTGTATGTCAAACCTTTTCAATGTCCTTTGTATGTGTTTGGACAGATTTGAGAAGGTGACACTTGATCTTTTTTGAGCAGTTAAGGTTAATTGTTGGCTATAGAGTGTAGTAAGATTACTACGTTCTAACCTTCGGGTGTGTTTCTTAATCATTGTTTCTATGGTGGCGCTGGGGTACCCGTTCTTCATAGCCGTGTCCAAGATATAGAGTTTTTCGCTCCGGTAGTCTTCCTCAGTGAGCGGAATTGTTAGGAGGCGGTGGATCATGGTGCCATAAGCAGCCATTTTGTGTTGGTAGCTGTGGAACGAAGTGGCCGGAATTGTACGCTGGGTGCTGGTCGGTTTCCTGAAAATAGAAAAGGTAACTTGTCCATTTTGACGTTTGATTGTCAAATCTAGGAAAGCCAATTGATTATTCGCTTCAATCTCGTGAGTGAAGGTTATTTTAGGGTGCAGCATGTTGATTTTATCCAGCATATTTTGGATATTTGTGTCCGAGATCACTGCCAAAATGTCGTCCACGTACCTGAACCATTTATTTGGCAATAATCCATCCTCCTCCATTTTTTCCTCCAGTGATGTCATGAAAATTTCACTTAGGAGTGGGGAGAGGGGATTGCCCATCGCTACACCTGAGGTCGTTTTGAAATATTTTCCCCTGAATGTGAAATAGTTCTCACTCATGCAGAGGGAAGCCAACCTCGCATATTGTTTAGCCTTTTTCCTCCATTCTGGAGTCGAACCAAAACGTAGTAGCCACTCTTCAAATTTTGTTATCGTTTTGAAATATTTTCCCTTGAATGTGAAATAGTTCTCACTCATGCAGAGGGAAGCCAACCTCGCATATTGTTTAGCCTTTTTCCTCCATTCTGGAGTCGAACCGAAACGTAGTAGCCACTCTTCAAATTTTGTTATGGCTTCTTTTACAGCCGTGCTTGGGAATAGAGCTTTGACGTCAAATGACACTAGTCGTTCATTATCCGCCAAAGCCCCCACTGCACTCAATCTATCAATCAATTCTTTCGAGTTTTTTACGGATTGGTTTCCGTTAATGGATCCCAATTTTTGGCATTCATCGACCAACCATTTAGCAATGTTGTACGTAGGGGAGTTAGAATCTGCAATGTTCTCCCTCATCTCATTGCCTGGTTTATGAATTTTTTTTTTTATGAATTTTTTTTTTTATGAATTTTTTTTTTTTGTTTTAAAAATTTTTGGTTTGCATCTAATTCTAGGTAACGAAGGGTTTGGCATCCGCAGCCTGGTGGGGTTGCCAACCACTAGAGAGCATTCTTTGACGGCCTTCTCTACTCTTTTTATAGCAAACTTGTTTGCACTGATGAAGGGAACAAGTGGTTCCCGAAATATCGGTATTTGCAAGAATAAAATACCCACACCTACGGAAAAGAAACAACAAGTTTTTATTACTTCAATTACTTTCAGTGTATTCTTAAACCGCAACTCACGGGGAACAATATGACAGAAAAAAGTTAAGAAGCTATATGCAAGCATATAAATTGATAGCGTTAATTTTTTAAACTGGTTGTCACAATCAAGATGAAGATAGAGTGGATCTCCCGCAGATTGAAAGAACAAGTGCTTTTAAAAAGAGGGTTTAAATGCCTTCAATTGACTGTAAAGCATATCCTTCAAATTTGGAGAAAACGATGAAAAAACGATTTAAGTTAAGAGAGCGAGGATATTCCGTGCATCTGGAGTTATGTGAAGTAACCACAATCTCAAAATCCAGAAAAAAATATATGTAGCTACTGCAAATACAGTCCCTTGTGTATTGTGGTGCAGTTGTGGCTACAGGCTACATGGTCGCAAAGTTCACTTCCGTGTTATTGGTTTGAATAATGGAAGAGATTCATCATGGAAACTTCCTTTGGAACGTTGGCTAGATTTATTAAGGCAGAATATTACTAGGGTAACTCAAATTAACACTATCAATGGCAGCAAGTAAAAGTAAACTGCAAAAGATTTACCGGAACTATACCATCCCCAGTGAAACATCTACAGTTGAAATTCTGGGCATACTCAAGCAGAAAATTTTCTGTGGTATGCGGTCGGTTGCGAGGTACGGCAAAAATTATTCCAAGTGGGTTCAGGATGCAAAGTACGCGAGGAATAAGCGGAGATTCTTCAGATCACTTACAAATCACAACGGAAGCAAAAGAATTTTGGAGTAGCTTTGGGGGTCTGGTGTCCTGGAACGCTCACATAATCTGGTCTAAACTATACAAGGGGGTTCTCGACGAATTTTCCCATTAACCAACCAACACCAACAAAGCACTTATATATTTTTAAGTAGATAGGGTTGTCTGAGCCTAACTGCTGTATTAGGTAAAATCCGGCTTGTGCCAAAATTGTGACAACTCGAAAAAGAGTTAAACTTTCATATTTAGATCACGTTTTCTCCCATTTGACGCGTAATACTCCTAAATTTTTCTTGATAAAGACCATCATTTTCACATGTCATTTGAAGGGGAATCAAGGAATCCTGACAATTGCTTTGGTGAGAGGAGAGACATTACGGCATAAGAAAATGGAGAGGCGAAAAAGATTCGCGGTCTCACAAATCAGGGGACATTAATGTTTCTAGGCCAGAAAAATAATTTGCAAACGCTTCATATAACTAGCTTAGGTCACAGCCTCATTGAAAATTATTTGGAACCATCAAATACATGAGAGCTCATGAGAGGTAAAGTATTGAATTCTTAGGACCCTATTAACAATTCACATGGAAGTTAATCGTGGCCGGTTTCGTGGACCAGCTTTTTGTTGGTCTGGGGTAGAGTTGTTATCTACAACAGGGATATTTATCATAATATCAGGTGAGGCATACTAAATATAATAGACTAAAATTATTTTCCTTCCAATTTCAACAGTAAATTAATGTTGAGCTTGCAATTAAGTGTTTACTGGAATTTGAATCTTAAATTTTTTTTTCTCTATTAATATCTAGTATTAAACTCGATCTGTTATTCGAAATGAAAGGAGCTTACCATGTAGAATTTTCGACAAAGAAACTGTTTTGTTTAAACCATCCCAAATAAAGACTTATTTTGCGTTTCACACCAGAAAATTGATAACATAAGTAATCAAATAAAATCAAATGATAAGCTAATCTCGAGAATATTTTCTAAAGTAACTGTCATAACATCTTATTTATCATCTAAAATGCAAAGAAAACTCCATTGCGTTATGCATTTGATAGATGTAGTTAATACTGTGAAGATGATAAACAATTTACAATATTATTGCTTGTATGGAAGAGGCTCTAAGACTATCTTGCGAAATTATTTTTTTGAGACGCAATGACTTGAAAAATACATCCTCATTTGGAAAGTTAGCTAAGTTGCTCAACGACTTTACCCGTTTTCTTATTCCTAAGTTCCCGACTCCCTCCCATATAATCAGCGGTCCTGGAAACTAGTTATATAAATTGGTTAGCACTTGCAATTTTAACATCATTCCGGATTAATCTTTCTGGTTTTTATCAAATTACAGCGTAGCGAAACAATGACTGACCTGAATATTATCACTGGTTCGAATCTTTTTTTCGATAGTGCGAGAAAGAAAGTGGACACCACTAGTATTGTACCTCGATTTCAAGGTCAGCTTATAACTTACTACTTATACAAACTAACCAGTACTGTAGAGGGAAAATTCGGACCCAGGGTGAAAATTGTACGGAAAAACTGAATCCCAGGTGAAAATTTCTTTAATTGAAATTTATAATGTAGGAAACTCTGGTCCATGAAACACTCCCCCTTTCTAACTCCATCTCATCAGGCCTTTAGATCAAATTATAACTTATGTTTCATACCAACAAACTTTTGATCTTTTTGAAATACAAATCCAATTCAGACCAATGATAGTACAAATTTCTGAATAGTTCTTTGCAATTGTACTGCAGAACAGCAGTGATGTGGCAGGGATCCTCCTCGAGTGCATTACAAAAGCGTCTATCAAAGACAAAATTTTCTGAGATATTATATAATATAAACATGCAATAGACACATATCTGAGATATCCGAACATGATCAACAACTTTATTTCCATTATTACCTATGTAAAATTTAGCCCAATATTCGCACAGCGAAATCACACAAGAATATGAGGTCAGTATGATGCAGCAATACATTGGTGAATTCAGATCACCGACAATATCCAAAGTAAAATAAAGTATTATCTTGCATTCCAGATAGAAAGATAATGACAAACATGATAATCAGACAGTATCAAATGATAAGCTAATCTCTGGAATATATATTTCCTAAAGTGACGCAGAATCAGAACCTGTTTACTACCCAAAATTATAAAGAATGCAAAGTAAATTTTGAAAATTGTTCCCACTTTCTTTCAAAGGACACAACACATCAGTATTAATCTATACATAATTTGTCTTTTTCGAACAGAACAACAACTGAAATTAGCGAGCTACATTATGATAATATTATAACTGCCGGCTTCCAACAAAGCGGAAATCACCGTAGGAAGGTCCGTTTAAATAATCGACGAATGAGACTTTTGGATTCAAAGGATGCCAAATGGGAGATATGTGCACTATCGGACAAAATCAGTACGATTTTTATGAATGATAACTTACCAACGTTACGTTTTAATAAAATGGGGATTCCTCTAAAAGAGAATTGGTATATAAAATTTCAAATTGTGGACTTCTTAGTAGGTTAAAACCGGAACAAACTTATAGTTCCACATTCACATTCGGACAAAGTAACCTATGCCTATGTCAAGATTGGGATTAAATATATTTATAAGATTAAGCTCCATAAAATTAAATTCGGGATCTTTGGGCTTTTGGTTTTCGCAACAAAGCTATTGTCGAAGGAAGCGAAAGATTTGTTAGTAAATGATCGTGCCATTTCTGGAGCAAGAAAAATAGTGGAAAAATATAAATTATGCAGAACAACTGAAAGTTTTAAGACATTGTGTGGTCGAAAGCGGAAGATTACTGCGGTGGATGACCGAAAAATTTTGATAGAAGCTAAAAGAAGGTCAAAAGATTCCTCAAGGGAAATAAAAGAAGCCACCCATTTGAACATTTTATCACATACAGTGCAAAGAAGGCTAGTTGAAACAGGAATGATGAGTTATTATCGCAAAAAGAAGCCTCTAGTGCATGCAGCCCACATTAGGAAACGACTTTCATTTGCAAAAAAAAAAAATATTAAAATGCTCGAATCGTTTTGGCACAGAATAACCTGATCGGACAATTCAAAATTTGAGATGCAAATTTAAAAAAAAAAACGTAACCGAGTTTGGTGTGCGCCTTCCCAGAGACAAAAACCAAAATTATTAAAGCCACGGTTAAACACGGAGCCGCTGGAGTCGGACATCTGGTGGAAATTAATTAAAAAATACATGGAGTGCATTATGTAAATATTTTAAATAGCTTTTTATCGAAAGCGGCATTGAGCAATTAGAGTGGCCGGCTCAATCGTCAGATTTGAATCCAAGAGGTTCTAGTGAATCTGGACTCTTTCTGGAGAAGCATACAAGAAGAGTGGAAATTTAGTTAGCAGTGCTCCAAAAAGATATACCAGATATTAAATATGACACTTTTTGACACTTTTTTTTATTTGAAGTAATCATTGAACTTATTTCTTATTTTGTTCACCTTGAAATACAGGCTCCACACCGTTTATTGGTTTTTTTATAAAACTTTGAAGATTGAATAATATAGTTTTTGTTAATTATATACTATTATGAAATAAAGAAAAAAATGTAGTTCTATTTTAAAAACAAAATGCTTCCGTTTTTGAGTTTGCCTGGCGAGAATACTTCATGGTTTGCATTTTATTTTGTCCTATAGTTCAGCTAGAGCAAACTTAATTGAGGGGCATTATGATCATGCTATCTAGCATTGAATGAGTCGCCATGATCATATCAACCAAAGATCACATTCAAATGTTTAATTTTAATCTTACAGATTATAGATCGATAATTACTTCCATCATCAAAAAAAGTTTCAAAATAATTTTGAACGTTCCACAAACGCAGTAACTTATCGCTTTCACAACAGTGTAATGATAATTAAACTGAGGCACAGTCCCTAAATTTAAGTGACTCCTTTCTACCCCTTCCAATCTTCCCTACTTTCGCTGGTCATTACTTATTTTCGTACGCATGTAAAGATATTTTCGGAATACACTTAGTTGGATACTAATCGAGGCCATTCGTTTGACACTCCAAGTGGTTATATTTGGTAAAAAATACTTTCACCCCTCAAACTGAACGTGGAACAATGTCGTTCACTGGATACTTGTGAGTGACACCCAATTTCGTCAGAAGGTGTCACTATTTCTGGAAAAGTTTGCGTGACAGGCAGGCGAACAGACAATGAACCGATTTCGATAAATTTTTGTTTTGCACAAATCCTTAAAAATGAGGAAAGCCGAAATAACAACAAAGAATATGTCTGGGTGCTCCACAAAGGAGTGAACAGGAGACAATTAAATTGATTTCGTCGTCAGTGGAATCATTTGAAGATAGATTAGGGCAAAGACCTAGGCTACCGTGTCTGCAAGTATCTATGGTAATGTTGGCAAGGTTTTCTATATGCATTTATTGTACTTTTTAACGATAACCCCCAACCCCATCTTTATTCTAATGAATAAGTAAAAGTGGAAAATTTCCATATATGTACAAGAAGTTCCTCGCACGAATGCTATCAGCATCTTAGCGATATGGTCGTCTAAGAAATTTGTAGTTTTTCTGACTATCTATGACTACTATGACTATGACTACTCTCAGTTTTCAAGCAGATGTCAGCTTTCCAACAACCAATTCAAAAAATACTGCAATAATCATTTTTCATTATACTAAACGTTGAATAGTCGAATTGATTGAATATATTACCAATCATAGAAACCAAAAAGATATAAACAGCAGAAGATCCAATTACTATTGATTAAGTAACCATATCATGACAAATTATGTGACACAGACGGAAAATTCTCTTTAAATATTTGCATTCATCATCGTTATCCAAAAGCGGAAGAAGACTTGGGAGTTCACTGATAAGGATGCGATTAGTTTCCAATCAAACTGGACGTTAGCACCAAGAAAGTCAAAAATAAAGGGGCTCGTGGTCAAAGTGATAATGCATTGTTGAATAAACAAATTTGTAATTTCTAATCGTAACGCCAGGCAGTATAGATAAGACGTCCAACAATATTTTTTGAAATATAGGAAAAAATCGTGATGGCATGGGAAGACCCTGAGGAGCTATTGCGAACTGTTCTAGTGAAAATACTCTACAATGCAATTATTAAATTAAATATTAATATTTTGTTTTTGATCTATGTGTACGCAATATAATCTGAGAGAAGCCAAATTACTGTTATGGTGAATCAAATGAGTGAATCAGCACTAGCAATTACTAATGGGATACTTCTGTTAATTTTTTTCGAAACCCTCTAAAAATTTTGGCACAATGTCTATTACTGGTCAGAAATCTCGATGGGGATACCATATTTCTGTCCGCTTTAATTACGTAGAAGCAGTGGATCCAAACAATAGCTGACAGCAAAGGGCAACTTTCGGAATAGCTGAAATAGCTTTTTTTCTTCCCTATATACCCACCTCCTTTACGTGATTACCGTTCAATGGTCCACGAGGAAATAGTTGCCGCCCGATCCAATTATTGGGCTTAATATCTACTCGATTTTCTCATTATATCAAAGAGAGAAAGAAAATGAGAAAGGCAAAAACTACAAGCTTTCAAGACAGAAGATTGAAGTAATAACCTCGGGCTAGCGCAAAGCCCACCACCTCTCGGTGAACCGTTACAGTTTAGAATTAGAGTCCTCTAAAACATTTCAATACCCAGGTGCCAATTGGACAGTTGCCAAATCAATTATTGCAAAGTTGAAATGATCTTCGCATAGTTTACTGTGATACGAATTGAGCGAGGAATAGGTCGTCGATATATTCAACCATTGATTTTAGGCAAAATATCTGCCATAATTGGTAACAATTGATACCCCATTGGAAGTCTATATACGTTCCTAAATATACAGGGTGCGGCAGCATAACTTCCTTTTTTAAAATGCGCGCTACACAGTTAGTTGATGTCATAGCGGAGCGCTAGTGGTCTCGTTCAAGAGGGGATACTGTAAAGTTTTGTCCCGACACGGTTCAGTCGCCATCATGCGTTGGAATAGTGAGGAGCGTGCCTTTGCCGTTGAGGTTTACTTTTCAAGCGGATGTTCGGTTATTGCAACACAGCGTGCATTTCGGAATCGCTTTAATTTAGCCCCGTTGGCTCCCGTCCCAGACCGCAAATCAATTGTTACATGGGTCACTACATTCAGACAAACTGCAAGTGCGACAAAAGGAAGAACTGGAGTCCCTCGGCCCGTTAGATCACCTGAGAACATTGAAGCAGTGAGAGCGTCAATGTTGCGATCGCCACGGCGTTCTGCGCGCAAACACGCATCTGCCCTTGGACTATCCGATCGTTCTGTGAGAAGAATTCTTCGTGATGATCTTCATTTTCATCCCTATAAGATGACGATAGTGCAGGAACTTTCAGAACGTGACTTCAATTCTCGGATGAACGCGTGTGAGCTTCTTCTTGATGTCGTTCCCGAAGGTGCTATTCATTGATTTTATGGGGTTTTTTGAAATCCCATGTTTATGTGAACCGTCCAAGAAGCCTACAAGATTTGAAGACTAACATCCAAGAAGAAATTGCCAACATAACACGTGCTATGCTAACAAGAGTCATGACAAACGCCATAAATCGGTTTACGCAATGTATGGAGAATAGGGGACGTCACCTAACAGATTTGATCTTCAAAACAATGTAAATAAAAACTTTAGACATGTACCTACATTATAAAAAATAAATAAATATTTTCCGATACATACAATAGTTTTTATTGAGTTTTGAAAAAAGGAAGTTATGCTGCCGCATCCTGTATTATTGCTAAAGCTAAAATTGATGTCTACCATGTAAACTCTTAGTTTGGTATAGTTTCTAATTATTTGAATGTGTTGATGGTCAAATTGTTAATCTTTGCTCGAAATTGAAGTCCACGACAAGTGGTTACACAGCGCTAACTCTACTGAATAAAATTGGCCTTATGAGAGGGTCTAGTCTACGCATCCTCGGAAGCCCATTAATACTGGCTTCATCCTTATCCAGTGGTAAAAGGTTGGTATAAAACTTTATAGGAAAATATTGAAAAAGTTCTGAATTGGAAAAAGAAACTCTGATTTTCGAATGGAAAATTGTTAATCAGACTTACAAAACCCACCAAGTATTCACCTCATAGGGGTCGGGTAGGGCACAGTATTTTGCAACCGTTAAACTAATATAACGTGCAAAATAACTGAGCATGAGCAACAAGTTGGTAACCTATTCACGTAGAAAAAAACTTGCCTCGAATCACAACAGTGAGTCTCAGAACAAAAAAAAATTTTTGAAAAAATGTCATCGAATAGTCTCGGTTACAAGGAGAAGACTATTGGAAGGCACCCCCAGTGACAGTATTGACTGAAGAAAATATCCAAAAAGTCGAGAATAATGAAATTGTGTCAGATAGCAGAACTACAGATAAGCAAAAAACAAATTGGGGAAATTTTAAATGAACATTTCATTATCATCAACGGCGCAACAACCAGTATCCGGTCTAGGCCTGCCTCACTAAGGATCTCCAAGCATGCTGGTTTTGCGCCGGAGTCCACCATTGCTCCATATGAAGCAGAGTTTGTCTCGCTTCCTTCTTCTTTCTCAACAGATAGAGATCTTCGATAGATATTGCACTTATAGACTTTCCGGGCTGTATAATTCTCACCAATATGGATTAAGTGACCCGCTAATCGCAACCTATTGAGATCCTAACAACCAGTTTAGTTTAGTTCACTAGGGGAGCCGCAGCTCCGAGCACTCAGGCCATTGTTAGGCCCATTGTACTATCCCCGTAAATTGCGTATTCAATGGCTTCCCGCTTACGATATTCGCAAGCTTTAGCGAATCTGAGAACATTCTCCAGAGGTAGAGAGTGTGCAGATTCTTCATTGAAGAAAACCTTGCCAAGGTGTCTTCGTCTGAGATCTGAGGATGCCGGGCAGCTACATAAAAAGTGCAGGGCCGTTTCCTACTCCTCACATTGGCTGCACATAGCCGAAACCACTACCCCAATCTTTTCCATATGGTAGTTTAAGGAGCAGTGTCCCGTTAAAAGCCCTACTAGGGTTTAATGTCCCACTTCTTAAGGGACAACAAAAATGCCGCTCTAGTGGCCCTAGACTCTTTCACAAGGATTTTCGCTTGCCGCAAGAGTCCAAATTTCTCCACTCGGTTGCGTGAACTCTTGCAATTTCACCCTTCAGAGTAGACTTGACAGTAGATGGTCGGATTCCAAGAGTTGGCTCTGGCCCCACCATTGTGGATCCAGACCCTCGGCGAGCCAGTCTGTCAGCCTCCTCATTACCGACGATGTTAGAGTGTTCCGGCACCCACATCAAGAATATTTCGTTCAGTCGGCCAAGTTTCAGCAGGACCTGGTGACAACTCCACACCAACTGGCTTGATATGTCTTTGCCATTTAGTGCTGACAATGCCGCCCGACTGTCGGAACAGATTCGAATGGTGCGACCCCTCCACTTTTGTCGCAGACATTCTTCTGCTGCCAATGAAATGGCATATATCTCCGCCTGGAATATGGTCGTAATTTTTCCGAGGGGTCGGGCCAGTTCTATAATCGGATTCTCCGAGAACACCCCTGCGCCCGATCCATTCTCCATGAAGATTAATAGGTCTGTAATCTGAAGACTCATGGCCATTTGTTGACCATTCTTCCTTTTCGGTGATTACGACAGTGTATGTCTTTTGAAAGACGAATCTGGAAACTATATAATCGATCGGCATCAGGGCTACCGGATGTTTTTCGAGGAATTTCCAGATAGACGCATGACCGTGTGATTGGCCGGCTTTCCACGCCCCAATGGTATCGGGCCTATATGCGTCGTTGGCTGCTTTCCGTTTCACCTCCAAGTGAATGGGGGCTTTTTTGTTTTTTTTTTTTGGTTTGGGGGCGACTTTTTTCCCAATCTATACTGGGCTTCGTCTCATGGCCGCACTCGCTGGTCAGTGAATTTGGCTGAAGTTTCAATTTATTTGGATGAGAGGTTGCTGTGTCAGCAAAGGGTTGTAGATGTCGGAGGCTAGGAGCTTTTATGAGCAAAGTGCCATCTTAGGGCTATGTTTCTTGGGGTTTTTGTCTAGCCTATATGTATATTCTTGGGCGTATGGACAAGTTTGAGATCAGATGAAAAATATGTGTTTACAAGTCATGAGCGTCGATGGCTGGAGTAAGATAGGGTGATCATGACTTATGTATAGTTGCTCTGGAGTTTGTGGTAATTGAGAGGCAAATGGTGATTTGCAATTTGGCCGTGTAGGCTGTTGTTGGGGTAGGCTGGATAAGGTTTTAGACCTTAATTTCCCAGTACAGCGTTCCTTTCCTAACGGAATTCTGTATACACTTTAACTAGTCCTTTAAGGACCTCATCAAGCGTTCCTAAAGGGGTGTGTGTCGCAATTTGCTGAATAATATAGATCGAGCAATGATGGGAGATAAAGGCAAGGCATCGGGTATGTGCCTGATTTTGTTTATTAGGGTAGTTTGCTATATTATCAGTATTTATGTAAAAGGAGAGATTTTTATTCAATATTGAATAAGGAATAATCTTTGGGCTGAGACTCATTTACTCTGTTGTTCTTCCAGTCTATGAAGGACAGGGAGAGGATGTGAGTTCATCACAGAATATTTTGGGTTTTCTGTTTGTAAATGAATGATTTTGGGTTGAAGATGTGTTTTGTTGCTTTGTAATACGTACAGTATTATGGGGTGAACATTTTGTTCAAGATTTGTTGAAGGTCCTGGTTTTTCCAGAGTGTGTCTGGTGGGTTTTGTATGATGGGTTTTTTATATGATCAGAGGCAGGTAGCTGTTTTTGTTTACGTGGTGATAACTTGGCGTCTGTTGTGGAATTTCAGACGATTAATGATTGATGTATGTCGCGACGGTATCATTAAGACGGTATATTGTGTTGAAGCGTTTACCGGGGTTTTTCTTTTCGGGAATAATAGATTATGTGGATCGATTGAATATCTATGTTTCTGGGATTTTTGCGTTTTGTGTGTGTCATCCTCAGTATTAGATGAGGGGTGAAGTGTATTTGCGGTACAAATGTTTTGTACATGTAGTGTTAGTTTTGGGGTGTTTTCCAGTGTTATTATCAACGTAGAGATGATAATGGGGGACACTGTAGAAGGAGAATATGTGATATAATCCATGCTGATGGATATTTGAAAATTAATGAAGTCCTAACATTTTACTCAATCGCTGTGTTTTTGTGGTTGAGAGATGTATGGGAGCCTGTTTGGCCATTGGAAATTGTTGATTTGGCCAAGGCACTTGTAATGTGCTGAGGGCCTACTCTCATGAGAAGAAGCGATATAGACGAGTAACTCAAATATGGAAGTCTAAAATCGAAAAACGACAAAAAGAGGACGCCTAGATACGTATTTCGACCCCGTCCTAGAATGTCTCATCAGTAGGCTTGAATACTCAATTAAAAAGATTTTGAAACATTTAGCATTCCCTACGTAACCATCAACTGTTTGTGGTTCCTATTATATGAAAACATGTATGATGACATGTGAAATCAGTATGTATGTGAACCTTTGGAGGCCCCTTTTGTGATCTTTTGTTTAGTGGGGAAGCATGATCCCGATAGCATTGAGCGAAAAGCAAAGAAAACAGGAGAGGACACGCTGGGTGGTGTGATTTTTGTGTGAATATCCGTCTTATGGAAGGGACGGTGGTGTTCTTTGAGGTAATGTTTTATATGAACAGTTTGCAGATGACGACAATTCGTGAAGTGGGAGAAAAGGATATGTGTCGTGACGAATATGGTGAGACGGTTCGAGCGGAATAGTTTTTTTTAAGTCGAAATAAGATCTGTTGACTGCCAACAACCGTGCGCGGATTTCATCTTCATAGCTGTTATCGGTTGTAATTTTGAATATTTGCACATGAAAAAATTATTTCCCATTGGGTACCGTGAATGCTCACATAGAGATTTTTTTTAAGTTGCGTCAGACTGATTTGGAGAATGTTTGCAACCGCAGCGTGACCATTGATGGAGCTTGGGTTCGCCAATATGATCCGGAGTTCAAATAATAGTCAATGCAATAGGTAAAAGGCGGAAAAAGCCACCACAGAAATTTCGAAGTAAAAAAGTCAACGCCAATAATTATGGCTACCATTTTCTGGTATAGCGAAAGTATTTAATTGATTGATTGCTTGCCTTTTTGGCCCTCTACATGAGGATGGACGATTCCGTAGCCTACACAATGACGAAATCCATGAGCGATACCGTGACCGTCCGGTTGTTGAAATATTATCTTTTACATTTCATACAAAAACTAATTCTTTTCTCCTTTTATTACTGTACCCTAATAAACCTTTTTCTTAGAAAAGAGATAAAGTCCGGAACTCATTCTTTTACTGTTTATACAAGTGTGCATGTAAAATGAGTTAGATAAATGCTTGTGGTACATATAGTTATATATCTGCTAGTTTTGTTCAATAAGTACAGTCTTCGATAGACCTTTTTCAAGTTAGTTAGTCACTCCTTCATCATCAACGGCGCAACAACCGGTATCCGGTCTAGGCCTGCCTTAATAAGGAACTCCAGACATCCCGGTTTTGCGCCGAGGTCCACCAATTCGATATCCCTAAAAGCTGTCTGGCGTCCTGGCCCACGCCATCGCTCCATCTTAGGCAGGGTCTGCCTCGTCTTCTTTTCCTACCATAGATATTGCCCTTATAGACTTTCCGGGTGGGATCATCTTCATCCATACGGATTAAGTGACCCGCCCACCGTAACCTATTGAGCCGGATTTTATCCACAACCGGACGGTCATGGTATCGCTCATAGATTTCGTCATTGTGTAGGCTACGGAATCGTCCATCCTCATGTAGGGGGCCAAAAATTCTTCGGAGGATTCTTCTCTCGAACGCGGCCAAGAGTTCGCAATTTTTCTTGCTAAGAACCCAAGTTTCCGAGGAATACATGAGGACTGGCAAGATCATAGTCTTGTACAGTAAGAGCTTTGACCCTATGGTGAGACGTTTCGAGCGGAACAGTCTTTGTAAGCTGAAGTAGGCTCTGTTGGCTGACAACAACCGTGCGCGGATTTCATCATCGTAGTTGTTATCGGTTGTGATTTTCGACCCTAGATAGGAGAAATTGTCAACGGTCTCAAAGTTGTATTCCCCTATCCTTATTCTTGTTCGTGCTTGTGTTTGACCAGTGCGGTTTGATGTTGTTGGTTGATTCGTCTTCGGTGCTGACGTTGCCACCATGTATTTTGTCTTGCCTTCATTGATGTGCAGCCCAAGATCTCGCGCCGCCTGCTCGATCTGGATGAAGGCAGTTTGAACGTCTCGGGTGGTTCTTCCCATGATGTCGATATCGTCAGCATAGGCCAGTAGTTGGGTGGACTTCAAGAGGATCGTACCTCTTGCATTCACCTCAGCATCACGGATCACCTTCTCGAGGGCCAGGTTAAAGAGGACGCATGATAGCGCATCCCCTTGTCGTAGACCGTTGTTGATGTCAAATGGTCTTGAGAGTGATCCTGCTGCTTTTATCTGGCCTCGCACATTGGTCAGGGTCAGCCTAGTCAGTCTTATTAATTTCGTCGGGATACCGAATTCCCTCATGGCCGTGTACAGTTTTACCCTGGCTATGCTATCATAGGCGGCTTTAAAGTCGATGAACAGATGGTGCAACTGTTGTCCATATTCCAACAGTTTTTCCATCGCCTGCCGCAGAGAGAAAATCTGATCTGTTGCTGATTTGCCTGGAGTGAAGCCTCTTTGGTATGGGCCAATGATGTTCTGGGCGTATGGGGCTATCCGGCCTAGCAAGATAGTGGAGAATATCTTATAGATGGTACTCAGCAACGTGATACCTCTATAATTGCTGCACTGTGTGATATCTCCCTTTTTATGTATGAGACAAATTATGCCTCGCTGCCAATCGTCAGGCATTGATTCGCTGTCCCATACCTTGAGCACAAGTTGATGAACCACTTGGTGTAACTGGTCGCCTCCATATTTAACCAATTCGGCTGTAATTCCATCGGCTCCTGGCGACTTATGATTTTTTAGCCGATGAATTGCACGGACTGTTTCTCCTAAACTTGGTGGTGGCAGTATTTGTCCGTCGTCTTCAGTTGGCGGGACCTCCAACTCGCCGATGTTCTGGTTGTTCAGTAGCTCATCAAAGTACTCAACCCATCGCTCTAATATGCCCGTTCTATCGGAAATCAGATTTCCCTCTTTGTCTCGGCAGGATGAGCATCGAGGTGTATAAGGCTTCATCCTGCTGACTTGTTGGTAAAACTTCCGCGCCTGGTGCGGTTGCTCCCTGTACTTTTCTAGTTCACAGACTTGTTGGTTCTCCCAGGCCTCCTTTTTCCGTCTGTGAAGTCGCTTCTCCGCTCGACGGAGTTCGTGATAAGTCTCTGCGCGTGCCCGCGTTCTTTGAGAATGCAACATTACTCGGTATGCGGCATTCTTACGTTCCGTTGCTAGCTTACATTCATCGTCAAACCAGCCGTTCCGACTCCTTTTGCGGCTGGGGCCAAGTATATTTGTGGCCGTATCCATGATAACATTCTTCAGGTGGTTGTGAAGATCATTAGTTGATGCTTCATCTCCAGGTCCTCTATTTACTGCGGTTATTGCGGCATCCATTTCCCTCTTATAGGTGTCGCGGAGGGTTGTGTTGTGGATGGCTTCAGTGTTCACTCTCACCTGATTGTCAGAGGGGATTCTAGGTGGTATTGTTATTCGAGCTCGGAGCACCATGCCAACGAGATAGTGATCCGAGTCTATATTGGCCCCCCTATATGTTCTGACATTCATCAAGGCTGAGAGGTGGCGGCGTTCGATCAACACGTGGTCAATTTGGTTGAAAGTGGTCCCGTCTGGAGAGGCCCACGTATGTTTGTGGACCGCTTTCCGCGCAAACCAGGTACTTCCAACAACCATTTCGTGTGATCCTGCTAATTGAATAGTCCGCAGTCCGTTATCATTTGTTTTTTCGTGTAAGCTATGGGAGCCAACGTATCGCCTGAATACGGGCTCCTTCCCTACTTGGCTGTTAAAATCCCCAAGTATGATTTTGATATCATATTTGGGACAGGCTTCGAGGGTTCTTTCTACTGCCTCGTAGAAGGTATCCTTCTCCGACTCTGCAGTCTCCTCTGTAGGGGCGTGAACGTTTATGAGGCTTATATTTCTAAACTTGCCTCGCAAGCGCAGAGTGCATAGCCGTTCGCTTATACTTTCAAAGCCGATAACAGCAGGTTTCATTTTTTGGCTGACTAAGAAACCTACTCCGAGCACATGGTTTACTGGATGACCGCTATAATATATGGTGTAGTGGCTCTTCTCCAGGAAACCGGTCCCTGTCCATCGCATCTCTTGCAACGCTGTTACATCAGCCCTATATTGGGACAGGGTATCGGCTAGCTGCTTATCAGCTTCATCTCTGTACAGGGAGCGCACGTTCCATGAGAAAATGCGCAAATCGTTGTTCCTTTGTCGTTGCCGGGTCCGTCGTTTTAATATCCATCCTATCCGAGGCTCCTGTTGTGGCTTCGTAACGGTTGTTTTCCATGTAGGGTTGTCAGCCCTACTCAACCCCCAACCTGGAGGACCAGTTGGTACAATTTGTCCCGTTTTTAAGATATAATAGAAAAGAATAAATAAAATTAATAATAGAAAAGAACAATTGTGCTTTCATTTAAATAGATTCTGTGCCAATATTTCAATAGGTTATGGGCCCAGTACACGTTGTGAATTAGTTTTGGTTTTGAAAAGTAATTTTGAACAATACAAAGAATAGTGGATTCTGTGAAAATTGAAAAACAATAAAATATAGGTAGTTATGGATCGTGTTAGTGCGAAAAGAAACATTAAACCCTTTGACGGTGAAAAATATAGTGTCTGGAAATTTCGAATTCGCGCCTTATTAACCGAATTAAATGTTGTGCAAGTTGTAGACAGTGAAGTTCCAGATGAAATAACCGAAGAGTGGAAAATTGCAGAAAGGACTGCAAAAAGTGTAATAGTAGAATATTTAAGTGATTCCTTTTTGAGTTTTGCAAAGGAAGAAAATACGACAAAAGAAATAATAAGTGACTGGGATGCAATATACGAACGAAAAAGTGTCGCAACCCAATTGGCTTTAAGAAAGAAGTTACTCTCTTTAAAGTTGCAAGGTGATACAAAACTGATAAAACATTTCACTAATTTCGACGACATTATTCGCGGCATGTTGGCGGCTGGCGCAAAATTAGATGAAACTGATAAAGTTGCACATTTGCTGTTGTCATTACCGAATTCGTATGATGGTATGATAACTGCAATAGAGACATTATCAGATGATAGCTTAAGTCTAGCTTTCGTTAAAACACGACTGTTGGACCATGAAGTTAAATTAACAAATGAGGGACGAAACTTATGTGAACAAGTGCTCCATGTTGAAAATGTGTCATACAATAAAAAGAAATTTAAGCAAAAAGGTGCTATGAATAAAAGCGACTTTAACAGACATAATAATAAAATTAATAAATTAAAATTCCCTAAAAATACAAGAAAATTTGAATGTCACCATTGTGGAAGGAAAGGGCACATCAAAAAGGACTGCTATTATTATAAAAACTCTAAATCGAAGTTCGATAAAAAGAATGAAACTATGGATAAGAAAAGTGAATCATCAGCAAAGAATGCTTACGCTTCGGGATTCGCATTTATGATTGGTGATAATTATGAGAGTGACCACGTGAAGAATGAAATAGAATTTGTCATCGATTCTGGTGCATCCGACCACATAATAAATAGAGAAGATTTAGCAAAAGACTTTGAGCATCTTCAACATCCGTTGAAATTATCTGTGGCAAAGACTGGATCATTTATAACAGCAACTAAGAGAGGCAAACTGAACGTAATCAGCAAAATAGGGATACAAGGAGAATTAAAGGATGTTTTGTACTGCCCGGAAGTTCCATACAATCTATTATCTGTAACAAAAATGCAAGCAGCTGGAATGACGATAATTTTTAATGAACGTGGTGTCGTTGTTCAAAAAGGTGGTAAGACCTTGATGACAGGTGAGCATTTTAACAGTATTTTGAAGTTGAATTTTAAAGTTGGAATTTGTAAGACAGAAAATATTGATCGCGCTTTCAATGTTACAAAAGTCAATTATAGCCTGTGGCATCAACGATTAGGACATATAGGCAAACAAAAGTTTATAGAATTGAAAAATAAACAAATGATTTATGATTTAGATCAAATTTGTAACATAAATCCTAGTGATGACTTGTGTGAAGCTTGCATTAAAGGTAAGCAAGCCAAGCTACCATTTAATAAAGAAAAGGATAAAAGTCATGTAAAAAGACCATTGTTTATTATTCATTCTGATGTTTGCGGTCCAATATCTCCTACGGCTATAAACAACAAAAATTATTTTGTGTTATTTGTTGATGCATATACACATTATTGTGTGTCATACACGATTGCACATAAATCCGACGTTTTCCTGGTTTTTAAAGACTTTGTGGCAAAAAGTGAAGCACATTTTGATTTAAAAGTAGTAAATTTATATAGTGATAAGGGAGGAGAATATCTATCAAATGAAATAAAGGACTATTGTTGTGAAAAAGGTATTACTTATCATTTGACAGTTCCGCGAACGCCACAGTTGAATGGTGTTTCGGAACGAATGGTAAGAACGATAACCGAAAAGGCTCGATCCATGATAATTAGTGCTTGTATGGATAAAATTTTCTGGGGTGATGCAGTTCTCACTGCTACCTATTTAATAAATATCACTCCAACTAGAGCCCTAAAACAAACCAAGACACCATATGAAATGTGGCATGGTAAAAAGCCACAAATAAAATATTTGAAGATATTTGGTTCTACTGTTTTTGTACATAACAAAAACAGTAGAACAAAGTTTGATGATAAGTCTTGGAAGGGAATATTAGTTGGATACGAGCCAAATGGTTACAAAGTATGGGATGTTGAAAGAGAAAAGTATGCAATAGTAAGAGATGTAATTGTTGATGAACTTGATTTTATAAGATCAAGACCTATTGCGAAATGTGAAGGAGTTAATAAAAGAAACTTTGAAGATAAAACTGATGTTTCTGACAAAAAATCAAAATCAGTAGAAGGTCAAGTATCTGAAAATATATCAGATAAAAATAATGTGCAAGTAGAAACTGATTCCGCTGGTATTCAGTCAAAATCAGTAGTTGACCGTGAAAAATCTGATAATAGTAAATCAGATGTGACAGATCCCATGAGTGAAAAAAATGAAAATGAAACTTCTGTAAAAGAGAATAATAGTCCGAATTCATCTGATAGTGATAAAAAAATTCCTAATGAACCAAGGAAAAGTGATCGAATTAAGTGTAAGCCATTGGTAAATTATAATGAAGATAATATAAATGATGATCACATTTTATGCGCTCAATTAATAATTTGCAAAAAGAAGAAGAGATCAAATTAAAGATAGTGATGATAAAGATAAATGGGAAGAAGCAATAAGGGAAGAATTAAATTCTCTTTCAATTAATAAAACTTTGACTTTAGTACCAAGACCAGAAAATAAAAATATTGTTGATTGTAAATGGGTTTTTACAATAAAAAATGACGAATTTGGAAATCCATTAAAATATAAAGCACGCCTTGTTGCAAAAGGTTTTAGTCAACAATACTTGGTAGATTATAATGAAACCTTCGCACCTGTTGCAAGAATTTCTAGTTTCCGACTCATGATTGCATTCGCCAATCAATTTAATCTACTAATTCATCATATGGATGTAAAGACAGCCTTCTTAAATGGCAAATTAAAAGAATAATTTTATATGAAAGTTCCGCAAGGAATATCATGTAAAGAGAATTTAGTTTGTAAACTGAATAAATCCCTATACGGTTTGAAACAAGCAGCAAGAAGCTGGTTTGAAGAGTTCGATCTTGCTTTAAAAGAAAGAGGTTTTCGTAGTTCACCTGTTGATAGGTGTATTTATATTTTAGACAGAAAAGATATTTCGAAAAATATATATGTAGTACTTTATGTTGACGATCTTGTGATTGTGACTACTGATATTGATACATTAAATAATTTTAAAACTTATTTGATGAATAGATTCTCAATGGTTGAGTTGAAAGAAATAAAGTTATTTTTGGGAATAAAAGTTACTAGGAATGGTGAAGAAATTACTTTAGATCAGAGTGCATATATAGAAACAATTCTGAAGAAATTTAATATGCAAGATTGTAAAGCGGTTTCCACTCCACTCGAAAGTAAATTAAACTATGAAGCTCTTAGTTTAGAAGAGAACTACAATGCACCTTCTGGAAATCTAATTGGATGCTTAATGTATGTAATGGTATGTACACGACCTGATTTGAGTGTAGCTGTTAATATTTTGAGCAGATACATGAATAACAATAATCAAGAGTTGTGGAAATATTTGAAGAGGATATTAAGATATTTAAGAGGGTCCACTAACATTAAATTAACATATACAAGAAACAATTATACTAATATATTAATAGGGTTTGTAGATTCTGATTGGGGTGGAGATGCTAATACAGATAGAAAAAGTACCACTGGATATCTATTCCAATTATTTGAAAATTGTACAATAGCGTGGAATACTAGAAGACAAAAATCAGTAGCAGCTTCTTCTACAGAAGCAGAGTATATGGATTTATTCGAAGCAGTTAGAGAAGCATTATGGTTGAAATCTTTATCAGAAAGTATCAATCTCCATATCCCAGAACCAATTATAATATATGAAGATAATGTTAATTGTATCAGCATAGCAAATAATCCGACCAATCACAAGAGATCGAAACACATTGATATTAAGTATCATTTTTCTAGGGAACAAATAGAAAGAAAAATAATCAAAGTTAGTTATATTTCAACAGATAATCAGCAGGCAGATATTCTAACGAAGCCCGTATCAGCAATCAAGTTTAAGGAGCTCAGAACCGCGATCGGCTTGGAGTAATATAAGGTACTTTAAGTGAGTGGTCTGATTAGGTTTTGACTGGGTTTTCCTAATCCTTGCAACAAATGTTGGACTACAGGTATTTTGTAATTTTCCCAGAAAGAACATACAAAGGAGTGACTCTAGCATTTTTGATATGATAAATTCTTAGAATTTAAAACATTACATTTCACACGATTAGTTTTTGAGGGGCAGTGTTGAAATATTATCTTTTACATTTCATACAAAAACTAATTCTTTTCTCCTTTTATTACTGTACCCTAATAAACCTTTTTCTTAGAAAAGAGATAAAGTCCGGAACTCATTCTTTTACTGTTTATACAAGTGTGCATGTAAAATGAGTTAGATAAATGCTTGTGGTACATATAGTTATATATCTGCTAGTTTTGTTCAATAAGTACAGTCTTCGATAGACCTTTTTCAAGATAGTTAGTCACTCCTTGCTTAATAGAAAAGAATAAATAAAATTAATAATAGAAAAGAACAATTGTGCTTTCATTTAAATAGATTCTGTGCCAATATTTCAATACCGGTTGTGGATAAAATCCGGCTTAATAGGTTACGGTAGGCGGGTCACTTAATCCGTATGGATAAGGATGATCCCACCCGGAAAGTCTACAAGGGCAATATCTATGGTAGAAAAAGAAGACGAGGCAGACCCTGCCTAAGATGGAGCGATGGCGTAGGCCAGGACGCCAGACAGCTTTTAGGGATATCGAATTGGTGGACCTCGGCGCAAAACCGGGATGTCTGGAGTTCCTTATTAAGGCAGGGCTAGACCGGATACCGGTTGTTGCGCCGTTGATGATGATGGTGATTGCTTACCTAAACGGACTACAACTAAATGCCAGTACTACGTTAATTTCCTGTCAATCGTGCAGAAAAAAACGTGGCCATTGAGCGCGGAGTGCTTTTTCTGCATGACAAGGCGCCCGTCACCCGCTCGGGTTTGCGTTAAAAGCAACAGGATTCTCAGGATCTGGCCACCAACTTTTAGATTAACTGTAACAAGTGCACTTACCATGCAAGTATCCATTTGTAATCCTTGAGTAGGTCATAGAATGCCGCAAGAATATGATATAAAGACGCGCTCCATTTTTTAAATAACAAGCTTACACTGCAATTTATTATCATTTACAACCAATCTCCGGCGACATATTGAAGACTTGAAGTCCATCAGCGAAGAAATAACACAATTGGTGAGGACCTAAATATACTCAGTGTGTGTGGTTTGAAAAGGACAACTATTCTATTGGCTTTCGCCATCGTTAGGTGCCACTGATATTAACGTCCAATTAACGGAAAGGGTTATCGTCAATGCGAATTTTGGCAGAGTTGAGATTAAATGGTCTACATTAGTATTCACTATTGATTTACTTTGAATGCATTTAAAGCTGAAAGTAGGAGTATCACGGTGCTTTGCCCCGTACAAGGTTTTTGCCTTCCTGCTCTTTACTCTTCGGCGTTTCTGCACGCTATGTACATACTAACAGTAAGTTCTATGAAGAGTACTTTTTATTTGCGTTGGACCCAGTGTCTAATCAAATAATTGATAAATTTCAAACGATAACAGAAATGAATTATTGATAACGTGCTGATGTGGACCACCCCCTTCCGCGACCTATTTCTACCTGAGTTACAATTAGACCGAACGAGGTGGAATCATGCAAACTCAAATTAGGTACTTACGATTTCGTGCTGAAGCTTGGCTATATTGTAGTTGGCCTGGGCCAGGCGGACGCTTAGTGTGGCCACGTCGCTCGTCAGTTGGGCCCGCTCGCCGGAGTTTCTATCCACGAGTTTGAGGAGCTTGTCCTCGAGCGTTTGGTTGACTTTCTGCACTCGTTTGTGAGATTCGTATAGGCGGTCGTACTTATCCTGCCATGCGATGATACTGTCTTCGAGCTCCACCTGGCGATCCGACTCCCGCAAACAAGCCGTTTCCATGGCGATCAGTTGGCTCTGTTTGTCCACCAGCGCCTGTTTTAAAACTTCGATTTCCGCATGCAAGTGCACATCGCAGTTGGCACTGCCACCCTGTTGCACAACAATGAGCCGCCCGGCGAACGAAGGGTTGGTTGTCAGCCCCAAAAGCAGCACAAGGAGAGAACAAAGAAGGCAAACGTAAATTGAGTGGTACAGACGGCACCGGGTTGATGACCTGAATCGCGGAATACCCCGATAAGCGGAGCGACAAAAGCGAAATCCTCGCTAAAGACCGGCTGGAAAATTACTGATTGAACGCTAGCGCAAAGCCTGCTGGCCGAGTCCCCCGACTTTTCCCATTGTAGACTGATAACGCCTGTTAGTGATAAGTGGCCGTCCATCAGTCAACGAAGGGTGACCCCGGCGAAGCGGCACAGTTCCGGGCACCACACAACTGATAAGCAAAGCAAACAGAAATGACAACACATAAACCATACTTAAACCTACAAAAAAAGAGTAATTCACAGAAATAAACACTTTTAATCATAAAAATTGGACAATGAACCAAATGACAAATCATAGACTAATTAATCCGAAATGCAACAGAAAAACCATTGTGGGCCTGTGTCCACGGAATCCTTAGCCCATTCGGACCTCCCAATAAACACTATAATGTGCGATGGTAGCCCAACCGTGCAACTTTTATCCGCCGCATCTAAATGAGAATCGCTGTCCTGTCGTCAGCTCCCAGATTTCTGCTAGCCTGCATCCTGTCATCCCGACATTTTTCATCCGAATTCGTCACACTTGCTCACCTGCTGCTCGGTCGTTTCGGACATTTTTCCGCCTCCTGTGAAATTTCCTAGCAATTCATGCGGCTAACGCGACCGTGTTTAGTCATAAATTCAGCGGAAAACCGATCAACGTTCGCGATTATCACTGCAGGACGAAATATTTTGCTGCGACGTCCCGACGTCGTCGCTTCTTCGCGTTTTCCTTTGTGCCTTCGATGGTTTTTTGACAGTTTTGATGGCAATACCCGTAAAGTTGGATTACTTTCAATTTCTAGCCGCGACACGAATCCAGACTGTAGAGGTTTGAGAAAATGCTCTGCTGGTTTGAACATTTAATATTAAGCTTGTTTCATAAATACCAAAAGATGTATTCACAGTTTGAATTGTGAATTAAAATAGCACCAGCCGTTAAACTTAGCCCTGCCCTATTTTGGATCAATTTATTAACCAGCAGTAAAAGAAATACTGGTTAACCAAAGCATAGGAGGTAAATTTGTTATAAATTAGGTGCAATAATTTCATAACTAATCATTTGCATTATGCATCAGCGATCAGCAAAGAAGAGCAACAGCCCAGACATAAAGTCCGTGGTACCCAAACGAAAATTTAAATTTGCAAAAAAAAACCAACCGGAGCTAATAAATTCTCAGTATGAAAGTTTGATTTTTTTAGGGCATTAGATTTAGTTTAGGTCCTTTTACTACAACTTCTATTATGTGATTCCCAATGTCTGGTGATTATTATTATTCTGTTAAGGGAAAGTCACACCGCGTCCTTAAAGAACTATTGTGCCCATTTTACTGGTTATAGTGTACCTATTGATCATAGTATCTCAAGCAAGCCTATAACCGTCAGGAACTTTAGTATGTTCCCTACTTCCAGATCTTTCAACTTTGCATCTGGTATTAAGTGTTCCCCCAAATGCCTCGACCTACTCTGCACAAATGCCGGACACTAATCCAGGACGTGTATAGAGGTATCCTCACACCCCTCACAAAACTTGCAGACAGTTTCCGTAGATATCCCTAGCTTCCCTAGGTGATAGTTCAGCCGACAGAGACTAGTGAGAATTCCCACTAGGATTCGGAGGTTCTTTTTGGTGAGGTTTAAGCAATCCTTTGTGCACATGGGTTCGTATCCCCCAATAAACACCCTGGACTGCTCCATCCCTGGTAGGCCCGGTCAGTATAGTTCCCTCATTCTTCCCTCCTCTTCATTTCTTAGATTCATAGCCATGAAACCGATTCCACAGAAGGGTTCTGGCACGTGTAAAGGCGTCCCTGCTCCCTTCTTGGCTAGTTCGTCCGCTGCCTCGTTGCTTTCCAACCCAGCATGGCCTGAAACCCAAAGTATCCAGACCTTGTTGCACAAGCCGAGTGTATTCAGTCGCTCATGACGTTTCCATACCAGTTTAGAGTTCACCTGGTTGGACCCAAGTGCCTTGATCGCTACTTGGATATCGGTGAGAATAGCAATGTCCTGCCCCCTGTAGTTCCTTTGCAGATTAAAGGAGGCACATCTGTCTATGGCGTTTATTTCCGCCTGGAACATGCTAGTGTATCTGCTCATTGGCTCGAAGTACATTTTCTTTGGACCAATGACACACGCACCCGCTCCCTCTGCTGTGAGGGATTCGTCAGTGTACCAAGTAATCAGTTGCTGGTTTAAGCCGTATGTGCCAGTCACGCTCTCGCAGTTTGCTTTGTTACTTCAACGTGTTTCAAACTTCTTATCGAACTGAAACCTCGTTGTCATGTTATCCCTTGGTGTCAGTAATTCGGGATACCGCCTAGAAAGAATATCCATCTTCCTTCGATTTAGGCAGCTCCCCGCCTCACTGATACTCCTGGCCATCCTGAATATTGCCCTCTTTGCTTGCATCTGTATGTGCAGATGGAGAGGGGTTAATCCCAGAAGGACCACTAGGAATGCCGTTGGGCATGTCCTCATTGCCCCACTGATACATACGCAAGCCAGTCTTTGGAACTTGTGTAATTACCTGGATTATGTGTTGAGTTGGGTTCTTTCTGCCCAGATTACCGCTCCATAGGTAATCATTGGCCTTACTAATGCAGTATAACTAAAATTAATAACACTGGAGGTTATTAAAAAAAATATATTTTATTGATCTTTATGATCCTAATACTAGTACAGTTCCAGCTAGACTGATTATTTCTAATACTTAATGCTATCTTAACACCTACGATGCTCGCTCCATCGCTCTATTGTTTTGTGCATCTGTTATGCAGATGCACCTGCAATATTGTTATGCTGTTAAATTCAATAATGTTTATGATTCTATTAAAATGATTCATGTTCACAATGTTTGGCTTAATAATTCTCATGGGAATTAACTGTGAATGGAAGATAAGCTTGGCGACCCAAGCGGATATTTAACCTCTCCCCTATTTAACTTAAAATTCTCCGGAATTTTACTGGATTGCGAGCTTTTTACAACAATTTTCAATTTTTTGTGTCCATGATATAGGTTAAGTATTATGATAAATAGTATTAACAGAAATGCGATTACAATTGAACCAGATAGGTAATTTATATTTTTATGAAATTTTAAAATATTGATATGTTCCAAGTTTCTCTTATTTTCTAAAACTATCTCTTTGAAATCAATGTTTTTGGTGAAATTATAATCCGTATTTTCATTATAAAAGAACCTGTCAATAAATTTTACATTTGTGTTACCAAAGGTTTGATTTAGTATCTGGATTGTACAGTTATTGATGTTGATTAAATAGTTACCATTTAGGTGTATGTCTCTGTCGTCACAATAATTAACAATATTAGTTTGTTTAAGGTTCTTAATGATTATAGTGTTATCATCAACCTTCACAATTTCTGTTCCAGCATTTTCTACAAGTACGCAATTATTTCTTGTAATACAATTACTCAAAAGTTTCAACTCCCTTTCATAATTCAAGTTTTCATCATAAACATATTTTGTTCCATTTATTTCTATAAAATACTGATCTTCTAACATTGCTTGTGAATTATTCGTAGTGGGTAACGATGTAATTAGTTTGTACTCTTCAATTTTGTAAGAATTTGGAATTTTAAGGGCCAAAATTATTGTGTTTTCCTTATACTTCAGTAGTCCGGTTCGTACGTTTTTGAGTTTATAAAAGTCCAGTTTAGTCGTCAAAATTTCGGTTGCTGTTAGCATACTAGGGTGAATCAATCCATGTTTCATCATTGCTATGTTGTCAATAATCTGATTTAACTTCTCTTCCAAAATTCGGAGTTTTAAAATTTGGTCTGTTTTCAGTTGGTTTTTTACTAATAATTTTTCGTTTTCTGTGAGTTGTTGAAAGGTTTTACTAATTGCGTTTCGGTCTGACTCTATCAAATTTTTAAGGTATTTAATCGAGTTATTAAAATGAGAATTGAGTTCAATTTGTTTATTAAGGCTTTGAATTGCGTTTTCAGAATTCTCTTCTATTAGCTGGATATGTTCTGCTATTTCCTGTCTATCGTCATCATTCATGGTCCCAAAAAGCCATTTGTAAACGGTGCCTACCGCATTAAATAACCCTCGTTTCATCCTTTGATTTACTCTATATCAAACTGATACTCTTGTAGTTTCAGTAACCACCGTTGATTACGTTGACTAAATTCTTTCCCTTTATACTTCTTTGTCATATACTTTACTGGTAAGTGGTCTGTTATAAGTTTGAATCGATTACCCCACAAGTAGGGACGGAAATATGTTATAGCCCAGACAACTGCTAAAAATTCTTTATCGGTAACAGAGTAATTTTTCTCATGATCATTTAGCGATCAAGAGGCATAACACACAGGTTGATTATTCTGTGTTACCACGGCCCCTATCGCATAATTGCTCGCGTCGGTAGTGAGTGTAAAAGGTTTATCGAACTCGGGAAATTTTAAAATCGGTTATTTAGTCAAGACTAATTTTAGTTGTTCGAATGCTTGAATATATTCTGGATCTCTAACATTAATTTTTTTGTCCTTTTTCTGGTATTTGATCATCGGGTGTGCAATTTTTGCATAGTCTTTTACAAATTTTCTATAATAGCCTGTAGCACCTAAAAATCCCCTTAACTGTTTAATTGTTGACGGTAGTGGATACTCTTGTATACACTTTACCTTATTTGGGTTAGGCTGCATACGCTCAGCTGTAAGGATATGTCCAAGAAATTCGGTGTGTTTTTGCATGAAAGAACATTTGTCAAAACGAATTTTTAAATTATGGTCAGATAAAATTTGGAATATTTTTCTTAATGCCTTAATATGCTCTTTTAAGCTAGTGGAGAATATGAGAATATCGTCTAAGTAGACGATGCAGATTACGCCTACGCAGTCTCGAAGTATATAGTTCATAAATCGTTGGAAGGTCCTTGGGGCATTCTTTAGCCCAAAGGGCATTCTAAGGAATTCGTATAGGCCGTCGGGTGTAACGAAGGCAGTTTTGTGGATATCCCTCGGATGTAGTTTTATTTGATGATATCCATGAACCAAGTCCACGGCTGAAAAATATTGTGCTCGTCCGAGCTTATCTAATAGACTCTCTATGTTAGGTAGAGGGAATTGATCATCCTCTGTGATTTCGTTTAACGCCCTGTAATCTACGCACATGCGAAATTTTTGTTTACCTGATTTATCTAATTTTTTTGGTACGATTACAATAGGTGAGGCATATCGGCTGTGTGATTTCCGAATTATCCCCAGTTCCTCAAGCTCCCTCACTTGCCGGCGGACTTCCTCCTCGTGTTTTGGAGGAAGACGGTATAGCCTCGAATGGATTGATTGATCCGTTTTTGTTTTTATTTCGTGCATAATTGTGTCGGTGTTAGTTAAAGGATCCCCTTCCTTGTAAATTAACCCACTAAATTCCTTCAATAATTTTTCCATTTCACTTTTTTTTTCTTTATTTAAATGACTTAAGTCAACTTCCCCTTGTTCGGCATTAAGTTCAAAGCACTTGAGATTTTCTTCATTTTCTGAAGAATCTATAGATATTTTACTACCATTATTTAGGATGAGACATTTATTCTCAAAATCGAAGATTTTCACAATTTTGGATATGTCCATTCCGATTAAAAAGTCATACGACTTCCCTAATAAATCCCTCTTATACCATTTGATTCTACCTTTTGGATCAAAGTTAAATTCTGTTGGAATATTTGTAATTACTCGTTCAACGCTTTCCGTGGTTGTATGATTTATAGTCTGCAAACGGATGTTAGTCTTATCGAAGATTTTAAACTTGCTACAATCTACTCTAGCAGAGTTCACAATGCTCATTGTTGGACCTGTATCTATCAAGCACTTGTACAATTTATTATCAATGGTAAGATTAGCAAAGATTTTGTTTCCGAGGCCTAATTCAGAAAAAACTCTGGTTCAATATTTACTGAATTAGACCCGGGTGATGGGTCATTTCTATTTTGGTTTGATCTTCTATGGATCACGGTACCTATCTCCATAGGTTCAGGTGGTGGTCGCCTAACCTGGTCAGAACGATTCCAGGAATGTTGTCTATGTTGAGTAGAATTATTATTACTTCTAAGCCCAGAATCTCGGAAGTTATTTAGTCGAGAATTTTGTCGATCTTGCCAAAAATGTCCCGAGCTACGTCTGTATTGATTTGATTCTACCCTATTTGGTCTACCAAGATTTGAATTGTATTGTCCATGATTACCGGATTGTTTCTGTCTATTGTCCTGTTTGTTATGGTGTTTTCTATAGTCCTGACTGTTATAATTCTTTCTTTCCTGATATAGTGTTTCTCGGTCTAAATTATCTTGATCATAGCCCACGTACGAGTATAAGATTTCTTTTACTTCATGTAAATCAAACAAATTTTTTATATCACGTGACAAATTACCACTAACTATTTGCTTAATTCTATTCACTAATAACGCGTAGAAAGTTTGGCGAGTTTCCGCTGTATTCGATTCATAAGTGGCGAATGTATTGATTTCTTCTATAATATATTCAATTTTAGAGTTAAGATCGGAGATAGAACATACTTTGAGTTGCGTTATTCTTCTCGAAAGATCCTTGTAGTTCGTAGATGGTCGAAAAGGTTGTTTGAGTAAATTTCTAGCCGACTCCCAGTTTTCCGGACGATTATTTAACAAAAGTTCCTTTGCCGCTCCTGTAATTTTTATGTTATAAATTGCCTGCCAGGCTTCTTCCCGTGATTCCTCATCGATAGCGCTAAGATGACCACCAACGGTTGTTAAAAACTGCGTTAGCTGCTTCCTGTCTCCCGAAAACTCTTTTATGTAGGCAATTTGTTTTATTATTGTTTCTGTTCGATTTGGCCGTTGCAGATTAGCTAAATTCTCCAAAGCTGCTATCAATCGTTGCGCTAATACGTTATCCATTTCGGCTTGAAGGATGCGTCGATGGTAAATAGCTAGTCTGTCTCTACGTTGAGTTTTGAGGTGAGTCTATTTCCCTGTACTTTTATATTAGATTTTTTTTTTTTTTTTTATTTTATTGCTAGGATTCCAAACCAGCCTCAGAATGTGTTTTAAGACGGATTTATGCTTGTTACTCCGCCTCCTAGCTTTGTATTTATTTTAGTTAATAAATTTTTTTTTTAATTGATTAAACGAATCGCGACGCTCGACTTTTTTAGTTAAAACAACTTTGTTTCTAAAAAATTGCGCCGGTTCTTGAACGAATTTAAAGCACGTAACTTCGCGTATCACTGGATCCTGCTCGATGCATGGATCCTACCGACTGCGCCACTAAAATTAATAACACTGGAGGTTATTAAAAAAAATATATTTTATTGATCTTTATGATCCTAATACTAGTACAGTTCCAGCTAGACTGATTATTTCTAATACTTAATGCTATCTTAACACCTACGATGCTCGCTCCATCGCTCTATTGTTTTGTGCATCTGTTATGCAGATGCACCTGCAATATTGTTATGCTGTTAAATTCAATAATGTTTATGATTCTATTAAAATGATTCATGTTCACAATGTTTGGCTTAATAATTCTCATGGGAATTAACTGTGAATGGAAGATAAGCTTGGCGACCCAAGCGGATATTTAACCTATATATCCAAAGTAGTATCTTCGGGCTGCAACCCCATTTTTTTCCTGCTATGGATCTACAAGTCATCAGAGCCCTCGTGGCTTTCCGACAAGTGTTTCCGACATGTGTCTTCAAATATTTGACCTCTCTTTCTCGTTTCACCTCCATATCATGTAATCTTATGGCTCTTAGGTGATCAACCTTACGCCTGCTGGTGAATGGTACTATGGTGGTTTTGGCTGAATTGATCCGCAGTTCCACCTTCCTGCACCAGGCACTAGTAACCCTTAGTTCAGTTTGGATTCTATCACATAGGGTATCTTCATATGTGCCCCTACAGATTAAAACAATGTCGACCACGTAACCCTGGACTTGTATTTCAATATTTGTTAGCACGTCCAGGAGTTCGTCCACTACCATACTCCACATCAGCGGCGATAGTACCCCGTCCTGTGGACAACCTTGAGTAGTGTTCATGACAATAGAATCTGTACCTGTCGGTACTTCTATTTGCCTGCTTTCTAGCATTTTGCCCATCCATGCCATCCCACTCCCTTGCTGCTCAGGGCATCTTGTATCTCCGTGTGCGATGTGTTGTCGAATGCTCCTTCGATATCTAAAAACACACACAGTGCTATTTCTTTTGTTTCTATGGCATCCCGTAGTACATCTGTCAGGTGATACAGAGCAGTTTTAGTTGACCGTCCTGCCCAGTAAACGTGTTGACACTGATGTAGGGGATTACGATTAAGAACGTTAGTTCTAATATAGTTGTCTATGACCTTCTCCACGGTTTTGAATACGAACAATGTTAGGCAAATTGGTCTGAAAGATTTAAGGTGAAAATAATCCTTTTTACCCGCTTTCGGAATAAAGACCACTTTTACCCGTCTCCATGCCCTTGGTATGTATCCCAGTGCAATGCTCCCCCGTATCACCCTCAGAAGAGACTCTAAGGTAATTCAGGCCTCGATTAGTGCTGGGAAAATGCCATCTACTCCGAGAGATTTCAGTGGTTTAATAGTTCCCACTGCCTAGCCTAGCTTCTGAGCATACCTCTTTTGCTAGTTTCCAGTTCTCCTTTTATTCGTTGTTGGGGTGTCAGGCATGTCTGGTGATACACTACTCTGGTGATACAACAATCGCCATTTCATAGGCTAAGGTGGAGGTAGAACGGCTATGTAAGCAAATCTGCTAGATTGTGATACCCTCGCATTGATGTTGGATTCTCGCGAGGTGAAGCTTTTTTTTATTAACCAGTCTTCTGCTGGGGAGATATGGCTTGAGGATTATGTAGATGGATATCCGCAGGCAGCATATCCAGCATGCCGCTCAGCATACTCAGCGTGCTGGACGGGTACCCCCAAAAGTCCACTCTTATTAAGGTTTTGTGTAAACACAAAATCTTATTAAAATCGGTTTACTATCTGTCTGTCTGTCCGTCACACGCATTTTTCTCGGAGACGGTTATAGCGTGGGGTCCCCATACATGCAAAAGGGGAGTGTAAATTTTTTTTCATCAAATATAGTCATCTGGGGTATGAAATTAAAAGTCTCGGTTAGTACTTTTCGAAACCGGTCTTAGTTTTGACATATGTTGAAAAGGTGGGGAGCGCGGGGGGTGAAACTACAAAATCTAAAAATCTGAAAGCGCTGAAAATATTTTTTTTTAGAATTGTGGGGTCCTAAGTCTGCATCAACTTAATGCCGGACCGGCTCTGGCCAAGCTCTGGTCAATAAGGCGGATTTGCGCTCAATATATAATAATTCGTAGGCATGTCCTATTCTGCGAATTATATAAAGGAGCATTTACCATCTGCGAGCCGCTTCGGTCACGCTGCTCCCAGGGCAGAGGTGAGGCAGCGTCTGACGATTTGCCTCTGCCCTGGTAAGAAACCGTAAAGCCGTCATCGCCTGACATTTTTGTAGTGTTGAGTAGTTTTCGAATTGACAGCGGTGCCTTTATTGAATCAATGGAAGTGAAGATATACGTTTTTGTGTGGTTGATGATCTGTTATCGCAGCCTTTTGGATCACGTTCGTTTGCTACTAAGGAATTAAATATTTTTTCAAATGTCGGTATTAATTAAGAAATCTCGCCTTCTTGATTTTTTACTAGATTGTATAATTTTGTGGATTGATTCACCAACTGCGACGTTAAAAACGAATTCTTTTGTAGGGCATGTCTGCTATTTTCTCTCGAAAATAACGCGTAGGGAACAGAAAGATCCGACGATTTAAATAATTTTCCTAAAACTGATGAAAGGCACCGCAAAAACATCTGAATATTTGAGATTGGTTTTAGCTTTATCGAAATTGAGTCTGAAGTCTTTATTGAAATCGAACGGTCTGAGAATCTAAGGTATGATTGATACTCAGTCGACCCCGTTTGTGAACCGGACAAGGCTGAAGAAAAAGAAGAAGCCTCCCCTCATTCTCAGCCCTTGCCACGCCACTGGTCTGGAGTAACTTCAGCCGTATCGTCGCTGCATACGACACAAAGTTTCTGCTTGGGCGTATCCAAAATTTAAACTTCAGGTGTCTAATTGAGACGGCAAAGTTCCAGTAACCCCTTTGCACTTTTTTCCTCGCTAGTCTGTTGATTTGATTTGAATCAGTCTAACAATGTCCTGCCTTAATAAATCGCGGTGGATCTCTTCGGTGGATCTCACTGGTCACTCAAACCAACAACACAAAATAGAGAAATAACATCGGTGACAAAATGCAACCCTGGTGGAGTCCACTTCCGACTTCAAACTAATCAGAGTACCTCGGTGCAGCCCGTGATATTTTGCGGCATCATATGTCACTCTGATAATAGGTACTAGTTTCTTCGGAATGCCCTTCTGCGTAGAGTACTCCAGATACCCTCCCTGTTCACACCATCGAAAGCTTTCTCGAATTCGATGAAGAGCAGATAATGCGAAGATGTAAACTACGCGCACGGTTCCAAAATCCGTAGGGTGTTGATATGGTCAATGCAGGCGTATCCGGAACGGAAACCAGCATGTTCTTTGTCGATTAGACTTTGTTCTTTGATTCGTTCCAGGATTATTAGTATCCAATTGTAACACTCAAAACGGGTGCTTTTCTTTGAAATTTGAACGAGCATCCCCGTCTTCCAGTTTCTGGGAAAGGTTTCGGATCCCCAAGATTTCTATATGAAGTAGTAGCCTAGCGGCTTAAGTGAGTTTCAGTGCAATGATGACCGAAATGATTTCGGTTAAGAACCGTGGTGAAGTATTTTTTCCATCTATTCTGTTGCTCGTCATCGTGGATTAGGAGTGGAACTTGGGGGGTTGAAGTTCTCCAAACGTGTGAGAAATGGCGGATGTAATACGAAAGCGGACGTAGACGACCATCAGATGGCAATCCTTCAGCGTCAGCACCTCTCCTGTTACGCACATTCATGTTGCTCTTAAAGTGGTCAACTTGAGTGCTCGTGGGGGCTTGGTAAATTTAAACCCACCTGCCTTTGTGGCAGGCTCTGTGCTCAAACAATGTATCACCAATTACAAAGCGGTGGAAGCTGCAGAAATTCACAAACCTACCGCCATTATCATTAAGGTCGTCAAAAACGTGCTTCCCCGCCAAATGTCTGAGCAAGGTGTTGTCAGAGTCTATCTTCGCATTCAGATTACCCATCATTATCACAATATCACCTTCAGGAAGCGTCCCGTGAATTGCGTGTAATTGCTCGGAGAAGGTCCCCTTCTCTTCTATACAGGAAGTCTCCGTTGGTGCATAGCACAATGCAATTGTGATTCTCCTAGACCTGGACCGCCATTTTGCAGTGAGAAGTATGGGATCGTGCCTTGCGGTAGCCGTCAGAAACGGAGCATAAAAGCAAATTGCCGCAAAAGGGAGAGGAATATTCTCCAGAATCCACCTTATATCGAGTTGGAGAAATCGAACATTCTGAGGATTCTCGCTACCATTGTCGAAGATTGCGGTCAAAGGGTAGTATAGGTCCCAGGGCGAAACGTGGATTGGTACCCACGATGGAGCATAAAACCTGGGAAATGCCTGCTGAACCAACACCAACAGCTTTACTACCAAACCCTATCTCCACCTCCACGTGGTGACCGCTGGGAGCCCTTTCTTAACGAAAAGCTGCAGACGGAGAAAGATGAAGGCGAGTCTCCCGCGTCTAAAAACGGGACAAATTGTACCAACTGCTCCTCCAGGTTGGGGGTTGGGTAGGGCTGACAACCCTACACGGAAAACAACTTGTTACGAAGCCACAACAGGAGCCTCGGACAGGACGGATTTTAAAACGACGGACCCAGCAACGAACACGGAATAACGATTTGCGCATTTTCTCATGGAACGTGCGCTCCTTGTACAGAGATGAAGCTGATGAGCAGCTAGCCGATACCCTGTACCAATATAGGGCTGATATAACAGCGTTGCATGAGATGCGATGGACAGGGACCGGTTTCCTGGAGAAGAGCCGCTACACCATATATTATAGCGGTCATCCAGTAAACCATGTGCTCGGAGTGGGTTTCTTAGCCAGCCAAAAATTGAAACCTGCTGTTATCGGCTTTGAAAACATAAGCGAACGGCTATGCACTCTGCGCTTGCGAGGCAAGTTTAGAAATATAAGCCTCATTAACGTTCACTCCCCTACAGAGGAGACTGCAGAGTAGATCGCAGATATGATATTAAAATCATACTTGGGGATTTTAACAGCCAAGTAAGGAAGGAGCCCGTATTCAGGCGATACGTTGGCTCCCATAGCTTCCACGAAAAAACAAATGATAACGGACTGCGGATTATTCAATTAGCAAGGTCACACGAAATGGTTGTTTGAAGTACCTGGTTTGCGCGGAAAGCGGTCCACAAACATACGTGGGCCTCTCCAGACGGGACCACTTTCAACCAAATTGACCACGTGTTGATCGAACGCCGCCACCTCTCAGCCTTGATGAATGTCAGAACATATAGGGGGGCCAATATAGACTCGGATCACAATCTCGTTGGCATGGTGTTCCGAGCTCGAATAACAATACCACCTAGAATCCCCTCTGACAATCAGGTGAGAGTGAACACTGAAGCCATCCACAACACAACCCTCCGCGACACCTATAAGAGGGAAATGGATGCCGCAATAACCGCAGTCAACAGAGGACCTGGAGATGAAGCATCAACAAATGATCTTCACAATCACTTGATGAACGTTATCATGGATACGGCCACAAACATACTTGGCCCCAGCCGCAAAAGGAGTCGGAACGGCTGGTTTGACGATGAATGCAAGCTAGCAACGGAACGGAAGAATGCCGCATACCGAGTAATGTTGTATTCTCAAAGAACGAGGGCACGCGCAGAGACTTATCACGAAGTCCGTCGAGCGGAGAAGCGACTTCACAGACGGCAAAAGGAAGTCTGGGAGAACCAATAAGTCTGTGAACTAGAAAAGTACAGGGAGCAACCGCACCAGGCGCGCAAGTTTTACCAACAAGTCAGCAGGATGAAGCCTTATACACCTCGATGCTCATTCTGCCGAGACAAAGAGGGAAATCTGATTTCTGACAGAATGGGCATATTAGAGCGATGGGTTGAGTACTTAGATGAGCTACTGAACAACCAGAACATCGGCGAGTTGGAGGTCCCGCCAACTGAAGACGACGGACGAATACTGCCACCACCAAGTTTAGGAGAAACAGTCCATGCAATTCATCGGCTAAAAAATCATAAGTCGCCAGAAGCCGATGGAATTACAGCCGAATTCGTTAAATATGGAGGCGACCAGTTACACCAAGTGGTTCATCAACTTGTGCTCAAGGTATGGGACAGCGAATCAATGCCTGACGATTGGCAACGAGGCATTATCTGTCTCATACATAAAAAGGGAGATATCACACAGTGCAGCAATTATAGAGGTATCACGTTGCTGAGTACCATCTATAAGATATTCTCCACTATCTTGCTATGCCCGATAGCCCCATACGCCCAGAACATCATTGGCCCATACGAAAGAGGTTTCACTCCAGGCAAATCAGCAACAAATCAGATTTTCTCTCTGTGGCAAGCGATGGGAAAACTGTTGGAATACGGACAACAGTTGCACCAATCTATTCATCGTATTTAAAGCCGCCTATGATAGCATAGCCAGGGTAAAACTGATGGTGGTACTAGCATGTGCCGACACTTGTCGATGGTGCTTACGACCCATTACCAGATCACCTTTTTCGGGAGGCTGATCTAGACCCTAATCTAGTCTTACTTCCTGAACTTTCTAATTTAGAAGCAGTTGCTGTTGGCGCTGCCATCATACTCTGCACCCAATCCACTAGGATGAATGTATCCCGCAACTCCTCGCCAACGACGGTCGTGCATGGACCTCATGGATTTCGCCGGCGCTGGTGGCCAACATATCCATAGATTCCGAATCCACACATGCTAAGATGAGGTGACTGCTCTCCGAAAGACTCTGCAGTTACCAGACTATTGCAGCTCAGTACCGACTTTGCCATCACTCAACTGTTTCATTTGACACGTTTCGCAGTTCTAATCTTTCTACCAATAGGTGTCACCGTTTCTGAGAAAAGTGTGTGTGGCAAGCGGACAGATATTGAACCGATTTTAATAAAATTTTGTTTTCAACAAAACCATAAACATAGGCTACCTGATCGGTGTTGCTTCCAAAAATAGTAAGTAATCCGCGCCCTTGTTTTTCCGAGTTTTTTTAAACCTTGTTTTCAAGATTTTTTTAAGATTGATTCAGATTGCCTTTTCATTCTGACGTCATTGCCGATGTCTTGTGTTTAACTTACTGTTGCCAACACAGTAAATACTATTAATTCGGTCCTAATGAATTTGGATAATGACTTCCTCTGAGTTGGCTTACTTAGTTTTCAGGAAGAACTTTTTTATGTGATGACTTGGTAAAGTTTTTGATTGACAGGAATCCAAGTTGAATTTTGCAAGTTTCAGTAATAATCACAGCCCAAGTTTCCAATTAGTGATTTGTAAGAGATATTGAGATACGAGTATCTGAGTAGGTGATCCTTCTGAAACCAGATATTCTTTTCAGAATCAATTTCTGCAATAACAACTGAATAAACCAAAAAGGATATTCATATCATATTCGCATTCATACGAAAGCATTCCCATTATCAGCCCTGCATTTTGACATGAATAATGTTAGTCCTTGTTGGACTTGGTAATCAGAAAGGACTTTGAAACGAACACTTCCATCTCAATAGCATGAAACCTATTGTACCTATCGTACCATCACGTGCCAGCTAATAGCCGAACCTTTCACGTTTGCCTTCTAGAATTTGTTATTTTCTCTTTTCCAGTGAAGAATAAAATTTTCCCAATCATCGGAATCGGAAATTCAATTTTTTGTTCATTCTGGAAGGCAGAAGAGCAGAAGGAACCCTTTAGTTTCTTGCCAAGTCAGAAACAATTCCTTCGTGTCTCAGTGGAATATCACAATATCTGGCTGAGAGGGAGTCATTGATTTTGGAATTACTGCCACGGCCATGAGAGAATTCGGTATCCCGACGAAATTGATAAGACTGACTAGGCTGACCCTGACCAATGTGCGAGGCCAGATAAAAGCAGCAGGATCACTCTCAAGACCATTCGACATCAACAACGGTCTACGACAAGGGGATGCGCTATCATGCGTCCTCTTTAAACTGGCCCTCGAGAAAGTGATCCGTGATGCTGAGGTAAATGCAAGAGTTACGATCCTCTTCAAGTCCACCCAACTACTGGCCTATGCTGACGATATCGACATCATGGGAAGAACCACCCGAGACGTATAAACTGCCTTCATCCAGATCGAGCAGGCGGCAATCGGGGCGAGATCTTGGGCTGCACATCAATGAAGGCAAGACAAAATATATGGTGGCAACGTCAGCACCGAAGACGAATCAACCAACAACATCAAACCGCACTGATCAAACACGCAGAAGAATAAGGATAGGAGAATACAACTTTGAGACCGTTGACAATTTTTCCTATCTAGGGTCGAAAATCGCAACCGATAACAGCTACGATGATGAAATCCGCGCACGGTTGCTGTCAGCCAACAGAGCCTATTTCAGCTCGCAAAAACGATACGTCTCACCATAGGGTCAAAGCTCTTACTGTACAAGACTATGATCTTGCCAGTCCTCATGTATTCCTCGGAAACTTGGGTTTTTAGCAAAGAAAAATTGCGAACTCTTGGCCGCGTTCGAGAGAAGAATCCTCCGAAGAATTTTTGGCCCCCTACATGAGAATGGACGATTCCGTAGCCTACTTAACGACGAAATCTATGAGCGATACCATGACCCGTCCGGTTGTGGATAAAATCCGGCTTAATAGGTTACGGTGGGCGGGTCACTTAATCCGTATGGATGAGAATGATCCCACCCGGAAAGTCTATAAGGGCAATAAGAAGACGAGGCAGACCCTGCCTAAGATGGAGCGATGGCGCAGGTCAGGACGTCAGACAGCTTTTAGGGATATCGAATTGGTGGACCTCGGCGCAAAACCGGGATGTCTGGAGTTCCTTATTAAGGTAGCCCTAGACCGGATACCGGTTTTTGCGCCGTTGATAATGATGAAGATAAATTTTTAAACTAAAGATCTGTAGAAATTCTGACAAGATTGTGTGATTGATAATAGAACTTCAGGAGAGTAAGTTTCCATTACTGAAACCTAAGATCACCCCTAATTGATCGCTTACTAAATCGCTTACAGATATTAATTAATACACGAAGTTCTGGTGAAGCTACTTACTATATTAAATCAGATTTGCTTCAAATCCAAATCGATCATCGATTTTAAGACTACTCTCCTATTTATGTGATTTAAAGTAAGTTAAGTCGTAAAAATTAATAGGGTTCATTAAAAGAATTCAACTCGAAAGAGGATGTAATTATTTAAATGCAAACAAACAGAGAAGTTAAAAAGAATTGTTGCGTCCAATTTATTCCCAAACCCCATGGCCATTGTAAAACGAAAAAAGATCTGCATATGGTCCTCAGCCTCGAAATGGAGTCTTTCCTGAAATTTTATTGAACGTCGTCGTGTTATTTTATTTTGATTGGAACTTTCAATAAATTAAAATATGCATAAAATTAAGACAAGCCAGGTTGACTAAACTTTTGTATTGGAGCATTTATGAGGGCTTTGACCAAAAAGATGATATGCTTGCAGAGCAAATGTTAGTCATCCTCCGTGATTTTGACCTTCGTTGACGTCATTCGATATTCATTTTTCGAAAATATTAAATTGCAGAAGAAAAGGTAGATTGGCAGACAATTCGTTGCAAGCATTTATACCAATAAAAAGGAGAAAAGATGTCGATAGCATTGAGTGAAACCGATCTTTTAACATATTGAGGAGATTAAGAGGAAATCTCCAGTGATCCTCTTCCTCTATGTATGGAGTCTGAACCATTTTTCACCCGAAAGTAGCTTTTAACATACATAAATAGGGAAAGAACACTCAAATTGAAAAGAGATGAAGAAATTTCTACTGTTTATATAGAGGCATAAATATTATAACACATGCAGACTTTTTGGTTCATAAGAAGATTCACGAATGGTAGCTTACTGGGGAAAGTAGTTTGTGTTATTACAATCTTATTGGATATACGTACAGTTCAATGGCCGCATCCGAACCCCGGCTCGTCTCAAATCTAGAGTGGAATTAAATGAAATGTAGATTACATGCAACCGATGAAGCGTCCCAGTAAAATATGTTAAGCCACCGTAAGTTCGTTCCATCTTGATAAATTCTGTATAAATTAAAAGCTGGTTCTCGGACAAAATTAATGTGAATTCATTAACTATTGGATAAAGGGAATTGAAAAGCTTCTTCAGTTTGTTGCCCCTTTTTCTGAAAGGGCTTATATCGGATAGTCATTTGCGTAAAAAAAGCTACAAATTTTCCTATTCAAATGTTTGTCAGTACATAGTGTATGAGGACCTCCATCGACCAGTCGAGAGTTTCAAGCAGATTTCAATGAGAATATTAGTTAACCGATTTTGCAATTTGGAAACGGTTTCAGGCTCTAGCCTCTCTACAACCTGTACCCAGTAATGACATCCCTCTATTATTTTCACAGCAAATTTTTCGTTTTTTATGAAGTCGGTTTTTATAGTCCGTTATCTTCTGTAATATGTAATGTCCGTTATCTTCTGTAACAGTCGAGGAACCTCCTTAGCGAAAGGGTCTAGTGCATGGTCTTTTGAAGTAGGGTGTGTGTGTATGATGGGGGAGAAGCTACAGCTTCTGAGCACTCAGGCCGTGTTGGCCCATTGTACTCGCCTCCCCCGTCTAACTGAATATTCCGGATTCGTTAACGTAACGTAGGATTTCCGTTAGTGGATGTGATGCTACCCGTCGCAATTGGAGAACGTCGGCACCAAAGATCTGATGCCTGATGCGTCCATAGGCGGGGCATTCACATAAGAAATGCTCCGTGGATTCCGCTTCCTCATTATAGGAGGGACACGTATCATCTTCGGTAATTCCTATTCTGAACATATGCCCAGCTAGTGAATTATGGCCTGTCAGAATGCCCACAATACAACTGCAGGTCCTCCTGCTTTTCGACAGGATAAACTTTGCGGTACATATGTTCGGCTTTGCCAGGAAAAGTTTGGTGTGTCGAGCAGCATTTAGGCTCCTGTCCACCTGTCATTACAGGAAGCCTGTTCCCAGTTTTTGAAAACAGACTTAGCCAATGCCACCGATACTCCAATTGCTGGCTCCGGTCCCGGCATAGGGGAGATTGACCCCTCTTTCGCTAAAGCGTCCGATGATTTCATTTCCCTCTACGTCACAGAGACCAGGTACTCAGAGTAGTTCCACCGTGTTGAATCTAGACATAGAGTTCAAACGGTTTCTGCATTCCTGAACCATTTTCGAGGTGATCAAAGGACTGGTCAATGCCCTCAATGCAGCTTGGCTGCACTGAAGATTGCGATGCGCCTGCCCTTCAACCGCTCGTCAATCACCCAGTTTGCCACCCTTAGGATCGCATAAACTTAGGCTTGAAAAACCGTTGCATATTGTCCCAACGGAAAAGCTCACTTTTCGTTTTTATTCGAGAGGTAGACTCCGGCTTCAGAACCCTCTTCTGTTTTTGAGCCATCGGTATAGAAGACTTCCGTATATCCCGCCACGCATTCCTCTGGGTCTTCCCAGTCCTCTCTACCCTTCAGGGTAACTTCATATCTTCTACCAAACAGATGTATGGGGGGACACGAGAAGCGGAAGGCATTGTAAGAACTGGATTTAGTCCTCCCAGTAACTCTTCCAATGCTCTGTGCCCCCCACATCCGTTGTTTTCCCATAGATCTAATCGAATTAGCCTATGAGCTGCTCTCATTGCAGTGCTTTGAATAAATATATCCAGAGGTTGCAAATTAAGTAGTGCATTCAGAGCTGTGCCGGATGTCGTGCTCATGGCACCAATGATACCCAGACAAACAGTTCTTTGCAGTGCGTCTAGTTTACGGTGAAAACCTTTTTGTCTCACCTTAACCCACCACACTACGGATGCATATACGAACATCGGCCTAATGATGGCAACATATATCCACATTACCACATGAGGCCTGAGTCCCCATGTCGAGGCAAAGATCCGTCTGCACAGCCCATAAGCTGTGAGAGCTCGTTTCATCTTTACCTCTACATGTTTGTTCCAAAGAAGTTTTTTTATCTAGAGTGGCCCCCAGATATTTCACTTCTTCGGAGAGTTGAAGGGTAGCACCCCTCATCTCAGGGAGACAAAGTCCATCCAGTTTTCTCCTTTTTGTGAATAAAACCATTGTGGTTTTATTTGGATTAACTGACAAACCATGTCTAAGGCACCAGCTGTCTATCAAATCAACGGTACGCTGTATATTCCTACACACCGTTCCAAGATCCCGATCAACAGCAAGTACAGCCACACACACACAGTTCGCATAGCAGTGAGTCGATCAGCATACTCCACAGAAGCTGCGAAAGCACACCTCCTTGGGGGCAGCCCTTCGTCGTTTCTGTAGTCAGGTAGCGATCGACACCTACCTCAGCGCACAACAATCTTTGCGTTAGCATAGAATGGATCCACTTAATTAAAGCATCATCAACACCATGCGCTCTGGCGGCATCACAAAGTTTTTGAAAAGGCGCACAGTCAAAAGCCCCTTCAATGTCCACGAACACCCCCATCGCGTACTCACCAATCAAAGTTGCATCCTCTATCTTTGTGACCAAAGAATGAAAAGCAGACTCACAGGACTTTCCACGTTGGTAAGCATGTTGGTTTTCACTAAGTGGGTGTGACCTAAGTGCGTTTCCACGAATGTGACGCTCCATCAGTCTCTCCAAACCTTTCAGCAAGAATGAAGTCAAGCTGATCTGTCTGAAGTTCTTTGGATTAGAATAGTCATCTTTCCCAGGTTTCGGTATGAAAACTACCTTAACCTGTTGCCAAGAAGAAGGCACGTAGCCCAGAGCAAGGCATCCTCAAAAAATATTTGTTAGACGTCGCTCTAAATGCTCCATACCCTCCTTTAGCATTGCCGGATAGATGCCATCCATGCCAGGTGCTTTGAAATGTTCAAAGGACAGTATGGCAGCTCTCACCTTTTCATGGGTAACAACCGCTTTCACAGTGTTCCAGTTCCCCTTGCAACGCTTGCGTGTTGAAGGGGTTGCAAGAACCGTCAACTCTCCCCCTACCACTTCTCTCACCCGTTCTCCCGGGTGGTGTACTTTCAGGAGGGTCTGTACTGAGTCCAGTCTGGAGCTCGTGAAAGTACCGTCGGGTTTTCTAAGAGAATCCAACTTGGCCGACTCATCCCTTTTGAGGACTCTGCACAGTCTTGAAGTCTCCCTTTCGCCTTCCAGTTCCTCACAGTACGCTGTAAAGGAGTCTCGTTTCGAGCACCTCACGAGCCTCTTATATTCACGTTGTGAGTTCCTGAAATTTAACCAGTCTTTTGCAAGCACGATTTAGAAGTCGCCTGGTTGATTTCCTGAGTTTTTGCAGTTCTCGGTTCCACCAAGAAGCCGTTTTACCGCTTTGGCGTCGGGGAAATAGGAAAAGCCTCTTCATAGCACTCTAAAAGTGTGCCGTTCAGAGTTTTCAATTCATCTTCCAGCACCAAAGGAGTCCTTAGTCGCCTAGGGAACTGTACTTTATTGCCAAGAAGTTCATTGAACTTTGCCCAATCCGTTTTCCTAGGGTTCCGTCTTTGTACTGCAGACTGTTCGCCCGCAATAGTCAGATTGAATTCTAGATATCGGTGATCTGACAGTGAGACCTCGTCTAGCACTCGCCAGTGTGTAATCAACTCTAACAATTTTGGGGTACAGATTGTTAGGTCAATTACTTCGCTTCTTCTCGGTCCCACGAACGTAGGGGCGCACCCTACGTTTGCAGTCATAAGACCAGCTGAAGTGATGAAATCAAATAGCTTCTCTCCTTTTGGATTGCATTTGCTACTGCCCCAACAAATATGTTGAGCATTCGCATGGCAACCTATTAAGAGTTCGAGACCACTTGATTCTGCATACGCTACCAGATCCCTAAGTTTTTGCGTCGGTGGAGGATACAAAGAATCATAGGGTAAATAAGCGGAGGCAACTATGATGTTTTTCCTCTCGCCATTTATTTAGTATTGTATGATGATCGTAGCTAAGTCCTGGGAACAATATTGTCTCAACATAGTTGCCTCTAACCATCTTGACATCAGGACGCAAGCTCTCGGTCTTATGGATCTTTCGTCGTAGAAGATCCCAGCCCCCTTTACTGATCCAATGCCACAGATTCTGTTAAATCGAAGCCACGGTTCTTGCACCAGAAAGATATAGGGGAAATCCTGCAGCTTTGTCATTCTCGCTGCCAACAGGTAGGAGGGAGCTTTGGCACGCTGCAGGTTGATTTGGCCAATCTTTATGTTTTTCGACATAAACTTAGTCTATTGTCGCTGACAGAAAGTCTGGTGCGTTAAGTATGGATCTTACCGGGGTTTCCAGTTTATCCCCACCTTCCGCCGGAGATTCCGCTTCCTTATGTCCGATTTCTCTGGGCGTTACCGCGCCTAGTGGTACAGCCACGTCCATGTCGTCATTCCCAAGGTGCTTCATCTTCCTTCGCAGTGCTCTCTTCAGCCTTCGGCTTCGGGCCTTTCCAGGTTCACGGTGTCCGGACCGCTTGGATCCATTTCCACACACCGGCGTTAAACCAGTAGCGTCCACGTCACCAGCTTCCCGTTCTTCCGCTCTTCCTGGTAAGGATGAAGGAGAAGGTTCTGACAGGCAGAATTCAGCCGTAGTCGGATTTCCAGTTTCTCACAATTTGAAAGTTTCCGTACTTTCCTTTCTGGCTAACTTCGCCGTAGGCACCAAGTGCAAAGTTTCCACTGAGTCGGAAAGCATGCCTTCTACAGATTGATCTGTAGGCGAGTATGAATGTGGTGAGGCCTCCAAAATCCGCGTCTCGGCCGCGACATGATTGCTCACGGTCGGGGGTGGATTCGAAGTCTGTGACTTCTTACCACTTGGAGAGTTTAAATCCATCGTTTCCTTATTCATATTTTTGGACACCCTTAGTGTAGTAGTAAACTACTACAGGCTCCCCCACCACGACAAGGTGGTGTCCGAGGGGGAAACATATAAGGGCAATCTTAACGAAGTGGAGCTTCACAACTGCCATTCCATCCAGTTTCATTCGCTCTGTCGCTTATTGTGTTTCTGAACGCTGACCGCCCACCAAAGATAATTAGGGCCTTGCGGTAGTGGTGACGAAAATTTTGCATTGGATCAGTCGCATAATACGCTATGATCAGATCCGATGGGAAACAATGATGATTTGATATGCTAGATGGTAACTTGAGAGAATTTCAACTCTACCCAAATTAAGCCTATGACCGAGAAAAGAATGAAAAGAGCCAACTCACCCTTAAGAGCGGTACAACGTCTAAGGAAGAGGAGGTATTATCCTCGGTAAAATAAAAACCAAATACGGAGATTAGACAAATTATCAAAAATACGTTGGTTCTAAAACCATTTTTTTTTTGTTTTTTGTTTTTTGTTTTTTATCTTCAAAGGGCAATCTGCATTTAGTGATAACCGGTGTTCTTTGTGACGACTTAAATCTAAAATTTACCGCAATGCCGTACGTCATGTCACCCTCTATGGCTCTCATTGTTGGCCAACTATAAAAGGCAATGAACGATGTCTCGCGATAAAGGAGACGAAGATGTTACAATCGTGGAAAAATTGCGAGGGATGCGTCTTCGATGGTATGGTCATGTAATTCGCACCGATGAGGATTCACTTGCCAAGATTGGTTTGAACATCGAGTCGATGGTAAGTGATCAAAAGGCCGTCCGACACAACGGTGGCTTGACAGGCTGGAGGGGATTTAAAAACTGTGCGACTACATCCAGGTAGATGACAGAACAAAATGACGCAACCGCTCACGCCGAGCCGAAACCGTTTATGAACGGGGCAAAGGCTGAAGAAAAAGAATAAGAAACCTGATGCAAAAAACTTACGCTAATTCAAGCAAGAATAAAAACTATGTATATTGATAAATTTGAGAAATATTTGAAGTTTTGAACCAATTAAACTCTCTAGGGCAGGCCTGTCGATAAAGAGGAGTAGGGGCAAAATTGGGGATTCTCCTCGGTCCCAAAACTTACTTCAAAGCCTAAAATATTATTATTATTATTCTGTTAAGGGAAAGTCGCACCGCGTCCATGAAGAACTATTGTGCCCCTTTTACTGGTTATAGTGTACCTGTTGATCATAGTATCTCAAGCAGGCCTGTAACCGTTAGGAACTTTAGTATGTTCCCCACTTCCAGAAGTTTTAGCTTTGCATCTGGAATTAAGTGTTCTCCTAGATGTATCGACCTACTTTGCACAAATGCCGGACACTGTTCCAGGACGTGAATAGAGGTTTCGTCCTCCCCCTCACAGAACCTGCAGGCAGTGTCCGTAGATATCCCTAGCTTCCCTAGGTGATAGTTCAGCCGACAATGACCAGTGAGAATTCCCACTATGATTCGGAGGTTCTTTTTGGTGAGGTCTAAGCAATCCTTTGTACGCATGGGTTCGTATCCCCAAGCCTAAAATAGAAAAAGATAAAGTTTTAGATTAATTATTTGGAAGAAGGAGAGAAGAGTACTTTCTCCTAAAGCGGTCAAGTTTCTGTTGTCTCATGAGAGAATGAGTTTTCACATCTGCCATGATAAAAACGAAATACAGAAATCGATTGAACGCTAAATTTGAATTAAGATTGAAATTGAGGAAATATGACCCTATAATTGAGAAAAACCACCCACCACATTAATTATCAGCACATTGCTCCTTTCATTTAAGGGGTTCGTCGTTTTTCCGAAACCCTAAAAAGAACACATGGAGCTATAAGTTGGAGAAGCCCTACTCTCGTGCAATGCATTAATTCCCAAGAATTCGGGAATACAAGAAGCTTTTGTGCACCCCTAATTGCCTGAGTTGTTTGCAAAGATCTTCATCAAGTCACTGTGAGATTGATGACGACTGCTTTTCTTAGTTTCAGTGGGAAAAAAGAATCCTCAATCACGATCGTCGGCGGATGCCAAGGAAGGGTGGGAATAAGCAAAATGAGCTGGTTGGACTCAGCAGAAGTACTTCTCCTCTTAGAGTACTGTACCACACGTCAACAGAGATTTCCAACATTGAGGAGAAGGACGCATTCTAGGGCAGACATCTTAAAGGTGATATTGTGATGACGATAGGTGTTCTGAAAACCAGGATGGGATTTAACAACACCTTGCTCGGACGTGTGATAGGATTGTATGGTCTTGGTAAACGTAACAACAGCAATGACCATTTTATAGATTTATACAATTTTCATCGCACAATGTTCCAGTATTGAGACTACCAAAAGTCAATGTGATTTCTACTGATCGGCAACGAATATCGAATCTGATCAATCATATCGTGATCAACAGTAGATTTAGGAGTTGACTTCTGAATGCGCATAACAACAGAGGTACTGCCAGCGGCTTGGAAAAAGACAATCATTTGAGGGCCTGTTTGTTAATATGTCGTTTCTGTGACTGCTCGTAGTGGAACGGATCATCGGTAGTTCGCGATCCGATTGTGATCCAGCCGTGGGAAAACTTTTTACTTCGCTAACTGTCCCGATGATATCGGTGAGCACTGGGCCTCCATCAAAAGTGTCTCTTCCTTTGGTGCGAATGAAATTTTCTGTCGCACCACAAAAGAACGCCACAAGACCTTGTTAACTGGTTAACATGGGGTGGGATAGATGAATAATGAGCGTAGGGAGCTGGGAATCCTATTGATAGCTGCGAGAAGAAGTGAACACAACGCACCGCTGGCTCTAACACTTTTTCTCCCTAGCTTTTTTGTGCCGCTCCTGACGCACTCATAAATCTTAGGAATCTAAGAGGTACCCGTCTTAAGTATGACAATAGCTGCGTTCCATATGGCACCCGTGAGCTTCGCGGAGTGTACAGACGACGAACGCGAATTAATTCCTGGTTTGACATTTACTTCCAATGTTTTTGAACTAATGACCAACCAACGGACATGGGTCGTCGCGAGCGAAAACCGGCAAACAGTAAGCTTCGTGAGGCTTGCGAGCGTTGTAAACTCCAAACGCAACTCAGATAATGTAAAAAGAATCCGCGTCCTTCCTTTTATTGCGAATTTTATTAGCTAAAATCTCCGGATAGCTTAGTGGTTAGAGCACAAGGCTACGAAAGATCGCGGTTCAAATCTCACGGGTGGCAGTGAGATTTGTATCGTGATCTGACGTCGGATGCCAGTCGACTCAGCTATGATTGAGTACCTGAGTCAAATCAGGATAATAATCCCGGGCGAGCGCAATGGTGACCACATTGCCTCCTGTAGGGTACTGTAATCGTGTAGTGTACCGTTACTGTATGAATGAATGAAGTGCTCTAACACACTTCAAACCTCTGATCCAGTTGGATTGTTGCGCCAACGGTTATTATTATTATGCCTTACAGACTATGTAAGGCAGCCCTTCTGAAAGCAGTTGGGCACCTGAACTCTTAAGATTTTCCAAAATCTTATTCAGATGACGTCTGTGGATCCTCTTGGAATCTCCTTCAACCTTTTTAAATGTTCAAGGGACTTCTTTGATTTTTCCTTCTTATGTTGTTTGTTGGTTTTGGTAACTCTATTTAATCCTTTAACATCGGGCTCCCTCTAGTGAGATGCAGCTGTTCCTCAACACAGGACTCTCTTACTATGTCCAGATGAGAGGGGCGTTTGCTCCCATGCGTAGTAGTCTCAGTCACCTACTGTGCAATTACACTCTACAATATGAATATCTGGTAGTAATATGGTAAACCAGATACGCATTAAAAATTGCTACACCAGCCTTACGGCAGATAAGGATAGCAACAAATGATAGAATGAGCCTGTAGCCAGAACGCAACTGAAACGTGCTTGCAGACGACAAGGACCTGTACTGTGAGTGGGAGGAACTTTTAAGAGAGTGGCAGCAGTTGGAGTTTCGTGGATATCTCTTCACGAGAACTGATATAATAGTTCACAAAATGGTCATAGGTCGATAGTCGTCGGGTCAAGCCAGCTTGCAATGTAGAATGTAAGTTTTCGACCACACAAACCAAAACGACTTTCCCATATATTTCGCAGCAGCAGTTTGCGTTAATTTGGGTCCTTTTTCATGCAAACATAGAAAAATTGCCTCAAAGCGAGAGGCGTAAACAGCACTCATTTCGAAAAACCACTCAATTGAAGACTAAATTTGACAGAGAGCTGACTTTTTACAAAAAGCATGAAGGACTGAGGTGCCCTCTATGTCATAGAAAAAGAAACAGGACGCTCTGATTTTTTATCTACGTGTAACAGTGACCACGCTCTTATGTAACAGATATTAGCTAAAATAATCTTGAAACGCATCTACACAGTGGACAGATAATCGACAGGGAGCAGGCCACATCACAGGGTTTAGATCACCGCGCCAGCTTACCAGTTTTCGATAGCATGTACAGGGAATGTATCTATAATGCCTGTCTACCGACCCGAACGGAAGATTAAATTTTCGTCTGGAACATAAGATTCCCCTCTATAAAGCGATATTTAATCTCACCGTTATATTCTGTGAACTAGCAATTCTAAAAACCTACTTATGTAGTGTTGGAAGATTTTATAACTTATTGGTGACTTTGCCAGTCTTTCAAAATTTTTTGAAAGTATCAGATCATTTCATAATAATCTTCTCGTGAACCAATTGGTTGAGTTGTTTACTGATGTTTACCGCAGGTAAAACCAGGTGCCAGTCAACTTAGGTTTTACACTCAACAGACATCTTCTGGTTAACAAACTCTTAGTTTCATTTTAAAGCAATCTAGTCGAATTTTATTACAATTTTCACTCGACAAAGTTCAAGCAACGACGTAGATGATAATCTCGAAGTTCGTATTGTTAATACAAGAAATTTTCGTAGCTGCAGTCATCAACTTTCCCATTATCATATATGAATAATTAACGTAGAATCCGGTCAAACCGACACACATAATATGATATCATTATTGTATTCTTGTTTGGCGATATCGAGGTCAAGTCTCTACCCGAGCTCTTCTGATAAAAGACAGTTAACTGTATGACGACCAAATACAGCTTGAGGAAAGCATTCTTTGCCTCGAATTGGCGTTATATTTTGGAAGATAGTCTTTAGATTGGCTATTCCGAAGAAATGAATCAAAATTGCTAAATTCATTTCAACCTAGTTAGAGCAGATTATAGAGAAGATGAGGAACGGCTACCCGGCGTGAGGAACACCGAAGAACAAGCATTTCTTATAATGCCGGTAGAATACGCAATTAATCGTGGCAGTTGTTTCTTCCATTACCTTCTCAGTTTCTGATGCATCATAACTAAATTGAATGTTTTGCTCGTGTCGCAACTTTTTTTGTCAGATGATATGAATTTGAATAGTTAATAAATGATTTATAGAACCTATCGCATTCGGATAGAAGTGATATTGAAGTTCATATCCAGATAATATGCATATTTTGGCTTTTGTTTAAACATTATTTAATACAAACCCATCTGCAACACCAACTCTTACTCACTAAAATTGCTTTCCCCTGCTTCAAATCTCCCCTCGGGGCTGCTCGAATATATTGAGTACTGAATTGGATCCCCACTACTTTTTAAAAATCGTTTTTGTTTGTTTTGCAATGCATGCATAATAGAGTGTACCTTCTGATTTCAAAAGATTAGTTTTTGTCTACTTTAGTCTTCCACGTTGAATTTGTTTCTTTTGAGTAGTCAAACACAAGTAGCTCGCTAGAGAGGGAGCACGGAACAGATCGATATTATCATTATTCTGTTAAGGGAAAGTCGCACCGCGTCCTTGAAGAACTATTGTGCCCCTTTTACTGGTTACAGTATACCTGTTGATCATAGTATCTCAAGCAGGCCTGTAACCATTAGGAACTTTAGTATGCTCCCCACTTCTAGATGCTTCAGCTTTGCATCTGGTATTAAGTGTTCTCCCAGATGTATCGACCTACTTTGCACAAGTGCCGGACACTGTCCCAGGACGTGCATAGAGGTTTCGTCCTCCTCATCACAAAACCTGCAGGTAGTGTCCGTAGATATCCCTAGCTTCCCTAGGTGATAGTTCAGCCGACAATCACCAGTGAGAATTCCCACTATGATTCGGAGGTTCTTTTTGGTGAGGTTTAAGCAATCCTTTGTACGCATGGGTTCGTATCTCCCAATAAGCACCCTGGACTGCTCCATCCCTGGTAGGCCCGTCCAATATAGTTTCCTCAACCGTTTCTCTTCGTTTCTTAGATTCATAGCCATGAAACCGTTTCCGATTCCACAGAAGGGTTCTGCCCGTGTAAAGGCATCCCTGCTCCCTTCTTGGCTAGTTCGTCCGCTGCCTCGTTGCCTTCCAACCCAGCATGGCCTGGAACCCAAAGTATCCAGACCTTGTTGGACGAGCCGAGTGTATTCAGTCTCTCAAGGCATTCCCATACCAGTTTAGAGTTCACCTGGTTGGACCTAAGTGCCTTGATCGCTGCTTGGCTATCGGTGAGAATAGCTATGTTCTGCCCCCTGTAGTTCCTTTGCAGATTAAAGGAGGCACATTTGTGTATGGCGTAAATTTCCGCCAGGAATATTCTAGTGTACCTGCCCATTGGCTCAAAGTACATTTTCCTTGGACCAATGATACCGGCACCCGCTCCCTCTGCTGTGAGGGATCCGTCAGTGTACCAAGTAATCAGTTGCTGGTTTAAGCCGTATGTTGCAGCCACGCTCTCCCAGTTTGCCTTGTTACTCCAACGTGTTTCAAACTTCTTATCGAAGTGAAACCTTGTTGTCATGTTGTCCCTCGGTATCAGTAATTCGGGATACCGCCTAGAAAGGATATCAATCTTCCTTCGATATAGGCAGCTCCCCGCCTCACTCATACTATCGGCCATCCTGAATATTGATCTCCTTGCCTGCATCTGTGTGTGCAGATGGAAAGGAGTTAATCCCAGAACGACCTCCAGGGATGCCGTTGGGCATGTCCTCATTGCCCCACTGATACACACGCAAGCCAGCCTTTGGAGCTTATGTAATTCCCTGGCTTGTGTGCTGAGTTGGGTTCTTTCTGCCCAGATTACCGCTCCATAGGTAATCATTGGTCTTACTATTGCAGTATATATCCAAAGTAGTATCTTTGGGCTGCAACCCCATTTTTTTCTTGCTATGGATCTGCAAGTCATCAGAGCCCTCGTGGCTTTCCGACATGTGTCTTCCAGAATAAATTTGGTCTAGCGTGATTCCCAAATATTTGACCTCTGTTTCTCGTTTCACCTCCATATCATGTAATGTTATGGCTTTCAGGTGATCCAGCTTATGCCTCCTAGTGAATGGTACTATGGTGGTTTTGGTTGGGTTGATCCGCAGTCCCACCTTCCTGCACCAGGCACTAGTAACCCTTAATCCAGTTTGGATTCTATCACATAGGGTATCTTCATATTTGCCCCTACAGATTAGAACAATGTCGTCCGCGTAGCCCTGGACTTGTATTCCAGTATTAGTTAACACGTCCAGGAGTTCATCCACTGCCATACTCCACATCAGCGGCGATAGTACTCCACCCTGTGGACAGCCTTGAGTGGTGTTCATGATAATAGAATTTGTACCTGTTTGTACCTCTATTTGTGTGCTTTCTAGCATTTTGCCCACCTCGAGTGCCAGGGTGTTTCCCACTCCTTTGCGGCTCAGGGCATCCTGTATCTCTGTGTGCGATGTGTTGTCGAATGCTCCTTCGATATCCAAAAACGCGCACAGTGCAATTTCTTTTGTTTCTATGGCGTCCCGTAGTACCTCTGTCAGGTGATACAGAGCAGTTTCAGTTGACCGTCCTGCCCGGTAAGCGTGTTGACAGTGATGTAGGGGATTACGCTTTAGAACATTATGTATGACCTTCTCCACGGTTTTGAGTACGAACGATGTTAGGCAGATTGGTCTGAAAGATTTAGGGTGAAAAGGATCCTTTTTACCCGCTTTCGGAAGGAAGACCACTTTTGCCCGTCTCCATGCCCTTGGTATGTAACCCAGTGCTATGCTCCCCCTTACCACCCTCAGAAGAGCCTCTAAGATAATTCCTAGGCCTCTCTCGATAAGTGCTGGGAAAATGCCATCTACTCCGGGAGATTTCATTGGTTTAAAAGTTCCCACTGCCCATCTTAGCCTAGCTTCTGAGCACATCTCTTTTGCTAGTTTTTAGCTCTCTTTCCTTCCCCTATTATTCGTTGTTGGGGTGTCAGGCAGATTGTTGTCGCCTGCCGTCGAGGGGTAGGACCCCGGGAAATGAGTTCTGAGAAGCAGGTGTACCCTGTCCTCCTCATTCTCGGTGAATGTTCAATCTTCCTTTTTCAAGCAGACAGAGGATATTCCGCCGTCTTTGGCTACAGCCTGGTTGCTTCTGTGATCTTTTCAATCCCTTCACAGAATTCCCTAAAGCTGTTCCGCTTCGCTTACCTGATCGCATTGCTATACGCAGTCAGTGCATTTTTATACCTCCGCCAGTCCCCGGTTTGTTTTGCCCGGTTAAAGAGTTTTCGTACCTCCGTTATCATTCTGGCTAGGTTCTTGTTCCACCATGGTACATCCCTTGATGATTTGACTGTTTTGGCCAGACAGCTGGTCTCATATGCGTCAATGACGATTGTGTTGAGATTTTCCACCACCGTTTCTAATTCCAGTTCGCTCCTGATGTCACCGCTCCCTTGAAGGTGGGCAATGTTGTTGCTCAGGTGCGTTGTGTAGGATTCCCAATCGGTTCTCTTGGGATTCCTTATTATTCTTTTTATTTCAGAGTTACCCTCAATGTCGAATCTGATTGTCATGTGATCAGACATTGAGGGTTCATCCGACACCCTCCAATTCCTGACCATCCCGTTCATTAGGGTATTTCCTAGAGTTATATCTAGTACCTCTTGTCTGGTGCTGGTCACAAATGTTGGTGTTCCCTACGTTGTATATTTCTAACTTATTGCTAAGAATAAATTCGAGAAGATACTCACCTCTACGATTAGTGTCGCTGCTTCCTCAGACTTCGTGGTGGGCGTTGGCATCGCAGCCGAGAAGAAGTGGTAACGCCCTCTCCTCGCAATACTTCGTCAGCTTTGTGACTTGTTCCGGTAGAGCCCGGCTCTCGTCTCCTGGGAAGTATCCCGATGCTACAACTGCCTCTCGAGTGCTCCTCCCGGCTTCCAATGAGACTTGGATAGCCACAAGTTGCCCGGTTAAGAACTTTGAAAGAAATATGTATTTTAAATTACGTTTGAGAATTATGCAAGCTCTTGGTTTTTCACAAGAGGAGTCCCAAATTATCTGCATGTCTCCTCCTTGCAGATCGCGAATCTGCCCCCGGTATACCCAGGGCTCCTGAGCCAGCACTATTCCAATCTTCTCCTTGGAATTTGCCCTTTCAATCACTGCAGATGCAGCTCTCGCATGGTGGAGGTTTATCTGGGCTATCTTAGTGCTAGCCATTGGCTCCGTTATTGTTTGGAGCTCTTCTCCACTGTCGGAGTGTCACCCTCCTCCTCCGACATGGCGCTTTCCTGCGCGTCGTTGTCCACCCCGAGCCCTAGGAGTCCTAGGTCTAGGTCGTCCAGCTTCTGCTCTTCACTGGGCAGCACGTCTATTTCCCTGGTTGATCCAGTTGAGGAGTTTACCCTTGCCCTCCACCTTGCTTCTGAAGACTTTCCATAGTCGAGTATCTAGATCTTCATTCTGAGCAATTAGGAGTCTCATAAGGTCTTCCGTTTCTATTGCCGCGGCCTTTGGCAGAAAAACTGTCACCATGTGGGCTCCTGGTATATCATCCCCAGCACATGTTGACAATTCTACCCCTTCCCAGCCTGGCAATCTAGGAACTATGGTTCTAACCCATTCTGCGGTGCCTTCCATCGCGCAGTCCACCAGTATAAGGCCTGGTCGAAAGCGTATCCCGGTGAACACCAGTTTCGACGTCCAACCCTTGATCATCTGCTTGACGACAAGGTCCTCAATGATTTCCTGTGCCTCCCGAGTGAGTATTTGCTCGGGAAACCTTTTTGGCAGTATGGCCAGTCGAATGCCCTTGACTGCACTAGCATAGCTAATGCCGGGCTTCCTGGGTCCTGCCTTCACTCGTGACCTGCCCGGGTTTTCTCCTCCCTTGGGTTCAGGTCTGGATTTTTTGGGAGCATTCCCTTCATGCGGGCTGATCTCTGCTGCTCCCCGCTTTCTCGGCTCCGGTAGACATGGCTTAGGTCTGTCCTGAGCCTTCTTAAGGGCCTCTTCTGACTTCAGGCCTTCCTTCAGATAGCGCAGGTACCATTTAACCCCGGCGCCACTGAGACCTGTCTCCCTGACGTCTGTTATATTTATCTCAGACGTGCTTTTGCTGGTCCCTGCTCTTTGAACAGATCGATATAATTATACAAGTATTTTTCAGTCCTTCAAGAAATTTTAAGACAATACTAACAAATTCCAGCATTTTCAAAAAATGAGAAGAAAACATTTTTAAAAAGTGCTAGGGAGGGAAAACTCTTCGCCCTTCTTCTTCTCATCTGAACTCTTTGTGCCTTGATTCGCAACGACTTTTCGATTTGATTTCAAGGCTCCTTTGCCTCTAGTAAGAACTCCATAATATTTTCAGGTGTTAAGCGTCTTTTAATGACAATCTTTAATCTTTTGGGATAAGCGCTAAATTTCGAGCAGAGGACGTTAACCACGTTAACGCATCTCAGGGAGTATGGTTAGCTGTCCCGACCAAAGCAGTGTATGTATGCACGATAACCACTCAAGAATTGAACCATTTCGGAATTCACTTAGCCATGGCTCCGTCCAATCTACCTTCGAGTCTTTACAATGGTATGGTATATCCAATAACCAGTTAGACTATGATTTCATCTTTTTTGTCATTATGCCGTAGATTTCTTCGTAACTAAGGGGATGTCAGACGAATATATTCATGTTGTCAATAATGAAAACACAATGTCCGATCGCTCGCCTACTATGATCTTGATCAGCGAAAAAGTAAGGAGAAAAGACCATCCTCCCTGGCGCACTAATAGACAGACAAAGTGGGCATATTTAGTATCCAAGGAAACGTTTACATAAATCAACTCGAGGAGAAGATCGATCTGCTAATGATGAAGATACAAGAGGCCCCTTGGAAATTCACTCCTGCTCATTAATAACCGAATAAAAAATACACTAACTGTCCTGCTGAGGTTAACGAACTAATTGCAGAGAAACGTAGAGCTCTAAAACTATGGCAAAAACCCGTACAACGGAAATGAAAGAACCCTAAACTTTCCAACAAACAAGCTAAAGGCTTTAATTAACAAATATTAAAACGAACACTTCATTAGATATATCTCAAATCTGAAAGTGCAAAAAGGCACTGGGTACTCACTGGGAGGGGCTACCAGATCTCTAGTAGCCAATAAAAACACCTATTGAACAGAAAAACGGAAAATGGGTTCGTTCTGCAGAGGATATGCAGATCTACCACCTAGTGCCTACCAGCGTCTAGATACGCATAGGTCTACATGCTTAATCCTAGTCAGAAAAGTAGATCATTACTCAATATGCCATGTAAAACTAAATGAGATAAGGACAGAAATTAAAATAAATGGGCCTCCTAATAATGAACCAGAAAAGGATCTAACCAAATTATTACAAATTAATGCAGCTTTCAGATTAAAAAACGTTCCTCGACAATGGTAAGTGGTCGAAGTTATAATGGTCCCCAAAACCACGGCAAAAGCCAAGTGGTATCGATCAATATCGCTACTCCCTACTAAAGCCAAACTATTTGAAAGGACTCCCTTTAAGAGATTGAACCAAATTATTGTAGATCGAAACCTAATACCACCTCACAAATGGAAAAAAAGCATGTGTACTCAAACATTTTCCTCAATGTCGGTGTCAAAGTCTGTTTTTTTTTTATAAAATACATACGGACCTCCCAGAAGAATTTTTCAATATCTTAAAATCATATATATCAGAACGTCTATTTAGAGTGAAATAAGAAGGAGTCTACTCTGAATTGAAAAAAATTGCAAATGGTGTACCGCAGGGCAGTGTATTGGGCCCAACACTGTTTCTTTTGTATACCAATGATATACCTTGCTCTGAAGAAACCAAAATAGTGACATTTGCGAACGACACTGTTAGCCTGATTCAAGCTAAAGTCATCATAAACAGACAAAATTTGCCCACAGGCGAGTGAGATCAAATATTTAGGTATGACATTCGATGCTAAGATAGGCTAGGAAAGACACATCCTAAGAAAGAAGGACGAACTAAATGCCAGATACAAACCGGTACTGACTGTTTTGGTCTAATACTCAGTTGACCGTCGACATCAAGTTGCTAATTTATAAGCAGATGCTAAGGCTTATATGGAAGTACGGCATGCAGCTCTGGGGCTGTGTCAAAGATTCAAACCTGAAGGTCATAGCAACGTTTCAGCATAAAGTACTTTGAAGCGTAATAAGCGCTCCCTGGTTCATTCGTAATGGGAATCTGCATAGGGACCTGAAATTACAGTTGGTTAGGGAAGTCATCAGGATCACAGGAAAATAACAAAGACCAAAAATTGGTTGATATCTCTAATATAATGAGACGACTGATGGTAAATCCAAATGGCTTGCTAACATAAAATATGCTTAATGATATAAGCTACTCAAGAACAGGCAGCTCCTCAGCGAACCAACAAAAGGGATTGACCACAGGGTCTTCTCCCAATAAAAACGAAGCTTAAATATGCAAAGAAAGCTGTTGGATTCAGGAAGAAAGCTGCTCAGTCGTAACTTGACAAGGGGTGGTTTTAGTGAGTAAAAATCCCAAACTCCCAAGGATCGTGAACCCTGAAGTTAGTCTTTTGAAGATTTACAACTCTTAAAAAAATTTGCGATAAATGCCCACCATGGCAACTGCTGCCGAAATGTGTTTGACCCTCTAGTTGTATATAAATGCACGTGATCGTAGAGCCTTTCATTCACCGGGATGTTTGGGATGTCTATGGGGAGATTCTTGTTAAAATATAGCATCTGCTAAATTTACAGAATATTCTTCCTGTTTTATGTACTAAGTGAATTTATTCGATAAATATTCTATCTTGGGAATGCTCTTTTCTTTGGTGTTATTCTTTCAATGCAAATAAGGCGCTTCTCCCGTTATTTTCCGACTTTTTAGTTGCTGTACACAAGATGTGATTCTTGGATCCAGCCTTTTGTCGATCATTATTCCCAAGTATTTAGCCATGGATTGCGAGTGAATTATTTGTTTGCTAAGTTTCGGTCTCACTATTGTCTCCTTTGTTCTCTTGCTCATCAGTACTGATCTGTAGGTCTCGTCGAAGCGTTTCGCTATCATTTCTATCCTAGCATCATCTGCGAAGTTTTAGTTCGAATAAAGCTTCGATGAATACAAAGTCAATCTACAGAAGTTGTTTCTTTTTATTGCAGCCGTTGCTAGACAAGTCACTGCGTCGAAAGCTGTCTTATCGAAATGACCTTTCCTTTTCCGCGATACATACATTACCCACTCGAATAATTTTCCACAGGCGTTTACCAGATATACGGGTCTGATTTACTTGTGGTCGAGATGAGGATCAGCTGGTGTGGCTTCCAATATGTGGGAAATGCTATCGCCGTAAAAGCTGCACATTGATGAAGGCAAGATGTAAATGGTGGAAATGTCAAAACCAAAAAACAAAGAACGAACAACATCGAATCGCATTGGTCAAACGAAAACAATAAAGGGTCGAAAATTACAACCGAGAATAGCTATGACGATGAAATCCACGCACGGTTGTTGGCTGTTAACAGAGCCTATTTCAACTTGCAAAAACTGTTTCGCTCGAAACGTCTCACCATAGGGTCAACTTACTACTATAATTGTGTTAATAATAGTATGATTTCCATAAAACTTTCCGGTATGATGGTTGGTCTGATCACAACCGATAACAGCTATGGCGATGAAATCCGCGCACGGTTACGGCTGCAAACAGAGCCTATTTCAGCTTACAAAAGCTATTCGGCTGGAAACGCCTCACTATAGGGTCAAATCTCTTACTGTACAGGACTATGATCTTGCAAGTCTGAGTTCTTAGCAAGAAAAATGGCGAACTCTTAGCCGCATTCCGGAGAAGAATCATCCGAAGAAAATCTATGGTAGAAAAAGAAGACGAGGCTGACCCTGCCTGAGATGGAGCGCTGGCGCAGGTCAGGATGCCAGGCAGCTTTTAGGGATATCGAATTGATGGACCTTGGTGCAAAACCGGGGTATCTGGAGTTTCTTACTGTCTAGAGCGGATACCGTTTGTTGCGCTGTTGATGATGAAGGCTCCAGGCTTCCTGATAACAATGAGTTCTCCAGAAATACTTCTTTGAATATTCCCGTACCGCTTTTGATGGTTTCCCAACTCTGCGTGCTATCAAAAATCGAAAATTGAATCAGTAAAATAGATTGGACATCTCAGCCATTAGATTCAAACTATTTAGGTTTTAATGAAGCTTCGTATAGTAGGCAAAATCTTAAAAGCAAGAAAACAACTCGTTTCATTGTTGACAAGGTATGATAAGCATTCACATCATAGTGTGTGGATAAATTAAGAGAAAATTGCTGGCCAAGTGTTAGCTAATTAATAACAACATATGAAATTCGATCATCTTCTTCTATTTCTTCAGCCTTTGTCCCGTTCACAAGCCGGGTCGGCTCATCGTGATCGGCTTCGTCATTTGGCTCTATCGAATGCCTGATCTGGGTGCAATCTCGAGGCTTTCAAATCCCCATCTAGCGTATCAAGCCACCGTTGTTTAGGTCTGCCTTTTGGTCGTTTACCATCGACTTCGATGTTCAGACCAATCTTGGCAAGTGAATTCTCGTTTGCACGAATTGCGTGACCATACCATTGACGACGCCTCTCTCGCAACTTTTCTACGATCGGTGCAACCCCATAACGATCACGGATATCCTCATTTCGGATGTGATCTAAACGTGTGACGCCACTAGTTCAACGTAGCATCTTCGTCTCCATTACCGCAAGACGCCGTTCATTGTCTTTTATGGTCGCCCAACACTCAGAACCATAGAGAGCGACTGGACGGACGATATTGCGGTAAATTTTAGATTTGAGACGTTCGTTGATACATCGATCACAAAGAACTCCAGTTGTGAAACGCCACTTCATCCAGGTTGCGTTAATGCGTGAAGCAATTTCATAACGCAGCTCTCCATTGGCTGATAGCGTTGACCCGAGGTATTTAAATCGTTCAGTTCTGGGCAGATCACGGCCGCTGACAGTGATTGTGCCTGTTTCATGGGGATCGGTCGTCAAAAATTCAGTTTTGTTTAAATTCAATCTGAGACCGTGTTGCATGAGGCGATCATTCCATTTTTGAACAAGTTGCTCGAGATCATTTTTCCTATCAGAGTCTAGGAAAACATCATCTGCATAAAGCAGTGTGTAGGGCGCTGGACGTTGGATATCCCGTGTGATGGTGTCCATAACAAGAACAAAAAGGAGTGGTGAGAGGGCGCTTCCTCGATGAACACCAACAGAGACACGAAGCGGTTTTGATACACCCGCCATACTTCGAACTTTACTTTTCGGATCATGGTAGAGCAATTGAACCCAACGCACGAGTTCTTCTGGCACGAAGTGTTGTCGTAAAGCATACCAGATGAGTTCGCGTGGTGCACGGTTAAACGCTTTCTCTAGATCCAGAAATGCAATGTAAAGAGGACGATGCTTCTCACGGTGTTTTTCCATGAGTAACCGCGCAGCGTGTATTGCGTCAATAGTTCCGCAGTTCTTGACAAATCCCGCTTGATTCACGGTTATTTCAATGATTTCGCGAATACGGTTGTCAAGAATGCGTTCAAAAATCTTCATGGTATGGGAAAGTAACCGGATCGGACGGTAATTTGAACATTCTGCTGGACTACCTTTCTTTTTCCATATTGGAACAGTGGTACTTTCTTGCCAGTCAGATGGTGTTCTTCCTTCCTGAATAACCCGGTTAAAGAATTCACTGAGCAACAGTGTTGGGTCCCAGCTCTTCGCTTTCCAGAGTTCAGATGCAATGTCGTCAGGTCCTGTTGCTTTCCCTGATTTCATTTGTTTTATTGCCTCCTCGACTTTATTTGCGCTGACTGGTGGAACTGGTCCAAATGTCGGCAATGATTGTGGAAGTGGAGGATGAGCAAATTCTTCAGTTGAAATCTGCTCGAAGTATTCTCGCCATCTATCCGTTGCGGCTCGACGGTTGGTAAGCAAAGTACCGTTCTTGTCATTAACACAACAGAAGTGTTCGATATCCTGTGTGCGTTCATTACGGCTTTTAGCAAGTCGATACAGATCTCTCTCGCCATCCCGAGTGTCCAGTTTATCGTAAAGATTTTTGAAATGGTTCGCTCGGGTGACAGCGACCGCTTTCTTTGCTTCCCGGTTGGCATTCTTATAAATTTGCCAATTAGCAGGCGTTTTATCGTGGTAGAGGCGTTTCTTTTCACGGACCTTCATTTCAACATCATCATTCCAAAGCCAAGTATCTCGGTTGATGTACCGCTTACCCTGCTTGGTGACCCCGAAGGTTGCAGAGGCCGCTTTGTGGATCGTGTCTTTCATTTGGTTCCATGATTCTTCCACATTCGTAATGGTTGGCAGTGAGTGGTGAGTTGGTGAGTGAGACCGTTTCTTCTTCCTTCTCACCAAATCGCCACCATTTAATGCGCGGCGGGCCAGTGCGTTCCTCACGCTGTTTTATCGGTGGCTTAATTCGCAGGACGGCAATCAACGGCCGATGTTGAGGTGCGATGGTCTCATAGGGAACGACTTTGCAATCAGTGACAGTGGTAAAATGTTGGCGTCTTATGAGAATATAGTCGATTTGCGTTTTATTGTTCCACATGACCATTAAGGTCGCCGGCAATGATTATATAATCGTTAGCTGGCACGTGACAAGTCTTTTCATCGAGAAGTTGCCAGAAGGCATCTTTCTTGGCATCAGGTCGACCTGTCTGTGGTGCGTACGCGGTGAAGAAGTGAATAGTGCGATCAGCTGATAAAATGGTGAGCTTCATCAGCCGATCATCAAATCGTTCGACTTCTTTAATGGCATCACGGAAACCCTCTGAGATGGCAATGCCAACACCATATTGAGTGTGTGGGTTACCAAAATAGAGAAGTTTGTAGCCATTTTGACCGTGTTCGCGTTCAATGTCGCAGCTTTTGGCACCAGACCATCGGGTTTCTTGCAGAGCGCAGATGTCAATGCACCTTTTCCGAAGGGCTCTTGCGAGTTCCTCCGTCTTTCCAGTTAGGGTACCAACATTTAGTGTGCAGACACGTATTTGTTTTGTTCGTTGAGTGCGAACTAACTTGTTTACGTCCTGACGCCGTCAATGCGTCAAGAACCCTTGCCCATTTCTCGACAGGACCGGGGCCCGTCCTGCCGCGTCGACTGAGGTGGACACCCTAGCATTTCTCCGAGGCTTGTGACTCAATCCGATCATCATGTTTGTAACGACATTGTATGCATTTTCTTGGTCGACCTGTCGCGGGGCCTGTCACCAAGAGAGGTCAGGTAGGATTTAGCATAGTGGAATAACTCCAACTATACTCTATGTATCTCTTTCCCTGATCTCAGCATTTTATTTTTGTTTTACTGAGGATAGTACAGAGTACGTTGCCTCAAACCCTCCTCCTTTACCTGGGCTTGGGACTAGCATACTATCTTAATAGCATGGCGGAGTTTTATGAAATTCGATCATATATCTATCTGTATCTATATGACAATTTCACCGGAAAATAAAAGCTACTATGATACTACTACTACTACCAATTGTCGTTCTTTGTTAAACAAACTGTAATTCAATTTCTGCCGTTCAATTTACAATCTATTCCAAGCTAGAAATTTATTTAAAATTTTTTCTCTGCGCTTATAGTGAAACTAAATTTCAGAATGATGCAGTCAAATATAATAGATGCAGCCTTTTACGGGTCCATTATATTCTTTGCAGGTCGACAATGATCTTGAAAGTAAATTAAAATGGTTTCATTTTCTATCATGATTTGCTCAAGTCATTGTTAGTTATTTTTGAAAAATGCCGTCTTGAGTTTTTTTTTTTGTTTCTAGAAATACGAAAATAAGCAAGCATTATAGTACAAAATTGGCCTGAATGTCCAAAAATTGATGCTATCATTGCAGGTCATGAGAAACAGCGAGCAGCCGCCGTGGTTATGAGACGAGATGAAAATGAAAGGGGGAAATTCGGTCACTCCTACAGCACAAGACAATGGTCATGGAAATACATTAATCTATCCGTAAGTAAGATTATATGAAAATGACGCTTATCTGGGAGCCTACAATCTCGTGTAGTTAAAGAAAATATGCGTACGAGATACACATATATTCCCGTAACCATAAGCTCAAACAGCACATTCACATTTTCCGGGCCGTAGCTAATCGGAGAAAGGTCGATTCTTTTTGTTTATCTGTGCCGCAGGTGAATTATTCAAATGTAGCATGAATTTGTTCGATTCGCTCCGTCACCGTTCGGAATTGTGGTGATCCACAATAAATATCTGTAAATCAAGTTAGAGATAGTGGCCGAATTGCAAACAGTTAAAACAAGCGTCTGACTAATTATGAGAGTGCAAATGAAATGCCAACGATCAATTTCGAATTCGTTTTTGTATCATTTTCACTCCAGAGGTGTTTGGAGATAGAAAGAAGCTTTTTGGAAACGTTTTATGCATTTTTGTGTACAGAAGTGCTTACTGAAAGTTGTACAACTGAAATCAACGACTTTTAGGTGTTACGATGAGATCAACGCCTTTGTAAACCATGCAGGAGGAGCAAGATTGTAACTCTTCCAAGTTAAAATGCTGAGAAATCACTGAACTCGCCTCGGTTTTATATGTAATCGTGAGGGTCTTATTTTCGAGGTATCGACTGACAAAACCAACCAAATTCTCATGAAGAAATTAACATAACTCACCAAGAAAGACGCTTCTCATGTTGTCCCAATAACTTTAGACTGCGATGGATACTGTGGTGCGACCTTCCACGCCAAGTGCTTGGGTATTCCCTCTGCGTTTATAGATATTCGGGCTAAATTTTCCCCTAACGTTACCTATCGTTGTAACGCCTGCTGCGGTACCACGCTATCGGATGCAATTCAGCTGCTGCATCAACACACGGCGACTTTGGCGTCGATTCAACTTGCAGTTTCAAAATCGCCGACAATTCTGCCCCCGCAAGCTGCTGCTTTATCGAGCACCAGCGTAGTCTCAGTTCCTGAGATGCCGCTGACTGGCTCTGCTTATACCTCGCCGGCGACTGCAGCCAACAAAACTGGCGCCATACCTAAGTCGCCCCAGTCGACTAATTCTAATCCTCTGCCTCCATCTGCCTCGCTCTATTCCAGTGTGTCCATAAAAGATGGTATCAACCCAATGACGTCCGCTAGCCTACTGAAAAATCCTCCATCCGAGGGACAAGTTCCCTACGCAACATCGGATGCGCTACGAAGTTCTGACGTTTATACTACAGTCGCTACATTAGCACCACCGCACGCTTCTTCCTGTGTATCATCGACGCCCGCCACCGCTGAATCGCAGGCCCTTCCGACCTCATGTCGTCCGAGCGGCCCCCAATTGAACATCGCCTCGCCACCGAAACAGCTGTTCGTGTCAAGGCTAGCGTACTACGCCCAACGAAATTCTGGCCTATATCAGAAGCAAAACCTCTATCCTGTGTGAAGCTGACGAAGGATGGCTCTCCTGACCGAGTGATAGCTTCCTTCAAAGTGACATATCCCCATGACTTCGATGCTATCGTCCAATCCTGCTTTTGGCCACAGGGGGTCTTCGTTAAGCCTTATCAGAGGTCTAAGATTCGCGAAAATTTCCTCCTCCTCCTCCTCATACGATTCTGTTACCATACGTGTCCTTCCGCCAAACGTATGTCCCTGCCTATGCCCGCCTTTTCTGTACGAGGGTTTCTTCGACAGGTTATCAGAGGCCCTAACCGTTTTGTTTCCCTCACTTCCTTTCATCCTCTGTGGTGACTTTAATCTTCCTATGCTCTCCTGGCCCGCTACTCCTGGCCTTCCCTCCCTCCCTAATAACTCGACCCACCCTTCCCTTCCTCTATCCACTTTCATGTACACCTGTGGGGCCCTCCAATTTAACCTTTCTAGAAATCACTTAGATCGCACTCTTGACCTTGTCCTCTCTAACCTTCCTGTACGTTATCTTTCCCAATCCCTTCATGCTCCGTCTTACGTTGCCCCTGACGCCCATCATCCTGCTCTCGAGTTCGATGTTCAGATATCCCGACTCCACTCTCCTGTCGCTCGCAAGCCTACCAAGTTCAACTTTCGTAAGGCGAACTTCTAAGGTCTGAACTCAGCCCTGGCGTCAATCAACTGGGTCCCCCTGCTCTCTCCATTTACATGTGACCAAGCACTCAACACTTTCTATACCATTTTATCTGATCTTCTTCCTTGTTACGTTCCATCCTCTCCTAAGTGCTTACGCTCTTACCTCGTCTGGTTCACCACTGAAATTCACAAAAAACTACGTCAAAAACAGACTGCGGGAAAGAAGTTCCTGTCTTCTAGAAACGCTGCTGACTTAGTTTTTTTCAAATCCCTTCGTTCCTCGGTCAAATATTTAATACGTAAGTCCAGACACGAATATTTGTCTAGCGTGAAAGACTCATTAAAGGGCGGAAATCTGAAACCTTTCTGGTCCCACATTCGCAACTCCCGCTGCCCTGCCCAGTTATCCCCTCCGCCCATTAAATTCTCTGGCTTCTCAGCTAACTCCCCCCAACGATCTTGTGATTTACTCTGCAGCTACTTTTCGTCAGTCTATGTTCCTCCCAATTCCTCCGAATCCCTCCCGATAGTAGATGTAGCCTGCCCCGCATCGCCTACCATTCCCCTTCTTACCCCTATCCTTGTCGAATACCTCATTGGCGAACTTGATGCCAAGGTCGGACCTGGCTATGATGGTCTTCCAAACCTCTTTTTGCTCAAAACTGGTAAGTCCATCTCCCTTCCCCTATCTCTTATTTTCAACAAAAGCCTTGAAGAGAATCATTTTCCCAGCTTGTGGAAAGAGGCTCTCATTATCCCCATTCACAAAAGTGGCGATCGTTCGCTTGCCGAGAATTACCGTCCAATTTCCCACGTCTCCTCCTGTTCCGAAATCCTAGAAAGATATGTCAGCGACTGGTTGTCCGCCCACTTTGGCCATCACATAGTGAAAGAACAGCACGGCTTCGTTAAACGTAGGTCCACTGCCTCCAACCTGCTTGACTTTACCAACTTTGTCGCCAAATGTTTAAATTCACGGCAAGAAGTGCATACCATTTACACTGACTTCGCGAAAGCCTTACCTTTCCAACCGATCCTGCCGCGTCTCTTTTGACGGCTGTACTTCCCGCTCCTTCTCCCCCTCTTCTGGCGTCCCACAGGGGTCTATTCTGGGTCCTTTGCTATTTTTATTTTTTATTAACGACCTTCCTCCCCTCCTTACTTGTCCCTGTTTGCTCTATGCAGACGACCTTAAGCTGTTTTCCGCTATATCGTCGCCTATGAACTGTGTTTCCCTTCAGAATAACCTGGACACTCTGGTTCGTTGGTGCTCGACTAATGGCTTAGCGCTAAACGTCAGAAAGTGTCACTCTATGTGCTACTCCCTAAAATCCTCACCCACTTCTTTCTCCTACTCGCTTGACGGACACTCTTTATCCTGCTTAAATTCCACTCAAGACCTCGGAGTCACTTTCGACAATAAGCTCCGCTTTGACACCCATTGCCTCGATGTCATCAATCGAGCAGCAAAATTGTTAGGCTTTATTCTTCGCTCCTCCTCTGATTTTGACTCCATCCAACCCTGCTTAGCTCTCTTCAATTCCCTTGTGAGGAATACCCTCGAGTATTGCTCCGTGATCTGGTTACCCACTCGTAACTGTGATTGTCTTGCCCTTGAAAATGTGCAACGTAAATTCACCCGTTCTCTCTTCTTTAAGAAAAGCTTCCGTCGTGTGGATTATCCCTCCCGCCTCCGCTTTCTAAACCTTCCCTTCCTACAACAGCGTAGATCCTATATGGATCTATGCACATTCTTTAAACTTTCCTCGGGTCTGATGGACTGCTCCGCCGCTGGCGAAATCACCTGCCGTCCTGCGTCTTATAACACACGTAACGCAGATATTTTCAACGTGCCCTTCGCGGAACTCGAAGTCTATTTTCATTCCCCGATTCCCAGGCTTTGCCGAAATTATAATGCAAAACAGCTTGGTCCTTTTAACTTCCCTACTTTAAGTAATTTTAAACGTAGAATAAGTTTTTTGCTTTCTCCTCCTCCTCCTGAGGACAATAATTAATTGGAATTCTATCTGTTTGTTGTCCGTTAATTAAATAAATAAATAAATTAAATATCTTAAAACAAATACACCAGGAGGTTCAAATCACCCTTTACAGACTCAATTTGATTCCTAAAGCTTCTTCTCTATTTTGCGTTTGTCGCAGTCCAATTGGCTTCCGCCTTCAGTTCTCCTCCAAAAGATTATTAGGTTTGATAACTACTTCAGACAGTGGTACATACGGTAATATGCTCCGAAGGGTCGAAAATAGTGATGTATTCTGGACAGTCGGGAGACTCGTCCAACGTCCAATTCGAAAAGATGCAAATACTTCCTACAGCCACCGTGTCTCCTAAGGAACTGTGTTGAGTTCTCTGTGATTTGGCTCAACCCATGTCCCAATACAAGGGAGAAGTGGATGGGTCCAGCGGCCCTTTTCGCGAAACCCGCATCGTTGCTGCCATGTCCTATACAGTCCTTTCCTAACGGCCTTTCGGAAATCCGCAGTCACTTCGAACGGATTCAACCTCCTTCTCTGGTAAAGAAAATCCAAAGGGATCATTCCTTCGACGATTCATATTGCCTCATCTGATGCCAAACCTGGCCTGCCTCGGTTCCCAATATTGTCCAAAGCTCCAACCCACTTGTATATAGCATACAGCAGGATGGATTTCACCATTCCTATGCTAAGCGGTCTGCGAATATATTTTAGCACTTCGATATTGAGCATCACCCTTACTAGAGGTGAACTATATTTTGCTGCCTTCTTTCGGGCATTCTCCAAGTGACATTTGAAATTCAGCTTGGTATCAATCATTTCCTCCAATCTATCTAATGATCGAGCTTGACACGAACTTGTGAATTCTATTCCGACATTGCTACTTTTTCTATAGTTAATAACAAAGATTTCATTTGATGAATCATTTCGCTTTCATATAATTCATTTCATGCGTTCCTTCGTCTGGCACACAAAGGTGACGTACTCCAGCATAAATGTTCCATAATGGAGGTACCAATACAGAACCCTTGGGAACGCCTGCTTTCATAATTTATTCTTTTGACCCGTTTTCCATCTCGTATCAAACAAAACTCTCCGAGAGGTGACGATCGATTAACTTAGCCAAGTGGCGAAGGACAGTCATTTTAGTCAAAGTCCCCTTAAGGGGGTCATCCCTTGTGAAGGCGGTTTTTTTTGGCTTTTTTTTAGAAATTTTTTGTGAAGAACTGGAGAAAGATGCAGATACGAATTTTTCACCATAAATTTATTAATATCTTGAGCGTGCATAGAAATTTTTCCAGCTCGACCACATAGTTCGTTATTGAAATACAGAGCAATTTATACACCCAT